>NC_061492.1:9423071-9730214 GCF_022539355.2 Hippoglossus stenolepis
CTTTTAGTTACTGTACTTTTAGTTACTGTACTTTTAGTTACTTTTGTACTTTTAGTTACTTTTGTATTTAGTTACTTTTAGTTACTTTGTACTTTTAGTTACTTTTGTTACTTTTAGTTTCGACTTTTAGTTACTTTCGTACTTTTAGTTACTTTTAGTTACTTTCAGATTTTTAGTTACTTTTAGTTACTTTCGTACTTTTAGTTACTTTA
Source organism: Hippoglossus stenolepis (assembly GCF_022539355.2). NCBI lineage: Eukaryota > Metazoa > Chordata > Actinopteri > Pleuronectiformes > Pleuronectidae > Hippoglossus > Hippoglossus stenolepis. Next base: position 9,423,284 of record NC_061492.1, read on the forward strand.
CTTTTAGTTACTTTGTACTTTTAGTTACTTTTTAGTTACTTTCGTACTTTTAGTTACTTTTTAGTTACTTATGTAATTTTAGTTACTTTTTAGTTACTTTTAGTTACTTTCGTACTTTTAGTTACTTTTTAGTTACTTTTTAGTTACTTTCGTACTTTTAGTTAACTTTAAGTATTTTTTTTTTGTTAGAGTCTCACCGAAATCTCCAGCGTTTTGAACATGTGCAGCACCTCAGAGAAATGAGGGATGACCCACAGGTTCAGGAGAGTTTTTCCATCTGCAGACAACAACTGCTGCTGCTGCTGCTGCTGCTGCTGCTGCCGACTCTGAAACGTGCCGCTTGAGAGGAAGAAGAGAATTCAGATAAAAAGTGTTTTACAGTTTTTTACATAAGTAACAGACAACATTTAAAAGCTGATGTGTTACTGTCCATTTAGATATAGAATTGAAGCTGGTTGTACCTGGGGTCAGGAGAAAGGTCAACCCCTGAATCCACAATAACTTTGGGTGCGCTGGTTTGTTCCGTTGTGAAGTGAGACCGACGGACGGAGGGGACGTCATCCAATAGAGAAGTTAAACTGTAGTAATATTCAACGATCTGCGCTCTGACACAGTACTGAGATATCCGTGGGCTGAACCTGTCGAAATAATGACAGACACACAGATCAGGATACGAGATGTGCTGTTATATATCGTCTTGTTTTGTAACAGAGTGAATTAAGTTGTTTTTCACAGACTTACCTCTTGAGAAATTCGATTATGAGGCTCCTTTTGATCTTTGCTGCTTCCTCCTGTCGAGTGAGAGAAACTCATTTGACTTCACGGACAAACGATCACACCCATCATCCTGCTCAGCTCCCTGGAAATCTATCCACCGCTGTGTGCAACTCACCGGGGTTTGTATGAGACCCCCCACGGCTCGTTTCTTCTTCAGATACGAGTTCAGCATCTCGTCACGCAGACCCACTTTTTCCAGCTGTATGGACACGAAGGCCTCCATCAGCCTGCAGTAACAAACAAGACTGGGTTTATTAAAGAGGCAGAACTAAAGCTCGGTTGATCATTACCAGTGTTATCTGTTTTGTAAAGTTACCTCTCCCTGGTGGTGGTGGTGGGAGTTTTCATGTTTGACTTCTCCTGCAGTTTGTTAGAGCTGCTTTTGAGTTTGGAGTCCAATCCTGTTGTGGATTTTACATCTTTATCAGAATGAAGGACTTTTTCACTCTAAAAACAAATGAGAAAACAAACTCAAATTGAAAAAACAAACAGATTGAAATGTTGTTTTATTTCCCAAGTGTCTTTAACTAAACTATTTTACATGGTCATGCCATCATTTTACTTTAATCTATTTTTATTTTTATATTTTACCCATTTCTATCTTCTTTATTTATACTATTTTCTCCATCAACTTGTTTTTAAAATTTTATACAGATTTATACTTTTATTTATTTTACTCTAATCTTTTAAATGAATTTTATTTTGCTTGACATGTATCCTGATCCAAAGGGAACCTCAAACTAACTCAGGAAACGCTCTTTGTCAACCTTTGTTTAACAAATGAGTATAAATATACAGTAGCAACAAAAGGAAATACTTCTCTGTCATATGTATGTACTGTGCTTGAGTAAATGTACCACCACAGTTAAATACACACCTCCGCTGATGATGTCACACTTTCTGCCCAATAGCAGAGACACGCCACTTTCACAGCACTTATCAGGGCGTTCTTCTGGGTCACCTGACAGGCCAAAGTCACCTGGAGGTTCTCAATGCTCTGAGTGTTCATGAGCTGTGAAAACATACGAAAATGGGTTAAAGAAAAAACAGTTTTATTTGTTTATTTTCTATATTTATGTTAAAGATCCAATGCTTCATTTGAACGTACATGACTGACCGCCTCCTCCGAGCTGAAGCTGAACCTCCCGACCTGGTCCCCGTCCAGCTCCTGGATGCTCAGAGGCAGGTGGGAGGGGCTGAACCTGCAGCAGATGGTAATCCACTTTAAAAACATACTTCAGTGCGGAATGTGGAAAAGCAGAAATACAAGAGCACACGAGCAGAAGCAGGACCGAGAGGTAAAAAAAAGTGCAAACAGCGTTTCCTGTTGCCCATCAGAGGAACAAGTTCAAAAGTACAGCTTCTTAATTAACTCTTAAACACAGTGTATGAATAAAACTCTTCCCTGGATGTGTCTGTAATGTGCAGTCGTAGATTTACTCGTGGGTATAAGACATGTGGGTGTTTTATTTACCTGTCCACAGACGAGTCATCCTCCAGCACCGCCGTGATAAAAATAGGCCTCTGCTCTGTTTGGTCTTTTTGTTCAGCGACCTCAAACTGCACCGGCCTCAGATGCAGGTGGAACTCACTGAAGCCGAGCTCCGAGGCCACGTTTCTGTACAACCTGGAAAGAAATACTGGACGTTACAACCTGACATGATACTGACCTTCATTAACTACTTATTAGATGAACTGCAGTGTCCAAGAAAGAGAAAAGGAATTTTTAATTTTAAGGACTTTAGACCACGGTGACTTTTAACTCTCAGAAAAAATTTATATTAAATTTGAACATCTACACATACTAAACAGACATTGAGTAGAGTCTGGTTAAATCTTCGAACTCAGTCTTAAAGCTGTTTACGAAATGTGAAAGAAAAAAAATTGTATTTTAAAGACTTTTTAAAGAAAATTTTCCAATAAAAAAAAAAAGGTTCGTCCATCATTTAAGTGGAGTAGCATGTATAAAGAATTTGATCAAATGGAAAACTTACAAAGAGAAAAGGTTTTCTGAAAAATCTGAACAAAAATAAATGTTAAAAAAGAAGGCAAAATAAAAACAATGATTTTCAAATGACTACATCCTTGTTGACTGAAAACGTTTCTTAAAGGCTCTTCTGGTTAACGATGTTTAAGTTGAATTGAATATCATGAATAAATGCATTAAAAAAAAAACTATCAATGTCAACTTTTCATGAGCCAATAGGAAATATAGAATATTATCTACAGTATTATCTACAGAATAAATGTACAGAACACGTTGTGAACCCGCTCTACCCTGATGTGACTGAGATCTTTACTGTGCCAGATGTGCCGTCTCTGAGGCCGACTCCAGCAGCCGATGTCGGACGGTGACGAGCTCCAGCAGCTTGGAGAAAGTTTCCACTGCGTACGACTGTTTCTCTCTCTCTCCCTGCATCGTGTCCTTCTCCTCTGCAGACTTCACCAATGACAGCCCCACGTTCTGCACCAAAACTGGGTCCTCAAAAAACACACCTGAGAACAACTGAGAGTGGAGGACAGGAAAGCAGAATGGAGTAAATCTGTTCCCTTTCTTTATGTGACTTGCTTTGCAAAGAGTCCAGAGAAATAAAAACCTACATCCTTCTGTATCTGAGAACTGTAGGAGGCTCCAGGTGAAACCAGGCGGTTCCAGCTCTGCAGGGCCTGATGCAGGAGCTTCTGCTGCAGGAGGAGTTTGTGGGAGACGCTGGTGGCTCGGTGCAGCTGACAGAGCTCCGTGTGAGCCTGGACTAAACCCTGATAGACCGCAGAGGCCAGGCAGAGGGACGGGTGAACCTCCAGGAGGAACACGTTCATTAGTGCAGGGCTGCAAACACAAGAAGGTAAAAACAGAGATACTAAGACCCCAACGTCATGAACTTCTAGAACTGACGTCTCTGTTCACTAACCTGCTGCCTCCAAGGGAGACCATGTGTTTGGGAACGTAGTTCAGTGGAAGACCAAAGTCATGAGTGGAGCCTTGCCGATCGTCTCTCCAGATGCGTTGGAGGTACTGTCGCTGTTTTTCAATCTGATGAGGTGAACAACACAATCTGTCACAAAGATTCACCTGAATCAAGGTGCCACACAACAAACTGCACGTGAACATAACTCGATGCCTCTGCGGACTTTCTGTTTTCACCTGATTATCCAGGACATTTTTGATGAGCTGCTGGTGACTTCTCAGACAGTCTGTCTCGGCCCTGTAGACCTGAACAAAGTGGTCCTGGTTCAGGTCCAGCTGCGGTCGACTGTGCATGATGTCAGTGACGACTCGGGCCAGAGCAAACCTCTCCTCGGCCCCTGCTGCGTGCTGGTAGGCCTCACAGTAACAGTTTAGGAGCTGAAGGAAAGAAGAAGAAACAGCACTTAAAAGGGTTTCTCATTCAATACATTAATTTGATCTTAAATTTGGTCTTGTGAAATGTATTGGTGGAACAGTTAGTAAATGAGAGGACAGACAATGAAGAGACATGAGAATAAAATCAGCAGTATTTTCACTCTACCTGCACTTTGCTCTCTAAAAACTCTGTCTCACACGTCCACAAGTCGAGCAGCACTGCGACTCGGTCCACATCTGTCCCGGCACAGGAGTGGACGTCAGCTTCCTCAGCTTTTCCCATTTTCTCCGTCTTGTATCTCTGGATAAAGTGAGAGCCGACGAGAAGAAGCTCCTTCTCCAGCTCATCCAGGTCCTTCAGGGCGGCGTCGTACACGATGTAGAACCCTCTCTGGTCCTGAGTGTGGACCACACGCTCCTCACAGCTGTAGAAATCATGAAGATTCTCCACCTCAGCAAAATCCATGAACTCTGAGCAACGAACCTGGAATACAAGGAAGTCGTACAGTAAGAAATACTTTCAAACCTTTTCTTTATTTGTAGATAGATAGATAGATAGATAGATAGATAGATAGATAGATAGATAGATAGATAGATAGATAGATCCCTTAAATTCATATCAGATAACAAATAGCAGCTGCAGTTCCCCAAATATGTTCTTTATCTTTATTTTGAGTTCATGTAAAAACAAGTCCCTTGTACCTTGTAGTCGACAGGAGTGTTGTGGTTGAACTGGAGCGAGCCGAGTCCTCCCGCCTCCCCTCCTCCTCCCCTGGCTGCGTTCATCCAGCCTGTTTCCTCGGCTGTGCTGCACAGCTCTCCCTCCTCCAGCTGCAGACCTGCCAGGTCAAAGGTCAGAGTCCTCTCCACGGAGCGCAGGTAGTTCAGCATCCCGAGAGAGACGCGCTGCGGACAAGAGAAACTGAAGGTGAATATGAAGCATTTGCAGGAGTCAGAACATCTAATCGAGACCGTGGGCCTCACCTGGAGCTCTCTGAGTTTGAGATGACGCAGGTAAACCAGGGACAGGTAAGCACCTCCAGTAACGAGGGGGTCTGAGGCTCCTTCATCCAAACTGTCATCCAGACTCAGCAGCTGCAGACTGTCCTCAGGAGAGTAGTTTTACAAAATACTCATGGGTTTTATGTTTCTAAGCTTTTGCATCAGTTATTCAAGAGATCTAGTGCCAATAAGAAAGCAAAGTTTATCTTTTGATTTGTGTAAAGTTTTACTTGAAAATCTCAGCGTAGCCATTTTAAAAATATTTTTTGATGAACAAGTTTTTCTCTTTTCATAATAAAAGTGTCAAAAATAAGGTTGTCTTATTATAATTTCACCAAGACCAAGTTGACATCTTCAAATCATCTAGTCCAAAAACGGTTAAATATATAAGAACCTAACAGGACCCAGATAATGTTGAGCATATTTTATAGGTGAATAGGTGAATAAAATATGTTATTAAATTGTTGGTCATTAATTTTCAGTCAAAATCATTGCAACATCAGAGAAAAACTGAAACAATATGATGTTGCAATGCTTTTGATTCTGTATATTTAACCTTTTTTAGACTTTTTCTGACAAAATAGATGATCTGAAGCTGTCTCCTTGGTCTTGAGGAAGCAAGACAAAATTGTTATACGAATTCAACCTTATTTTTGACACTTAAGATGAAAAGAGAAAAACCGGTTCATCAAAAAAGTAAAACAAATAAAACACACCTTTCGTTTGTTGACCTTTGACCCTTTAAACTCCTCTGCTCGCTGCCTCCGGATGTGGACGAGTGACTCTGTGTTTCCTGACGAGACAAACGTCACTTTTAATTCAGTCGACAGCGCTGAGGACAATGAAGACATCGTTTCTCTGAGCAGAAAACCGGATGATACATGCCTGAGTTAAACCTGCAGCTTTGTAAACACTCGTCCACGTCTCTGAGATTTTCTGTCGTTTTGTTTTGCTGCTGTGTGAGACGCACGAGCTCGGTGTGAGGTGTGAGTCACAGACGTGAGCGGCGTGGTCTTTTAGAGCTGATGACACTTGGAGCAGATCTGGGACCTGATGAGATACAGAGGAATGAAATAACTCAACACATCTTAAGATTGATCATTAAAAGGAAGGCTGGAAGTGTTATAAGATTAATTAAAAAATTAATCTTATAACACTTAAATCATATTTATCCATAAACCATTTCTCTGACAGTACAGATTATTGTTGGATAAAACTATTGTGAGAATGCTAATTTTATGCCACAATAGTTTTACAAAAGTTACAACTCTTCCCTTCCTGTTATAGAATCTGAGCTGAGTCTCTGTTCACCTGCAGAAACCTGCAGTGCATCCTCAGCAGCTCGTCCACACTTTTCTTCTCCTGCAGCTTTGTGACGAGTTTCTGCCGCCAAGGATCCCGACGGGGTTTCACCTAAAGAACAAAACCCAAACTGTCAACACCACCTGTCCTACAGAGGAAAAACCATCCACACACACATATATATAAAACAGGCTGCAAACAAACAAAGGGGAGCTGTTGAAGCACGTCATTTAACATCATAAATATTTTACAAATACACAACCTGTGACGAAGGTTCGAGGGCTCAAACGTTTGGGATGAGCCAACAACTTTATAGGATTACAGAAATAAATTTGTGGTGTGCCCTTTTGACCTGGATGTATAAATGATCTCGGACCTGAATGAAAGGAATCCAGTTAGCCTCCTTCCTCAGAGCCGCGCTCGCACTCTTCCTCCCCCACTGACTCCCTTTGACCTCTGTGCCGTCGTACTGAGGAAACGTTTTCATCTGCTCCTGTCGACTGAAGATCCTCCTGAACTCTCTCCACACCTTAGGAGACAGGGGCCATGATTTATCTGAATCAATCAACCTCATGTCATTTAAACACATGGTGGTGACGCAGGGACAAAAACCTGGTTTGTTATTTATGCATGTGATGCTGTGTCGTCCATTAAGCAACGTTACCGTGCTGAACAACTCCATCTCGTCTGCAGCCGTCCTGAGTTGTCGGGCATCACACGACAGGTGGAAGTAGTCGATTAAAGACTGAAGCTCAGGTAGAAAGTCGTCCAGGTGAACAGAGAGCGGGAGGAAGTTTCCTGTTTGGCCTGAAACGCTTTTTCCTAATGCCAATGTGCGGTCAACATTTTCGGTGTTCAAGATTTCGCCAAACAAAAGTCACAGAAAAACACAAATCTCTATGAAATTTTGTGTCAATAATCATGATTTTGCAAGAAGAGTTTTACAAGAGCAGCTGATCACATGGTCTCACGATAAGGTCCAATTATCGGCTTCAAATTGACAGGAATTCAGATATATTCGAAAAATTATGGTTATGTTGAGTGATTATTATTATTTTACCAGTAAATCAGTATGTTTTGGTCTTCTACTGAAAATAATCCTATATTCAAGAAAAAACTAAATCTAATGGACAAATTACTGTTGAATGTAGTGGAAATATTCACAGTCCACAGAAGAAAAGCCTTAGATTCTCTATACTTGTTGAGCTTTTCCTTATCTTTTCTAGTCTCATTATCTGTTTTTCAGATGTTCATGACCGTTGCAGATCTCTTATTCTCCTCTCGGGGGGTTCTTTCTTTTAACTAAACTGACCAGTAGATTTCCAGGCGACTGCTGGTTTGACTCTCACCCTCAGCATCTTGCCCCTGATGTAAAGATTCCTCCTCCTTCGTGACGCTTGTCTGAAATTCTTCTTCTTTCCTTTCACAGGCTGGTACATAATGCAGCACCTGTTAAAAAAAACAAACACATGCAGTAATAATAAATAAAAAGACGAACACGGTGGATGACTTTAAAACAGTCTGTGTGTGTGTTCACCCTGAGGAAGCTGTGGATGGTGTGAACAGAGTGCAGGTGGCACACGAGCCAGCGGAGGTAGATGAGCAGGTCGTCCTGAGAGAGCAGGGGAGCAGGGTTTCCTCGTCCCGTCAGGATCGTCTCTCTGCTCACCGACAGGCGGCGAGCTCTCTGAACAGCGTCCTCGTACTCGCTGTTTAAAAATCTCACCTGATCCTGAGAGAAAACAAGTCTGATGTAACTGTAAAGTTGTGTATTGTCAATAAAGGTATTTAACATTTTCCATTAGTATACCTTTAATTTACTGTGTTTGAGTTTTTTCCCTTCTCATTCTGCAAAGATTTATTTTAAAAATGCTTGTTTCTTCATGTATTTATGTTAAATTTAAACATTTGCAAGCTGTATTCATATGTATGGATATATCTGGATATACTTATACTTATTCCAGACGGGGTTTACTAACATGTACTTCCACTGTAGATATGAGAGCTTTTAATGCAACCTTACTGTTTTAATTCAAATGAAATTATCGCATAACTCATGACTCTACAAATCAATACAGTTGATTTATTTCCTTAATGATCAATAATTTCATATTTTCTCACTTTACACCCCAAATTAAAAATGTGAATGTGCATACAACAGCAGAAAAGGAGCCGTGACACAAACAGGTTCACATATAAGGAGGAAGAAAACCTCCTGTCATACCGAGTGTTGATGCGTTACTTTTGTAAAATGTGTTTTTTCATGCTGTCACCTTGTAATGAGGATAAAGCTTCTCAATGACGCTGGCGTGGCGGCAAAATCTCCTCCATCTCAGCATGAGCAGATATTTGATCTGAGCCAAGTGATATGATCTGTCAGCGTAAAACTGCGGGAGGAAACACAAGAAAGGAAGTTAGTTTCAATTACATTTCTCTTTTTATCTTTTGCTGCCGTTGTATCCCATGGCGTGGGAAGTTTTATAAATGTGGTGTGGTGTGGTCAGGCCTCACCTGGTGCAGGAGAGCAGGCAGACTGTCAGCTGTGTGTTCCAGACTGAGACAACTGTCCAGCTCCCTCTGCATCACATCAGCCTGAGACTGAACAGGAGAAGCTTCAGCCACCTGCAACCAAAGAGGAGTCACATTCACTTTGATTCAAGAAAAAATAAACGAGTCTAGATTGATTTTTAAATGACTAGGAAATCAATAAATCAATTTTCCTTGGACTCGATAAAAATGAAAATGGATTTTTACTGTCTCACCTGAAGCCCCCTCCTCAGCGCATGTCCCCTCTCCGCACGGAAGAAGGAGACGTCTTTCGGCGGCAGAACAGAACTGAAACAGATATTTATTTAAATTATTGAAAAGCTTCTATTACAATAGATTCCATTCAGGCATGTTTAAGACATAAAAATACTTCGTTAAATTACATATACTCTTTGTAACTCATGGAACAAGAATTAAAGAATTCATAAATTATAGAATTATACTGTAAAATATTTATCATATATAAAAATCTGTATTTTTTATTCATCATATTTGAAATATAAAGTTAATTGATTATGGAAATATATTATAAAACACTCTGCTTATATATATATATATATAACTTTTCTGTATATATATATACAGAAAAGTTGAATTACCTCATTAAAATTACATATATTCTTTCTCAGTCATGGAAAAAAAGAAAAAAATTGTTTTTATTGATTAACTGCTGGACATGATGTCTATATATTTATTTTCTATTCTCAGTGTGGATCCACCGGACATTTTGAACTTCCAACTAGTTGTGATGTGTTAAACTCAGATTAAAGGTGAACACATCAGAATCAGAATCAGATTTTATTGCCAAGCAGGTTTACACATACAAGGTATTTGCTGTGGTGTATTTGTGCAAGTATAAATATTAAAAAGTATATAAAAAATATAAAAAGCTCCAACATCCACCAGAAGCAACAACAAGCAACAGAGCAAGACACATTTTTGAGTGGAGGCAGAGTTGAGTTCCAAGTTCCTGCCAAAACAAACACTAAGAACAGTTTGCAGCTGAAATACAGTGTGTGTATAAAAATCCCCAAGCTCCCTCACCTGTATGAAGTAAATCCACTCTCCTCAATGTGTCCCCGCAGTGCTGAGAGCTGATGTGAGAGCTCGGCCTCCATCTGCTCCACTCTGACGGAGGAGGAAACTCTGTACACGTTACACATGGTGCAACTTCTTCTAGTTCAGGGTCAACACGTGTAGAAACTGGTAAGAAACTGAGGTACAAATATTTCAAACACGTCCTGAGAAAATCTGTGCGCCCATGCTGACTTGTTGTGTCGTATCCATGGAGACAGGAGCGGTTTCCTCTCTTTGGCCTGAACTCACACAGTAGCTGCATCTGATCAGTAGAGGGCTCTCACATCACATTTGTCAGAAAACCATGACGTCAACGCTGCTGTGCTGTTCAGATACCGCCCACATTACAATAATATGTAATAAAAAGTAAATGGATGATAAATGATGCACAGAGCAGCGGTTGTTGGGCAGCTCCCTCCTCAGCAGTCAGGGCTCCTGCTTTCCAAAACCTTGACTTAATTGAGCGGGGGCCACTCTTCTTGGATACAGCGTGTGATTGGTTCTCAGTCTGTGATGAGATTGTCCAATAGCAGATCACCTCCTCGCCGCCTGCAGAGTCAAGTCTGCAGCTTTGCAGTTCCTCCAGAGACAGGAATTAAAAAAAGGTACATGAGGAAAAAAACCCAGGCAGACATTCAGTGGTTCTTTAAGCTTTATTTACATGCACCATCTCTGTTACAGCCAAGATAAGAATTGGGATTACAACCGACAATCTCAACTTGATGTCTTGTTTTGTAGGAGCAAGAGGAAGAAATAGAGAATGGATATTGGCAGTGAGTGTTACTCAGAATTCATGTAGAATCAAAAATAAAGTTTTATGTCATTTGTACTTTGAAGATTAAATCATCCATGAGAAGATGCGGAAATGATTTGGGAACATAAATGTGCAGAATGTGTTTTTTTTCTCAAATCCAAAAAATAAGCCAAAGTGGGTTGAATATTTCTGTCACATCAATGTCAATTAATTGCAACATTTCGATTTTTCTATAACTAATCAATTAAATTGATTGATTGGTCGCCTGTCCTGATGATCACCCGACTGAGGGGGTCAAAACGTGGGTAGATCGAACAGAGCGTTAAAACAAAAGTGCTTTGCTGCAGCTCTAACCCACTTCACGTGGGGTCAAACATGCAGAACCACATTAAGAGAGAATTTAATAAATAAAACTATTATGCGTCTCTTAAAATGATCGAGTTAAATTTAGCAAGGAGACAAAATTACACAGGTCATTAAAAAAAAAATTCATCCTGCTGTTCCCACAAAAACTGTGCTGATGTTATTCAATTTTTTTTGCACCTGCAGCACTGGTTCCTAATATTTATACACTGTATATCCTCTTATTTCTGCTTACTTAAACGCAGAAAGGTTTTGGCAATATTTAAAATACTGTGGTTCTTTCTTTCTAAAATGGCAAAAATGGCTCTAAGAGACAACACAACGTCCTCTCGCAGGGTTTGTATTGCTGTGGTCCAATCGTCAAAAAACTCATCACGTCCCGCGTCCTTGCCCGACCACTTTTCCTTGACCCACATAAAGAAAACGTCACGAGGTCAAGGAAAGATGTGAAGGAGGATTCATGAAGACGTCTGGGGCGCTAAGAGAATCTGACCACACTTACACTAGGCGGCGTAATTATGTGACAGCAGATGTTATTGACGTGGGTCAATAAATGTTGCCGCTGCAAGGAATTGAATTATCTCCTTTCCTCTTGTAAAGGATGGTCCAGTGTGTCCTATGCTAAAGGAGATAAGAAAATAAGCACCGAAGCACCTTTCCTGCGACTTATGCTATACTTCTGGATCATTTCACCAGGAACCTTATGAAGCCTCAAAACAAGACGATTCGATCACAGCCTCTTTCCCCCCCCCCCCAGCACCTGCTGTAGTGCTGATAACAAAGGAGAGGCTACTATTGACACTCCATCTGCAGCCACTCCCTGCTATCTATTTATTTATAGCACCAAGAACTTCAAATTCAAACACCAAAATATTGTAGTCGAGTGCTGTGGAGTGTGGTTATTTGAATCCAGATATTCCTAAATGTTTGCTAATGTAAATGGTGTCATCTAGAGCTAAATCATGTCCTTAACTCCGTCCTAAGCTCTACATGGACGGGACCTCCGATATTGCAGTACGAGGAAGAGGAGGGAGAGGAGGACGAGTGGGGTTAGATGGTGAAAAGGGATCTGCAGCAGAAAACACCATATCGTCAAGACGTCAGTAATGAACCTCTTCAGAAGGAACAGAATTCACAGTAATGTCACTAAACTCACAGGGTCAAATTTGCTAAATGAAGGGAAAACATTACATACAATAACCACACAATGTAGATCAGTTCACATCTTGATAACATATTAACCTCTACAGACTGATATTTGGTGCATGACTCGGTGCATCAATGGGAAAAGAAAAAAGCTTTTCATTAACATTTGTTTTAAATCTTTTAGTCCATTTAGGCTACGTCTCTCAGAGAAACATTAAAATAAAAACTAAAGCTTGTCAAGTATCCTCCACTGGAACGTAATAATGCAACATTCTCATTCTGTAAACAGGCCGTCAGCCAACAACCGGCTGACAGCTGGTTTGGCAAAAATGTTGGTTTTAGGTATGAAAGGGCGTGAAAAGGGAGAAAAGCAGGGTGGAAACAGAATTCATCTTCATCATGTATCACTTTGTGATATGCGTGATTCCCTGAGACTAACATGAGTTGATGCTTTTCATATAGTTTTAACAAAATGTCCTGTACTAGTAGTCAGTGCTGTTGTTCACACCGCCCAGGTATTGATCTTTTTTTCTCCGCTGTGTAGACACCATTATGTGTCTCAGACACTTAAAATACAGTATCGAACTTAATGCCTCACATTAAAAACAATGGAAAAAAAATACTACATGAATACACTTTTACACACTTCATTCCCTCTAATTGAACAATGCAGGACAATGAAACCCAATTTACATTTCCCCCACTTTTCTTTTCTTTTTTGAATCATGCTCCGACAGAGCCTCTCAGCTTGGGACCCAGCTTTGAGGGGAGGTCTGTTTCGAGCTTGAGAAGCTTCCTGAATTCCTGTTGGCGTTCTGGGCGGAAGTGAGGCAAGAGTCGAAGCTGAGGTCCAGGCAATCTGCATCCATCAACTCATTGCGGATGATGGAGTCCATGTCACACTCCAGGCTGCCGTTGAACACGTCCAGGTCCAGATCGGCAGGAAAACGGTCCTGGCCGGACAAACCAGAGCCGAGCTGCATAGATGCGTTCTTGCTGGGTGACTTCAGGTGGGGCTGCTTGGCAATAGGTTGACTGGCATCGCCGTCAGAGGTTGACAAGCCAGCTTGCCAACCAGGCACTGATGAGCTTTGACCCTGACCTGCGCTGGTGGGGTTCACCAACATGTGGTCTTTGCGCAGCAGCATGGCATTTCGACGAGAGTTTTGCAGAGCAATGGCGGTGCTGGCCTGCGACATCAGCGGGTCGGACTGGGTGAGCATGACATTGCTGGGGCTGTGGGAGTCCAGACTGAGCAGATCCTGCAGGGTCTGATGGTCGCTAAAGTGCGAGATGCAGGAGAAGGTGGTCTGCTTGTTCTCCTGAATGGTCTGCATGGGTGACTGGCGCAGGCTCGTGATGGACGGCGGGCTGAAAAGAGGGTTGGGACCGTAGCTGCCAGAGGGGCTACCCAGACTGCTTCCTGAGCAGCTGAAGGTAAACAGTGAGCTCCCCTGACCGTCTTCTCCGTTGTCATCCTCTCCAGGAGGAGGCTGCTGGGATGCTGTCAGGCTGATATTGTCTAAAAGGTCGTCCATCAGGTTGTCAGAGAGTCCATCATTGAGATTCATGGTACCTGCCAGGTCAGAGAGCCCCGTGGGCCCTGTGGACGGGGACATGCTGCTGGGACTGGAGTACAGCATTGGGGAGAGTGGAGAGTCGTCATCAGGCACCTCGTCCAGCTCCAGGTTGGCCAGGATCGGGGACAGACGACCGCTGAGTGTGCTGGCGTTAGAATTTGTCCGGGAGCGGAAGTCTGTCCAGGCGTCGAGCTCATCACTGCTGCGGGAAGTTGGACTTCCTGTCCATTTGGAGAGGCTCGAGGAGCTCTCAGAGCTGCCCTCTTGAGCGGCTTGCAGTGAGGCCTTCTTCTTGGTGGCACGTCCTCGAGCTCCTTTGATGTACTTACTGTTGTCCATCGATACAGCCCGTCGGCGAGGAGCTTTGCCTCCTTTCCCACCTTCTGGGTTGACCATCCACCAGGAACTTTTCCCTGTCCCTTCATTCTGGACTTTGACAAAACGACTGTGGAGGGACAGATTGTGTCGGATGGAATTCTGCAATAAAATGAAGGAAATGATTAAGTGCATGATTGAAACATGTGTCAAAGCATACTTTGTGAACCACCTTAGAAGATATGGTACAAACTACACAGATTTTACAGACAAGTCAATTTATTAGTAATGAGGAGACAAACTCTGCTTATCCTGTAAAATCAGTTAAGTAAATGTGGCTGTGGTTTTGGAGCCAGACCTTGATGACATCATCCAGGCTTGGGCTTGTAGGCAACACATTTTTGACCAAAATCAGTAAGAGTCCAATGAAAAGATGTGGAAGTTTGCAACAAAGGAATCAGAGGATCTAGCACTTTTGGAAACGATACTACAAAATAAAATTAATTATGCCTTGGTGTCTGCTGCATCTATTTCAACTGTTTAAGGCCCCAACTTTATTCAAATAGAGTTAAAGGACAGAGCTTTGGTCATATTTTCATAGTTTGGGCCATCATCAGTTTAGATAACATCGTAGTCAGGTAAGAAATTACTGAGATCCGGGAACATGATGATGTTGCTTTAATGAAGTTCAACAGGTGAAGAAACGCAACACGTCCAGGCAGATTGTCAATGTGCCAGTCTAGTCAGATTATGTCAACAACTTTATGTGGAGGTAAAACTGAGACGGACTAAGCCACAGTTGTTTGACAGTTTGGGAAATTGAGACCAAAAGCCTTGGCATAGGAAACCATTGTTGCTACCAACGGTCCTTTTAGTACAGTTCTGGAGCTTTCAATCATATCACACTATCTTCTTCAGCACATGAAGTTGGAGATGTTGAAATTTAAAGGAAGTTCGAGTTTAAATGAATTTTCAATTTCACCTTTTAAGCAAAAAGGGACAAGTCATTTTAAAAACCTAAACAAAAAGGTTGAAATCTGCAATTCCAGGTCAAACTATTTGCTGATGAAGATCTTGTGATATGACCTTATGGTTTTCTGGGTAATGCTACAATGTTCCCAGATCTCAACAATTAACTTGGTCAGTAAATCATTAAGGTAGCAAGAAAGGATAATAACCTATGAAAATGAGGATTTATATTTAAACTTTTACTTACTTTTTGTGCATATATTATTCCTTTAAAAAATAGTGTGTTTAAGTAGATTAGCATCACAAATAATCTGTTTTTTGGATACACCGAAGGTAGAAAATAAAGATTATTGACAAGCAATGCTAAACATTCAGTGTTTCAATCCTCCTCCCACCAGTTTTTTAAAACTAAACCAACAATGAAAAACCAAGTAGTGTGAACAATTCTAACATTACAAACTTTTTTTCCACCTCACACTGTGACCCATTTCTGGCTGCTCACAAAGGTCTGCAGGATTTCCCCGGAGATGTTTCCCACACCATGTACGAAATTAAACAGCTGGAGTCTGCACGGCTGACCCGCACTAAGACCCACAGCAGTAAGTAAGGAGAAACTCTGCAGTGATTCCTGCAGCCCAAAGGCCAACTTCACTGGGAGAGAATCCAGCATAATTCTCTTAAACTTGAATTAACTTGAGTAAACCAAGGTCCTATTTAAATCCATCTCCCAGAGGATTAAACTAATCAAATGCAAACCAGGCTCAGCGCATACAAACTACGGTGACACAAGTCTGCCCTAATAATATGGACCTGTAGCGGTGGAGGCAGCTGCTCTCCAGCTTTGTGATGATCGAATGATCACAAATGAGCATTGGCCACAGTTTTCCTCTGAATATAATGAGTCAGTGGAATGATCTGCTGACATTTAACTTACAGCAAAGCCCTCGCTTAAAGCCAATTAAAGGATTAGGTCAACTAGCAATCACTTTCATCGCTTACAACAAAACACATGTGACTCAAAAATAAATCTCAGGTGCCTCGTTGCTCTTTTCTTTCTGGGTTTCACCCATTTAGCAGGAAAGGCTGCCGGCTTTTATCAGTCTTTCAGAATTAACTGTCTGCTATGATATACTATGTACACTTTAAAGCATATACTTATCCTTAATATTATTTTTTTTAATAAATAGGAGAATGCCCCACAGTGGAGGGGTTAATAACAAAAACACAGAGAGAAGTAACTCATTGCTTGTTTGGTTTTAATTTCCTTCATATTTCTTTTGCCAACACCTGCGACAAGACAGGATGTGAATGTTTTTTGTATTTTCACTTTGTCCAAAGGTTGATAAACGAGTCTCGGGGAATAATCTAACTTGGGATGTTTCACTTTCTGAATTTGGTTGAAAATCTGCACTAATTCCTTCCATCTGAAAAGGAACACCCCAGCTGTGGCTGCTGTGTGCTACGTGCAACACACATCTAGGCCACCTGGACTATTTTCAATGTTATGTTGGACAATATCATGATTTCACTAATATGAATATATTTGAGAATAGTCAGAACATGTAGCCTATATGCTTTTAACACCACTTTCCATGTTATCCTGTGTTTTAGATTTGGCATTTGAAATCAGGTATGAGAGGTTGAACAAAGTTTGTGTACAAGAAACACATCACCAGTGTCATTTTTGTTTTATTTCGGATTTCTCCATTAAATGTGGTTTCTTAATATATTGACTTAATTTGATCTCTTACAGAAATCTCTGTAAATGAAACTCATTGTAATAATTGAGATAAAGACTTCATTTATACCATATGATGACAAATAATTGTTTAATCTAAATAACCTGTAGCTTGTATTACAAATTTTACTGGTTGCAACTGTATTGTCATTGTCTACCTTCTTTATGATAGTCCCTTATCATATGATATATGATGGGGAATAATTTACTGACCAATATAAACTTTAGATTGTCTCTCTACCTCTATTTTTTGCAGAGATATCTATGAAAATTTGTTTGTTCTGACCATATTTCCGTTGACCTTGAGCTTGACCTTTGGCTGATCAGCTCCGAAAAGTTAAGCATTGGGAGAAACCCTCCCAAGTTATAAGCCCACCCAAGTTTGGTGAAAACCCACCAATGCAATTTTGACTTATTCCCTGTACACACACGGAAACAATACCCCGTTGCTATGCTGGCGCGCAGGGTAAAAATCACATTTACAGATGTATTTCTCAAGAACCGTCTCGAACCCTAAACAAGCAAGACATCCGATATCACACACGTCAACTGGCCTGAACAGCTGTAGTGTATAAAGGCTAAAAAGACACATGCAAACCAAGTCAAATAACTGCAACATGATAATCAACCCCGTGACCTACAGGCAGTGAACGCAATAACAGCAACACCTGTCCTGCTCAGTCTCATGCAATCCAACACAACTGCCCTGCAATAAATAAATAAACCCGTGTTGACACTTCAGTTTTGGCCGAGGCTGACGCTGAGGTTTTGATTGAACTCTGACGTTATTTATGGGGCCATGAATTGTGGTGTGGCCATATTGGATTGTACTGTATTCCAGCAGAGGGATGAAATAGTCGTTACACCTATAACAATATAACACGGTTCAGTGCAACGTCACAGTGTATAACCTCAACTGACAGAGGAATTTAATGTGGTTCTCATTTATGCAACAAAAACTTGTTTCGAGCTCAGAAATGCTGCTGAATTCTGAATTAATGACATTATACTGCAAAAATTGGTGCTTTTAATTGTAAGTAAAATACAGTGTTGTGGATTACGTGTGTAACCCACAACATTCCTATTATTCACTGTTTGTTTGTTTTTGGAGAACGACTGTGCACCATGTAGAAGGTCCTCCTTAAAAGAAATAGCCGGTGGACATAACTGCATCTATTAAGCTGAAGGAAAACAAGACAATTTCCCAGAATGCTTCTCAGGTACATACAGTATGAGCCACACGGCGTTTAAAAAAAAAAAAAAAAGAAGATAAATCACAAAGAGCAGAACTCCTGCCGTCCCCTCCCCCACGCAGTCACAGCAGTGCTGCAGCACCCTTTGAGCAATGCCTCATTCTGAGCGGGGACTGGAGCAATGCCAGTTTAGCCAGAGCCCGATCCAAAGAGAAACACTGAGCTTCTCTCACACTGCTACACATTGACCTACATAATTTATAGTCAGCTGATTGATCCTCGTGCCCGGGCCACATGAAAAAGACAGTGTGGCACTTGCACAGCAGGCCTGAGCTGCTGGCTGCCCATCCATATAGGAAGCTGCAGATTTGGTTTGGATTCACAACAATGAGAGTGTGGGGGGGGGGGGCATAGATGAAGCTGGGCACTGAACGTATTGATGTCTTGTTCTTGTCTTGTTATGGGAATTGGACGTGTGACAGCTCTGGAGTTACTATCTGAGGACATTTCCCCCCCTGGTGCAGATGAGCAACCTTTAACCGATGCCTGAGTCTCAAACAGCGTCGGAGCATCTCCTGGGGAAACGCTGATGTCAGCTCTCCTGTAACCCTTAACATTAACCCTTTCCTCTGCAAGCCACTGTCTGTCTGCAGCCACATGGAGGCATGTGCATGAATGAAAACTGCCTGCCACTAATCTAGAGTAACAACTATCCAGCTGATTCGGTGGAGATTAATCGGTTATTAGCATCAATTTGTCTCTCGTACGGATTACTTCGGGTTTTTTCATATTCCAATTCCCATCATGTCACAGCAATTTGATGAGGTTTTCCAAAAAGCAAATCTTGACCATTATTGTAATTCCTTCCTGAAGAAACTCCCTGGAATTGGCCTGCATCCCACATGCACAGTTATGCAGTTGTGCGGGATTATGGACCTATTTCCAGAGTTTTTCTAACCCCCCCTCCCCTCCAATCTAAATCCCGCAAAGCTCAAAGCTTTCATCAGACTTGATTCCATGACAGATGAATTGGTTTTCCAGGCCTGTACTAATCCTTCAAATCAAACAGAAGCAGGCAGCAGGGCCCAGTGGAGGCTTGTAAGAAGTGCCCCGTGCTGCAGTGTGACCAGTTTGAAAGTGAAATTGACTTTGCATTGCCTGTTTTGAGTCTAGAGTTTCATACCCACTACCTTGTTTGTACTGGATTAGTGTGCAGCTCTGATTCGTTTGTGTGCAAGTGTGTAATTTGATGCACATACCAATACAGACATATTTTGACAGCAGCTTGGACCACAACTCGTTTAACCCTGTGAGCAGGTTGCAGCCACACTCCACAATCCTCTGCTGTTGACAAAGCAAATATATGCCTGAAAAATGAAAATGTGGTGCTGTCTGCAAATAACGGTGTTTGTACCCGCCTCCTCCGTCTCTACATGAACCCACAGCCGTGTGCATTGTGTGTTTCTACACCATCACAACATGGTCTTTGTCATGATGACAGCAGCAGCAGCATGTCTGCGCTCACCTTCCAGCCCGCAGAGCTGTTGCTGTCGCCTTTGTCCTTGAAATACGGCACAGACCTCACCATCCAGTCGTAGATTTGGGACAAGGTCAGCCTGTTCTCCGGGGAGCTCTCGATGGCTTGGGTAATGAGGTCTGCATAGGAGTAGTTGCCCCAGGCGTTCCTGCGGGCGGAGGACTTCCTCAGCTGCTGGGAGGCAGAGCCGCCCGCACCCGCGGAGGGGGTCAGCGCGGAGGAAGGCGAGCCGTCCGCCGCCTCCTCCGTGCGGGGGCCGCGCTGGACCTCCACGGGCTGCGAGACGGGGCCGCCGCTGCCGCTCGTCCCCCGGGGGTTCACATCGCCACCGCTGGCCGTGTCTGCAGCGCCCCCGTCGTCATCCTCCTCCTCGGGGATTACGTCAGTGTCATTGGTCCCGGGTTTGCCCGCACCGGACTCCGGACGGGGCAGGGGCCAGGTGCAGGACCGTGGCCGTTTCTGGGGCTCGAAATCCGGGTCTATCTCCACGTTCGGCGGAGACTCGTTGCCGATGCGCGGCGCCTCAGCCATGTCGATCGCAAATGCTCGTCTCTCGCACAAAGGGGAATAAAATCACTCAGGTCGCATTCCATCAATGTTGTGTGCGGGATTCAGCGGCGGATTCATTTACGACGCAAATGTCCGGGCTGCAGCCCAGCACGTGTCCGTGTGTCCGTCCTCCTGCAAGGCGTCAATCCGCAGCACGGAGCACCAACTAAAACATTGTCTGTCCCCCCGCAGCCCACACCCTCAACAGCACGCGCTGCAGTTTGCCAAAATGTGGAGAGAAGCGATAGGAAGTCCGCGGAGAGTCAAGACGACGTTTGCCCCGCGTCCTGCAGACTCGCGATCCTGCGACGTGCGCACTGCAAGAAGACGAAAATGACTTCATCTAATGCCTCCACATCGGCGTTATCACTCCGTGCACAGCTGCCATCTTGACTAGTTCCTTTCCCAAGTTCTTTTATCATCCGTGCGGAGGGCTGCCAGTCGCCCGCTGTCCAGATACGATCAAGGCGGAGATCGCTTTCTCAAGGCCCTGCAGCTTTCTTTGGAGAAAGAAGAAGACCCACATCCAGACTGGGACGTGCGGCGAGGCGGCTATCCGCATCGCTCAGGACCTGAAGAACGCACAGATGCATTGTGGCATCTTGGAGAGGCCAGCTCGGTGTCCTCCGTGTGGACAGCAGCCTTCAGGGACGCTTCATTCAATCTGCTGCTTGCTGCTGCTGCTGCTGTGGCGCAAACGCTTCGACTCCAGGAGAAAAAAAAAGAAGCAGGATCCTGCCCCCTGGACTGAGCTGAAATTAAAGAGACAGTGTGGACACGTCCTGCTCAGCAGTGACATCACCCTCCTCACTCCTTCACCAGCGCGCACACACACACACACACACTGAAGCCTCTGCACGAATAAAACATGGGGTGAATAAAGTAACAGCAGCAGGACTCACCTGGAGATTTTCTGTGCATCATTACTCTGAAGTCCGGATGGAAGCACAACCAGGGACTTTTTAAAAATACTGAGCCCATTCAATTTTTGATGAGACGAGCAAAAATAAATCCTCTGTGTAATTATTCATTAGTTGTCCCAAAAGTTGAGGAATGAAAAAGTCTGAAAGTACTTTAAAATTTCCTTTAAAAAGGAGTTGACCTCGGTAACATTTTGATATCATCCAAAATAATGTGGTTGGCTGGAAAATAAACAAAGAAATAATAGAATAAAAATATTAACATGTGACAGTTTTATACCACATTAACTTAAATAAAACAAACACATTAAGATGATTAGCATTAGTCTATATTTTTGTATCGTGGGAAATAATTTCTATTATTATATAAAACATAAAATAAAAATGGACTTGATTTTACTCATGATCAGTGCAGCTGGATGTTGTTCTTAGCATCAGCATCTGATTATAATTGTTAACCTCACTGACACAGTTGCCTGGTTTTTCTATGATAAACTGAATGTTGCAACATTAACATCCACATTCAAACAAACGTTTAACGACCGATTTTGTGTGCTCAAAAGACATTTGTGTAAAAGTGGATTTCAGTGGTTTCAAGGTTTAATATTCCGGACTTTTATAATTCAAACAAGAGTCTGAGAATAAATATGAGGCCGGATAAAGCAGAAGTAGCAACAGCAGTACTCACCTGGTGCAACATTACTCTTTAGTCTGGATGGAACCAAAACCAGAGATTTAAAAATACTGGGCCCGTTTAATGTTTGATGAGACGACCAAAAATAAATCCTCTGTGTAATTATTCATTAGTTGTCCCAAAAGTTGTCAAATGAAAAAGTCACAGAGTCTGAAATTGAGGATATGACCTCAGTTATATTTTGTGAAGTATATATGGTAGCTGGTAAATTAGGCTGGAATTAAAGCAAAAGCAAAAACAAAAAAGATATTAAACACTTTTAAATTTGAAACTTTTATACATAACTATTAAGTTAAATAAAAAGATGATTGATATGTTTGGTATTATTAACTATTTTGCCAGCGTGGAGATGAATATGAGTCACTTATTAATCGAACCAAAAGTAATTTGACATGATTCTACTCATCAGATATAGTTTACAGTGCTGCTGGGTGTTGTTGGTTGTTCTTGCTGTTGCCGTCACGTCAGCATGACTGGTTCTGTTTTTATGACAAACTGGATGTTGCAACAACACAAACTTACTTTTCAACAAAAGATTTGAATGAATGAAAATCCACATTTGAACAAACTCAGAATGAAATTTTTTTTGCGTGTGTGCTTGAAACAAGTTTGTGTAAAAGTGGACTGCAGAAGTTTCAAGGTTAAACATTCCAGAATTGTATGATTCAAATAAGATTCAGGTTTGTTGCAAAAATAACATCAAGTTCCAGTAGATTAAAAAAATTTAAATACCACTAACCGTTTGTCTGTAGCGAAAACACTTTTGTTTGTACAGTAGATAACCTTTAAGTTTTTTTCCCCTCACTCTCACATCCCACACGTCTTCGTATTTGTAAAGCACATAGAAGATTCATGTAAATCGGCAACACACCAACACCTTAACCCTTATTAGTTTCATTTATGACCACATTTGCATAAATAATGTGCAATATGAAAATTAAAACACTTCCTGTATACATATTTTGTTTCTTTTCATGTCTTTGTTCAGTACACGTGTGGCATTTCACAAGCACCATCCACATAAATCATCAGAAATAATAAAATACAGTAAGACCAATCTGCTGCCACTGTATTTCGACCCGTGTGAGAATCATACACAACCCACGATGGAGATTCATTAATGTCCCTTAAAAATTCATAAAAGTCAGTTGGAAATCCATTTCCAAAAGTCATCCGGCCTCCTCGCTAATATTTATAAAAATAAATACAGTTGGACCACTGTTTGATACGGAGTTAAAAGCAATATGACACCCAGAGGCTCATCTAAAACACTGTTTGTAAGTGCAATGTCGCATTCAAGTGATAAAAGGCCTTAAAATATCAATAAATATCTTCTGTGCAACATTTGCACGCACACTGTTCAGCAGTCCCACTGGGTTTGAGCTGGAAGAGAAGGAGTAGTGTTCGGAGGAGAACAGCGTATGAAGGCTGGACTTTGTGTAACGTGGTCGACTCTCCTCAAATGTTAAACCTGAGATTTGTTGCTTCTGTCCCCTTCCAGCCAATATTCTTCTGTCTGCATCTCTGTGAGCCGAGACACCGTCCTCTGGAAGGCAAACCTTTCCTCTTCTCCACTGAATATGGACAGACTGCTGGCCTCGTCCTGTCGAACCCAGGGAAACAAAATCATATATATTCGATATGTATTTAATGTGTACTGCTTTAAATAAAAAAGGCATCAGACGAGTGGTTTTACATTAGTTTAAAAAAGACAATTAAACAGAAGAATCCTACATACATGTTGAAATCTGAAGTCTTTTTCTAAAGGAACCTCAGACGATCTTAAGGTTTTAATCTTAACACGTTTACACAGACCTTCCTTTTACTGTATATTTACATTTGAAATTTTTTTTTATCTTAATGATTTCTCTTGACCCTGAAGAAAGAACATTTCAGCTTTTTAAAAATCACCTTTGGGGAATTTGATATCTTTATTAGACAGTTCCAAAAAACGAGTCAACAGGAAATGAGGGGGAGCGAGTGAGATGCAACGCAGGGGATTTTTGAGTTCATGGTGGATTTTTTAATAGTTTAAATGAAAAATAAACAAACTTATGTCAACGTTTCAAATGAGTTAGGGGAGATTCTACCAATCGGTGATTTCCATCTCTGTTGAAAACAGGAAATTAATTTGCCACTGCAGTGAGATGATTTAACACTGCAGTTTCCATAGATACATAATTTGCGTTTAAAAATAAAGCAGCGTTATTCTGAGTCAAATCTGTATTAAGAAAACAGCACCTCATGCAAGTTAGATTTTTTATTTCTGTATCAAAAAGGACTAATGGCCTTACTCGTGTTTCTGTTGATTGTTGCAGATATTGTTCTATTATCAAAGTAATAAATATACTTTAGGAGTGAACATTCCTGGCAGCAGTTTGCACTTTGACTGTTTTATAGCCTCTTATATTGAGACTGAATGGACACACCCAACACGAAAAACTGGTTCAGCTGGATAAAAGAAAGAGAGTTGCAGAGCTCTTACCCTTTTCAGCCCCAGATCGTCCATGAGAATGTGGCTCTCATCATGACCGCGATCCCCGTTGAGCACAAAAAGGTCCTCCAGAGGGTGGTCCGCGAGAATCACCACCCGCACCTGAAAACAAAGATGACTCATTGTAATAAAAAAAAGTTTTGGTTTTTAAATGGGCGAGTAAATTAGTGAAACGTACCTTGTGGTCGTAAAGAGCGTCCACGAGCGTAATGAGCCGCCTGGCTTGAGTTTTTTTGTTCAGCGTGAGCAGAGGAATGTGACGGATAAAGAGGGTGTCGAATAGCCTGGATATCTCGAGGTAGTCACTGGCCCCTAAAGGCTGAAACATTTACATTCAGACACTGGACGTCACAGCAGCCAAAAAGCAGGGCTTCGGATGTGAAATCACTGGAAGCCGCTGTGCACTTTACATTTCTCTGAGTCTTTAAATCAATCAGTTATTTCAAAATGTCTGTTTACTAGAAAACTAATCATTTTATGACTTTTTTGATTTCTTTGGATAACATTAGCTCACATAGAGCCATTAATGTGTGAATCACTTAATCACTTAACAATCCGAAAATGTTTTAAAATGATGAAATCGAAATTTGGTCGAGTTCTCTGTGTAGTAAAAGACACCAAATAGTCTGAGGCCGAACTTCAGCGACAATAGAATGAAATGATAAAAAATAAATATATATCGATGTGATGGTGAAACAATATTTTGTGTTTGAATATTTTGTGCAATATTAATCGTATTGTGGCTTTAATGAAGCAAGGAAAATAGTGTAAAAAAGCAACACACAACAAAAAAGACCCAAAAATCTGGATTAGAAGTCAATAGTGACACAGAGTTTTACAACAGTTATGTCATAATATACATCACACAATCAGTAGTGAAAAAGTTCTGACGGACTCACCCTATCACAGAGCTCCTCAAATGTACAGTCTGCAATGGTCCCACAAGCTTTGTTCAGACGCACTTTTCTTTTGAGAATGTTCATAACTCTCGGCCGTGTAACTGTGGGGAAATGTAACATGATAATTATAACCGCTATAAGCAGCAATGGTTCGGGGCCAGGCATTTTGAGGAAGTATAGGAGGAAGAGGAAAAATAGAGGAGGAAGAGGAAAATGAGCTTTTCATGATGTATTTTTGATTGAATAGACATAAGCAGAGTTATTGTGCTTCAACCAGAGTTTGAACTCAATCTTAGACTCTAAAGGCAAGTGGCTGCTGACTATTACGACTGTAAAAAAATTCAGTTATCAAGATGCAGTGTCGCGAGTTTGGTGTCAATTGATCCAACACTGTGGGCGGGAGATGGGTTTAATTAGTTTGACAGTTTTTGAGTATTGACTTCATGATTCCTGCCAACTCAAAGTGTATGAAAGTTTCTGCTTTAGTCGGCCTATAATTTGGTGAAAATTGTAAAGTTCTAGCACTTTGGTTGATTTGCTAGGAAACTTTAGACTTTGTTGTAGCGCCACCATCAGGACTATTGGCCCACAGAGCCGGTTGAGGACAATTGGCAAAGGACTGGATCTATGGGCTAAGTTCGTTTTCATGCATGGGAAAGTGAATTTCCTCGTAAAAAGAAAAATAATATTGAGAAAAACAAGAGAGAGCAGCCCGGCCCCTAATGACACCTTGTAATATGAAAAAAAAATCCAATTTCTGTGGCAATACAGATAAAATGATAACCTAATATCATACCAGCTGTAAAATTAAGTCACATATCATATTAAAGTGCACTTACTGTCATTCTGCTTGAAAGCCAGCTCATCAAACATCTTGTCTAGAGTCGCTTCTACGTCAGGTTCACTTGAGCTACGATAAATGTGACAGAGAAGCATTGATTAATCTACCTCTAACTTTTGGTGATTGATTTACCAGAAGAATTTCTTACAGGAAGTAGAGTTTTCCAGCGGAGGGTCTGTTTCTTCTGCGGTAGTCGATCCCAGAATCCAGCCGAAGAGTTTGGCAATATTTCTGAACATGAGAGACAAATAATTAACGACCGGAGCCTTTAAACTATTTAAGAGAAAAATTGATTTCAATATGTTTGTGAGTGGAAAACATTTTATTCTACATTCTTACCTGCAACACGGCAATAAAAGGCACAAAGTTGACTCTCTGCAGCCCATTTTTATACAAATCTGAGGGAAGGTGACGAATATAATATATTTCATTATTTACATTCGCTTAATGTGGATTTCTTCTCTAGATTGGCAATATCTGCAGAATCATGTTGTGTATGTGATTAATTTTAAATCATTATAATCAACTTGTATTGGATCCTACAGTTTTGACCTTTCAAGACAAAAATAAGGAATATGGATGCAACTTGAAACCTATTGAATACAGAGTTAAAACACTAAATATTAATTTTATACATGAAGGTTTTAAATGTGTTATGTTATCTAGATATACATGTACATGTATTGCGGCACTAGTTTCTAACCTTCAGGAGGACGATTAGAAGTTGCCACGACAACAACTCCTTTCAGGAACAGATTCTCGAAAAGCTGCTTGAGAATCATGGCATCAGCGATATCAGTGACCTGAAACACATATGAGACGTGAATTCACTTTTAGCGGCAGCACTGCTGAGGTTGCAGACACAAAAAATGCACAGAGGCTGCCAGACTCACTGTGATATGTTGAAACATTGAAAGATCATTACCTGAAACTCATCAAAGCACAAAACACAAGCCTCCTCACTGATCTCCTCAGCAACTGGAGCAATTGGGTCATAGGATTTGGCCATTTTACCTGCTTTCCTCTTTGGCATACTCTGCTTTAATCGATGGATCCCTAAAAAAAACAGGTGAGAAACTTATAAATACAAATTAATTCAAACAAATACATGGTCGCTAAAAACCTGTGGGTTGTTCTGGGTGTATAGTTAGAGTTACTGCGTACAATATGACAAATGAATTCAAATTCACTACAAATATTCACTTCAAAGAGTATATTTGCTAAATATTTGTGATTTAAGTTATCGTTTACTTTATCAAAGTACGATAAGTTCAAGTAAAATCGTACAAACACTGATGAAAACAAGCTCCTCGGCGAAGGTAACGACAAAATAACAACCAGATACGCAAAACAGGGAAGGGTAGAAAGCTCAGCCGGCTTATTTAAAGCCTCTAACTGCAAATACAAGAGAATACAGAAATATAGAAAACACAAAATACTTGACAAACTTCAGATCGCTTTTGCCAGTCACCAAAGTGCTGTGTTGTTCTAGGAACCTCGTATTGTACATAAATATACAACACAACAAATTACATCACCAATTACAAGAGCTTGCTTCAAAGACAACAATTCTTGACAGGGAGACAAAGTGTCTTGGTTGATTGAGTGAGTTGTCTTTAACAACTGACATGATTTAATGAGTTGATTTAATGATGAATGAAGGACTACAAGTGGTACCAGAGATAGTGTCGCCCTCTGGTGGTAGCAAATCTGCCTCAAAGACAAACGGCTTGAGTTGCCCTTTTTAAGTTATTTAAAAAAAGAAGCTGTAATTTTGGAGCAGTGACGTCAGATGGTTTTGTGTCGATCATTTAATACTAAATGTAAGGTCACGTACGGTAAATGGTGACAAGAATAAAGATGCTTTTCAGGCCAAAACAACCACTAGAAGGCTTTGGTTCAATGTTTTTCCTTCTCGTGTGAATAGGGTGGGGACACAGAGTGAACACCACAATGACAAGGATACAAGTCTGGTTAACTGACGATGTAGATGGTAACTACAAGTGGGTTGAATCCAGAGAGCAGATTTAACAACCACTGAACTTAACCCTGAACTCTGAGCTCACTTACTCTGAGATGTGCTTTCAGTTGCAGTGCAGCTGATCAGAGTTCACCCTGAGTTAAGTGAGTGTGGTGAAACAAAAAAAATCCCTCGTCACTTCTACGATACTATGATTCACCATGGAATGTGTAAATAGAGAGTAAAGTCTCAGTTCAGATCAAGTGGAGCTGTAAGTATAATGGATGAGGATACACATGTATCTTTAAACGCAGAAGTCGCAGAGAAAGAGCCTGAGTTGGAGAAAAGAGTCAGTGACATTTTATTCAGTATAGTCCATTATCCATTGTTTAACAGATTTGATTTTCCTTAATGGATGATGAAACTTGAATCCTCATGTTATTTTAGATGTATTGTTAACATAGGCTATACATTTATTTATAAACCTACTGACTTTGGAAAATTGCAAATTAAAGTGTCTCTGATAATACTAGAGTTTATATTTTTATAGTAAAGGCTGGGTATTTTATATATTGTGTTTGTTTTCAACATATAATAAATTAAAATAGTGACTGAAATGCTGTTAAAACAGCCACATTTCAAAAACTAAATTTTAAGTCTTTTTAGTCATTCTAAGGACCAATAAGCAGGTTGCATCCACGGAGTTTTAGTTACACACAGTAACTGACCCAAAATCAAAGTGATCTCAGATTCTAGAGCTGGAAAATGAATTCCCCTCAACTCAGGAATAATACACTTAATGTTTTCATTAAACTTGCATAATGTAAAATCCTGCACATCTCTCTCTCTCTTTCAGGGAAAATATAATGTGAAACCTCACACTTCACAGCCTTTTTTAGTTTGCAGCACAAATTACACATTTTCAAACAACTGATGTATTCTGTCATTGATGCAATAATTGAAAGCTGGCTCATGTGCCCCCCAGTGGCTGTTAGGAGGACTCTGTGAGATCACTGCCTCGGTGTATGAAGTGTACTCACTTTTATGCACATCCAACATAAAGCCATGGAAATGAACCCGCTTTTTCTTTTCAGTCTCCACATATGAATAAAACATGTCCATGACCATTGTTTTTCCTGTGCCTGAAATAAGAAAGACAATGCCAGTCAGAAACAAATGAGTACATAAAATACTAGGTTATTAGAAATTAGATTTCTAGTCACACTCCTTACCGACGTCACCAAAGATGTAGAAGCCTTTTGGAGGTTTGGGTTTTGTGAAAAACTGAAAGAGATAAAGGGAGAGAGAAATAAGGAATTAGATAAGATAAGGAAATAATAGAGCACCATTCTAGTGGTTACCCAAGTTTAACTGACTCCATCAAAATACCACATAAGACCTGTTATCCAAAGTCAAAGGCAGTAAAGTATGATACTAAATAAGTTATTATAACAAAACATATAATCACAAAGGCTTTGAGTAAGCAGACTGGAGTAACTGCCTTTAAATAGACTAAAAACAACACATGCTGCTGAAACCATCTACAGAGATGATAAACCTGCATTTACACATAATACAGACAGTGGTGGATGAAAGGATGTGAAACCTATGAGAACCTCATGCATATATAATAAGAACAGTACCAAAACATGTATGCTTGATATTCTACTGTAGCTACTGTAACAACAAAGATAAGCACTGTTATCCTCCTACGTGTCATGATTTGACTTCACGTCACAATGGGATTTGTGTGTATTTGATTCAGCTGACACTTACTTAAAAAGTCAAATCTATGTAAAACTTTGTTTTTCTAGCTGTCAAGTATGGTGGTGGAACTATTGTTTGAGTTTGTGTGGTGGCTAAAAAATGAAATCCAGAAAATGAAACTGAGAAGAGGGGTGGCGTCTACAACAGGACAATGATCCACCGCAGACCTCAGGATCCACCATGAGCTTCTTCAAGAAACACTGAAGCTTCTGAAAGTCTGATCTTAAACATTATGTGTTCAAGCATGTTTTGTTATTTAGGAATTTCTCTTTTTCTTTAACAGAATTTCTTCCTCCTGTCAGCGAATCATTGTTTTTTGTGAATGCACTTTTTGGACTGCTGGAAATAATCTTCGACTCTGTGCAATGACAATATATTTCTCTAAATATATGAGAAAACTTGACGCGAGCTACAGGAAGAGCGGGTGAACACTTATAAATGAGGAATAGAGAGAAAAGCTGCTGTTTGCAAACAGTAACATCTGACAGACAGGGTTAGGTTACGAGTTAGTGAGTCTGGATTTTTGTACATGCAATTTGTTTTAATATTTGAAGTTAAACACTTGAAGATTGGCTTGTTTTTAAAGTGTCTGTTCGCAGCAGGGGTTGTATTCACTTCTTTTTTAATCAAAAAATCAACATGACTGCACAATATTCAGGTATAATTTGCCCAAAGTTTAGTGTTCAACAGATCAATCATTTCTCCAACCGATGTAAACATGTGATGAGTGTTTCCAGGTGTATGACTGACAGCAGGAGATCCTCAGGAACAACCAGTCACTACCTTGGAGAAGATGGATGTGGGAGTGTTGCTGTATCCTCTCAGTGTTTTGTGCAGCTCGTCCAGTCTCTGCATCACCGCTCTCTGGTGCTCGTCCTCCCGCAGGGTCCCGTCCCTGATCAGCCCGCTGTAGTGATCCATAGGCCCGCAGAAGCCCCCGGTGGCGCCCGCACCCACCTCCTCCTCCACCTCCTGCCGGGCTTTGACGGAGTAACCTTAGAAATGAACACAACGCGGGCGCTAGTGGAAGTTCAGCTCGTGTGTTTACAGCAGGAAACAAGAGGCTTATAGATGAGGTTCGTGACAGTGAAGTGTGACAGCTGCCGGGAGCAGAATAAACCCAAAGAACTGATGAATTTAAGTTTATAAAACCGGTCAAACAACCACAACAACACCGGGTTCGCTGTGGGAGAACGTCAACTAGCTAGCTAGGTGGACCTTTTCACCGTTTACGACACTTTTTAACCTCCACCGTCACAGGGACTCAACTTAAAAGTCGCCTCACCTCGTCCGCAGATCTGCGTTAAACATCTCAGCGGGCTCCCGGAACAATAACGCTCCGTAAACAGACGCCTGAAGCCCAGGAAGGCTGAGGGTGACATCCCCACACACAGCGGTGCGAGGACCGCCATCTTGTTTCAAATGACGTCAACGAAACTTTATTAGCAAGGACATAACACACACAGACAAAACAAATGTCAGCCGGCAGGGGGCGACACATCTCTCAATTCTGTAATAATAATAATAATAATAATAATAATATTTTGTTCCACGTGTCAATCTATTGCAGAAAAGGGTTATTTCCGTTCTGTGGTGGAAGTTCCTAAAAAAGGAAATTCAAAAAGCCAACATGATAAAATCCTTCTTTTCTCTATTTTTATAATATTGTAAAATGGATGTTTTGTTTTTTTTTGTTAATCAGACAAGCTGACTTATAATATTCATATTCATTTCTGTCTGTGAAATTCAGTGGCTAATGTGCGATCAATTTCACCATACATATGTTCACACTGTACATATTCAGTTTACACTGTATATATTAGTTTTAACTGCATTAATATTTTTTTGACTTTTCTTATATCTCCTTATAAGTATCGCATGCTACCTATTATTACTTTACTGGTGGTTATCCCTGACTGCCCTCTTGCTGCTGCAATGCTGCAAATCTCCACTCTGTGGGACTAATAGCTTAGCTTAGCTTAGCTTAGCTTAGCTTAGCTTAGCTAGCTTAGCATAGTTTAGTTTAGTTTAGTTTAGTTTAGCTTATCTTATCTTATCTTATATATATGTATATATAAGGTAAAATAAGGGTTAGGGTTAGGGCTAATTTTTAAATATCATAAAAAGAAAAGCAGCATATTATCATGTTTGAGAGGCTGGAATGAAAAGGTATTTTTTGGACCAGATTTCCATAAAAAAATATTTGCGTTTCAGATTGATGTTTTGTTTAAGCTCAAATATTAACATCAGCTGTCAAAATATTTTTTTTAGTCCATAAACTACAAAGCCAGTGTAGAAATTTAGCAGAACAATGATTAACTGGGACTACTGATTATTGTTTATTACAAATTATTATTTATATCTACATTGTTTTAATTAACCGATAAATTTAGTTAATGCCTGTTATAATTCACCACAGCTCAAGATTTGAATGTCTTGTTTGTTGGACCTATAGCCAAAACCTAAAATATATTCAGTTTAACATCATGCATGATAAAGAAAGCAGTACCCTCTTACATTTGAGAAGCTGGAACCAGTAAATATTTGTCATTTTGACTCAGTATATGACTTAAAACAATATTTTGATTATCAAACAAATAGATTATCTTTATAGTATAAAAAGCCACAAAAAATGTAAGTATGAATGTTTAAAGTAACACTTTAACACACACCATTGGAAACCCACAACAGAAAAATAAAATGTTCATACTTTCCTATGAATTCTCTCAATATGACTCTGTCCTCAGTCTAATTATATCTCCACAGCACTGAGCCGGAGTTGCAGACAAAACATGGCTGACAACAGTCAGGGTGTTCCAGGGCTTACAGGCTTGTTGCCATGACAACAGAGGAGCCCTTCGCTCCCCCACCCCTCTCCCTAATGCACACAGACACACACACTGTCACTCGCTCTCTGTCTGTCTCTGCTGTACACACACACACACACACACACACACACACACACACACACACACATATACACTGTATAACAGTGGAATCCGCCTTGCTTTGAGATCCAAGCTCTGCTATTGGGAGCAGGAAAAATATAGGAAATCCAGCACGGAGCAGAGGGATCCTCCACATCTCCACATCTGTTTTGGATGGTGAGTGCCTGGTGACTGGTTATTGTTTGTTTACATACTGGATCCTTTGCCAAATCTGCTTTAAGCAGGATCCTTTTTAAGTGGCATATAAATAAATTGCAGTTCCTTCCTTTTGGTTAGCTCTGCTGCTGCTGCTGCTGCTGCTGCTGCTGCTGCTGCTGCTGCATGAAAGATGTGCCACATGTTTCTCTTCTCGGAGCTGCTCCTTCTTATTTTTTAAAGATTAGGGTGGAAGCTGTCATCGTAATGGTAATTCATAGCTGGGTAGCCATGGTGAAGTCAATTTCCCCCTCCCTCTGCCACTGCTGAATGCATTAGTCTAATGAGATGTCTGCAGCCTGTGTGCCGAGCAGCAGCAGCAGCAGAGGCAGAGGAGGCAGCAGCCGTGTGTTAACCAAGAGGGGACGAGGAAAAAACCACATCCAGAAAGACAAAGATGGCTTTCACTGCATTGTGGGGGATTTAGGTTTATAGTCACCTTCTAGGCTCCTAGGATTTAAGACTAAAGGGCTTGGCTCTTGGACTTTCACAATAGAAGATAGCAGGTAATAGACACCCCCTCCCTCGCTCTCTCCCTCTCTCTCTCTCTCTCTCTCTCTCTCCCTCTCGCGCTCTCTCTCTCTCTCAGGGTTATTGGTGTGTTATCAGTTCATGATGGAGGTGCTGTTTCCTCCACAGCTCTTGCATGGCTGCCTTTTGTGTTGTTGGATTATTACCACAGTGCTCTGCTAAATTCTGCTCTCCTCGCTACATCAGTCCTCTGCAGTCTCTCAGTGTTGCTGTTGTGCACCTTTACACCAAAGCTACTTCCTCTGTGTCCGCTCTGAATTGATGCTGCTCTCTGATCTGCAGCCCCTGAGGAGGAGTATTGATGTTTAAGTAAAGTGCACGTTTCTGTGTGTTTTCTTTTGCCTGAGCTCATCGGTTCTTTCCTTTGTCTCCAGCTCCAAATGAGTGTACCTGCAGCAACGGCACAGAAATCAGACGGCAACAACAGTGAAATGCAATCAGCTGCAGTGGCTCCCTCCTTCCTCCCCAGCCAGTCGGGGAAGATACCGGGCAGGAAGAGAGGGAGACCCCCACTCCGCAATGTCGCTAAGATGGATTTTCCCAACCGCTACCCAGAATCGCTGCCACCGCTCAAAGTGCCAAAGAAGAGGGGGAGAAAGCCGGGCTTCAAGGTCAGCCAGATTAGGGGGAAACAGGGGGGTGATATCTGATGTTGTGGATGCAGCATGTTAAAAAATGCATGTGTACGCATACACACAGGCTCCATGCCCTTCAGATTTTGTGGGACCCCGGTGTAACAGAAAGACATTAAAACATCTATGAGGCTTTGTTCTGCTGCAGGCAAATATTTTACATTTTGGGTCTAAAAGGAGCTGGTCATTAATACAATAACAAATTCATTGACTGCAGAATATAAACTACAACTTCACACAGATTTCGTATCCAAATTATTTAACCATCCCCCTCCTTACATCATTTAGTGTGTGTAAATAAATAATATGCCCGAAATAAACATAGGAATCCAAAAACATGTACTCTTCTGCAGCTCAAACCCAGGATGGTGATGACGCCATTGGCTATTTCTCCACCCAGCAGCACCCCAGAGCCAGATATGAGCTCCATCCCTCAAGATGCCGCCACCATCCCTCACTCTGCCACACCCCAGGTGCTCACAGGTAGGACACAAAACACTCTAATGGTCTTTTAGTGTCCAGTCTGGGGTTGTTTAAGGACAAACTGTGGTGAGACACCAAAGATAGTTTCTCCTTTTTTCCTTATCTCCACCTGTGTTTTTTCCCGTACTAGTGTGTATCTACATCAACAAGCAGGCCAACACGGGCCCCAACCTGGACAGGAAGAAGATCCAGCAGCTCCCCGATCACTTTGGACCCGACAGGCCCTCGGTGGTGCTGCAGCAGGCCGTCCAGGGCTGCATCGACAGCGCCTTCCAGCAGAAAACAGTGTTCACTCTCCTCACACAAGGCTACGGGGGAGAAAAAATATCAGGTGTTGTACAAAGACCCCCCTCAGGTGTTGTTTTCTGTTTGTTCAATACCCTTCAATACATTTCTTATCATTTTACCTGAGGTGGAAGTGAGAAATAACTATCTTTAGACCATATTGACCTAATTTGTGGGAAATTGTGTCCGGCCTGTGCTGTTGTTTCAAGTGCTCTCCCTGTTTTGCTCTTGCAGCCACGTTTGACGGGAAGCAGCACCTTCTGAGCCTCCCTGTGGTGAACAGTATTGACTATGTGCTTCGTTTTCTGAAGAAACTCTGTCGCAGCTTGCACTGTGAGAACCTCTTCAGTGATCAGCCCATCACCCAGCACAGCGGCCGCTCCTACCAGTCAGATGGTACTTGTACATTTTGACCTCAGCAGAAGCAACTGTGCCAATATAAACAAATGCTTTCAGCTAATTTCGACTCTAACCTTGTCTTTAGCTGAGACATCCATGGCCGACGACTACCACTTAGACCAGTCAGACGGCAAACGCTACTCCATGGAACCTGGCGATTCTGCTTTCAGCTCCATAAGCTCGTCCTACTCGCCAAAGTCCTCCTACGGGTTCCGTTCATCACAGCAGTTCTCCAACGGCTCAGCTTCCATGAGCATGTGCAGGCAGTCGTCAACAAGCCCAAGCACGTTCCCAGAGAGCAACAGGACAGGTGAGGAGTCGTGGGAGATAAAACAAACCAAGATTGTGTCCAAGTTTATTTCCCAGACGTATGAAAAGTAAAGCGGCTTTCTCTGCTTTGTTATTCCAGGAGGATATAATGCATCTCCAGAGTCCCAGGAGTCCAAAGCTCCACCCAATAAGGACCCAACCACCTGGTCTGTGGAAGATGTCGTCTGGTTCATCAGGGACGCAGACCCACAGGCTCTTGGGCCTCATGCGGACGTCTTTAGAAAACATGTAAGTCCACTGTGTTCTCAACAAGCTGACGTGTCAGACTGCTGCTTCAAAGCCAGACTGAACATCCAGCAGAAATCACCTTGGCTGATCAACTATTTCTCACTTATTTGACACCATCTTCTTTTTCTCTCAGGAGATTGATGGAAACGCTTTGCTACTCCTGAAGAGTGACATGATCATGAAGTACCTCGGACTGAAGCTGGGGCCGGCCTTGAAGCTTTGCTACCACATCGACAAACTAAAGCAGACAAAGTTCTGAAATCCTTCCACAATATATCTCCTTCCCTCTTGAATCCAAGTTGTTTGAGTTTGAGCATAGGGTCACGTCTGGGGTCTCATGTCCCCAGGCGGAAGGTACGTCACTTTCTTCCGGGTCCCCAGAAGTAGGTGTCACTTCCTTTTCTACCAAAAACATAAGAAAAATAAATTGGCTTCTACTTTTTATTTATCTCCTTTTTCGTAAGGAAGAAACAGTACTGTCATTTTTGAATTGATAATGTGATAGTGAAGAAAGCCACTCAAAGAATGAAATGTCCAAAGGAAAAGATAGACTCCAACTTAATGCTGATATTAATGGTGATATTATAGGGCTAATGTAAATCTTCTCCAAAATCACCTGCAGTTTATGCGATGTCAACAATGCTGTATTTTTTAATATTCTCGTTTTTCACAGCTAACACACTATACGCACTTTAACTTTAACACTACTTAAAGCTGCAATTACAGATTTTTTGGCCACTTGGGGGCAGTGGTAACATGGAGGACTCGTTATCAAACAGTTAACAGCAGTTATGGAATTACATTATTTGGTCTGATTTGGTGCTTCTGATCACCTGAAGAATGTATTTTATTTATTTATTTTTTTTAAACAAACAGAAAAAGCTACGCTAAGACGAGCTGCAGATTCAGGTGACAATTCTGTGTAGTTTCCTCAATTTGAGCATCGTACTGTCACATTTTTACATGACCTTTTTATACTTTGTTATGATAAAAAAAATATTATCCATTCTTAACCATTTAAGAATGTTGAGCAAACTCGTTGAATGTTTTAAATCTGGTTAAATAAAGGGAAATGAAAAGGAGAAAGTGACGTCCTTTAGTTCTAGGGACCCTAAAGGAAGTGGGGATCCTACTCTGAGCTGAGGGCGGCAGTGAGACCCTTTTAGTACAGATTTTGTTTTTAAGATTCCCATTTAAAATTACTTACAATACTTTTGTCACGGATTTTGAATTAAAAACCTTCAGATTATGGAAAACATCCACCATAAACATGTTATGTATATTCCTTATCTGACTAGAAATGTATAAGAGAAAACATTTTTTACCTTAAGACGACTTTCCATTGTCAGATCTCACCACAGGATCTTGTTTACTCGTGTTTATCAAGATGAAAACATATCTATGACTATACTGAAAATGGTGCATTACATACTATGTTGCTTTTTGATTGAGAGATTTAGAAAATCATTTTGATACTATTTTTTCACATTTCTGTGTCACAAAAAAATACTTTCCCTGTGGATGGGTCCTTCTTTTAATTATGATTTCAACATGTGAAAGACTGTATAACCTAAGCAAAGTATAGAAAGACAGTAGCTCTCTTGTTCGTATACACAAAGTAAAATGAGAGCATGTGAACGTGATATATTTATGTTTCAATATGCAAGATTGTTACATGCCAATTATCTCTCCTCATGTATACTCATTAGAACATTTTTTTTAATTTCATATGTTTATAAGTTTTTATCAAGCATCAGTGTTGATACCGAGGTCGTCAAAACACGTAAATGTGACACTAAGAAAACCTAAATGGCGATGTAAATGGGTATATAATATAGTATTGCTTTTGTATACCACTTTTGGTGTACAGTATGCATCCTTTTTAATCAATTAACCTTTGTAAGTGAATGCTGCTGTAAAGAAATTACATGTAAGCCATGCCTAGTGAGAACATGCTGAGGTGTTTTATTTTGAAAATCACTACGAGTCAGAGTTTTAAAGAATGCTGAGTGGATCAGAACTCTACGCTGGTGCTAAAAGTTATCTACGTATTTAAGTGTTTGCTTTTGTGTCTGTGAGATGTAAAGGATATCCTATGTGTATAATGTTACTGTATGTGAGTATTAAATTAAGAAATCAAGTAATCAGAGATTATGAGTGAGTCAGGCTTTTTATTTCTGTGGTTCTGGCTTTCAAAACTAAGCCTGAATTGATCCAGATTTGAGTTTGGGTCGTCACAACTGAGAATTACTTTGTCTGGGATCCTTAACTGTGCTTCAAAATGTGATTTAGCAAAGGTGACCTATATCTGTTGCTCCCCAGATGGTGTCCAGGGACCTCCAGGGGTCCTAAATAGGAAACTGCAGACGGACTAGAAACAGCCAGTCTGGCTCCATGAAGGGTAACACAATCAATTTACCTGACCTCTAAAGTTCACTGATACAATATATCTTACATGTTTATATTTACAAACACTTAAATCTCTATCAATCTTCTCATCTAACTCAACAAGAAAACAACCAAGGATGTTCCCAAAAGGACACAACATCCATTTAAAACTACATTTTGGCAGAGTTTTGCACGATCATAGAACCAACGTTAAGGAAATTATCATGTCTGTTCAGTTTTGTGCTTCAGAAGTGCATATTCACACATTTATGTCTCTATATGTTTTTAGTCCCTTCAAACTATTTGGCACACAATCCAGGCTGTAGTTAACGCTGAAGACCGAAAGTCACACTCGGCATCGGCAGATTACAGACACGTGTTGTCCCAGGGAGAACAACGAACTGAGGATACTCACGACAGAATGGTCATTGCATCTTACACACAGATCAAGTGCCCCTGTGCTGGAATACTGGGATTGAGGTTTTCTTTACAGCGGTGAGATTGTGGTAACTTGATGAAATACAACAAATGTATTAATGCAACATGTGAGGGAAATTAAAAGCACAAGAACAGCCTTGGACCAATTTGGTTTTCTAAACAAACTATCAAAAAAAACTATAAATATTATATATTTATGTTATAAAACCCTATTGTCCTATTATCCATGAACACTTGGTGTATATTTATGGCCTGATTCCACTATTGCTTAGACACAGTATCTTTAAATCTGACATCTTAGGCCAAAGGTTAACAAACAAATAAACGATTCAGCGTCACAGCATCACCGCCTGACCTTTCCCATTCCCTGGTGGTGTGGATAGGGTTTTGACACTACACTAAAAGAGCATGAAAGTCATTCATGAACTTTGGGGACACAGGAAGATCAAGGTGGACTGGTTGTAAGCTCCAGGAATAGCCAAATTCGTATAAACCTTTATGTAAATGGTCTGAATGTCCTCTGATATCCTCCATGGAGCCACGTTCGTGTGTGGATCACAGAGGACATTTAGGCTAAAAACATGGTGTAAATGAGGCTGTTTCCAGTCGAATTTGAATGTCTGGGCTTACGGACCCTTGGGTGACACCACAAGAGCAGTATAGAGGCTTGTTATGGGTTTTTTCAGTTTTTTTTTTTTTTACGTCTGAAGAATCGGTCACCATTTACTTCAATTGCATTGGATTTGGCTGCAACGCTGTTTACCCCTGAAACTCCAAAAGTGTTTTTTGGACTCAAACCATTCACCCAACCCTCCATCGGCATATAGATAATGAGTGAATTTTAAATTTTTGGTTAACTATCCCTTTAACGCTGTAGCTGTTCTAGCTGGGGGAAATAAAACCAACATATAATTGTACATTAAACTGGATAAAATGAAATATTTGGTGTAAGAGGGTGTGGCTGAGGTGTTCTGGCTTCATGGCTCCTGGCTCCTGCAGAGAGTGAACCCCGAGGCTTTCAGGGACCCTGATTGGTTTTCCACCCCCGAAAATCCCATTATGCTTTTTAAAGCCACGTTTAATGGGAATGCAATAATCTACCCCTCAAGTGCATGGATTATAAATTCATGATTCGTCAGTGTCGTAAAAATTGGAACGCATCGCTCCATCTTGCGCATTGTTTGGTTTCTAAAAAAAATCCACAACAATCCCCCCACCCCAACCCCTCTAAAAAAAAAAAAATTATCTCCTGATGATGAAATGTGGGGGCTGCCCGTCCTCATCACCATGAAGGATCCGGTCATAAAGTGACAGGATCCAGCTCCATCGAGCCCGAACGGAGCAGCAGAGCATCAGTGAACTTATGATCAGGCTGTGATGCGCACGGGTGACGCCGCGCTCCTGCAGTCGCGTAACCAAAAGACTGGCGTGGGATCGGTCCCTGCTGCGCCTCATCTGGAATAACGTCGGGAAAATCCAGAAAAAAAAATTCAATAGCGGGTGTGCGCGTGTTTTTTTTTTTAAAGGAGGCGAGCAGTGTTGAGAATAATCCCCCTTTTGGGCGAACGTCTCCATCGGAAGGGGGGTTTTCTGTACTTTGCAGAAGCCAGAGCAGATTTATCCCGATAGAGAAGCACCAGATATAGGCTGTGGAAAAAAAAAAACAGGTAAGAAGTGACTGTGCGTGCAGATGTGTTGGATCTTCAGATTACAGATGCGGCAGTCGGTGGATTGTTTTTATTAATATTGATCATTGGTTATATGTCATGTTTTCCTTTGCGTTTTTGGATGAATGCGATGGAGCGGACGAGGGCTGGCACACTGGCACCTGCGCATCCCTTAAAATAAAGCCTCTGCCTGGAAACAGCCTGAAAAACAAAAAAAATGAAAACGGCGGTGGATGATTTGACGGAGGAACAAAATGTCGTGAGGGGTTTGCGTAATAATTGGCTTTTATGGAGACGTAATGTGTCCGCAGATGGAGCTGCTTTGCGCATTTTGTTGTTTTTTTAATTCTGGCTTCGTGCGGTGGATGAGATTTGGGCAGGTTTCTCTCTGCGCACGGAGAGGTGCCATTAGGAGCAGGATGGAGGGATGTGATGTGAAAACACTCTCACTGCGTCGTTTCCATCGGAATGCAGCAGCAGCAGCAGCAGCAGCAGCAGCGTCTCTCTCTCTCTCTCTCTCTCTCTCTCTCTCTCTCTCTCTCTCTCTCTCTCTCTCTCTCTCACATTTAGCTTCAGTAGCATTAACTCAGATGTCATTGCCCACAGTGTAGGAATAAAAACAGCAATCTGCCGAACCCCACGTCCGGGCACGACGAGTCCTCCGTGCCCGTGGCCTGTGCGAGATGTGGCGAATGTCTCCCACCGCATTCGAGCCGTTTTCTGAAGCGCAGCGCTCCGTGAAACTACCCCCGTTTTTTTCCTGCTAAATAATGCTCATCCTCAAGGTCATTCACCGGAGCCTTTGTGTCATTGATCAAACCCCCAAGATCTGTGGCTGTAATTCACCACACACGCACGTCAGGGTTGTGTGTGTGTGACACGTTGAAAGGCTGCAGTGATTGTGGCTGCAGCTCATTTCTGCTGTTTGTTGTGGAAGGCCTGAGCCAATGCAGTCCAGTCTGCTGCTGCTGCTGCTGCAGAGATCTGGACCATATGCTGGTCTCCAGAACATTTTCACACTGTGTTCCAATATGCAAATCATATGCTGCTGTCTCATTTGGTAAAATATGTATGAGCATTGACGCATACTTGGCCATTTTATGTCATTTTTGCCACATCACTGGTCAATAATTCATGACTCCGTGGCTCCTGACAGGCTGCTCTGGTGTGGTTGTTCCAAGTTGTCATGATTGCTACTGAGGGCCTTCGTTATAAGAAACTAATCCAGACAGATTGTTCTACGGATTCCCTACACCTGGCTTAAACACTATATTACATACTCATTTATAAGCTGTATTCCCCTTTGATCCAGATTACGGAAGGGCCTTTGCATTCTCCTGCATGATGCCCATATACTGAGGTCTGTGGATTTACTGCAGCGCTGCCGCTGACACAACCAGGCAGAGGCTTTGTTGTCGCTGTCAGGTTGTAGGACAGTGTTTTCAATGGAAACTTGATAGCGCCGATCGAACATTTGATGAACTGGTTCTGCTCTGACAGTGGTGATCCAGGTCAGTGCTACGCGAGCCACAGACTGGCACAAACAGGCTGAGGGGACAGAAATAGAACAGGAGCACCAGGGAGAGAACCCCCCTCAACAACTCCTTAAAAAACTAAACACATTTACTCGCTCTCCACTAACTCATGTGGATGTCAAAAGGGGGAGTTTTTTATCTGTGCAGTGCAAGAGATTTTCATACTGCCGTCGCTCGAGCAGAGATAAATGCATTATTCACGTGTTCTTGCACCACAGGAACCATGGGAAAGCAGAACAGCAAGCTGACTCCAGAGGTGATGGAGGATCTGGTGAAGAACACAGAGTTTAATGAACATGAGCTGAAGCAGTGGTACAAAGGGTTCCTGAAAGACTGCCCCACTGGCAGGCTGAATCTGGAGGAGTTCCAGCAGCTTTATGTCAAGGTCTGCACGAACCACGTCCTTTCTTTATTTAATGATCTGCTTCTTTTACATCTGTCAGAGTTATATTTTAGAACATTTATTCTTGCCACAGCCTCGTTCCAACATATAACCGAGGCTATTACCGCTGCGGCTGCAGCCTTTTTAAAACCTTGGGTGAATAATTGAATGCTTCTCTCCCACATTTGCAGTTCTTCCCTTATGGCGATGCATCAAAATTTGCAGAACACGCCTTCAGAACCTTTGACAAAAACGGAGACGGGACCATCGATTTCCGAGAGTTCATCTGCGCCCTGTCCATCACATCCCGTGGCAGCTTTGAGCAGAAACTCAACTGGGCCTTCAACATGTACGACCTGGACGGCGACGGAAAAATCACCAGAGTGGAGATGCTGGAGATAATCGAGGTAAGGGATTATGGAGTCATTAAGCCCTCGTTCATTAGGGGACTGGCTCTGGCTCTGGCTCTTTTTTTTCAGCACACCTGTCATGCCTTGAGCTCAGACGCGGTTTCATAACGACAGAACTGCAGTTGTATTGAATTACATCCATTTCTGGAAATACACCAGTGTAGTAAATCTGATCTGTCTCAGCGATAGTGGAGAATATTGACAGTTCCTGTTGTGATAAAGATAGTACAGGCTTTATTCTCAAGCATCTATATCATGACAATCTGTTTTTTGTTTTTTCAACTCAAGTACACAATCTGTCATATTGCAGACTGCTCTGATGAATGGACTATAAACTGGATGCTGTTGAACACGTTGATATAAAGGAGGTTATCATACAATTTAAGTGTTGAGGTTGCTTTGGTCACGTTTACATCCACATTACTAACACTTTGGCAAAAGCTGGAAAGTTGAAGCATTCTTGCTTCTGTAAATTTTACTTGTAGCAAACAGTTAAAACAATGTATATGTTGTTGTAACTTGCAGTGCGAACAGTTTTAGTTTTAGCAAATTTTGCCGTTATGTGGCTAATAAAGGATTTTATTAACTGTTTATTTGTTGCTTTCAAGCTAACAGTTCACATTTTTATTGATTTTTCCGGTTCGGCAAGTTTATTTGATCA
Source organism: Hippoglossus stenolepis (assembly GCF_022539355.2). Taxonomy (NCBI): domain Eukaryota; kingdom Metazoa; phylum Chordata; class Actinopteri; order Pleuronectiformes; family Pleuronectidae; genus Hippoglossus; species Hippoglossus stenolepis. The sequence goes on from NC_061492.1 coordinate 9,466,563, forward strand.
TCATTTGACCAAATCATCTTGATCGCCGCCTGGTTGCTGGCTGCAGTATAGGTCTTATACCATGCATCCTCCAAAAGAACTCGATATAACGGCTCCTTATCACTGCTGCGCAGACTCTGGCTTCTGTAAAAGTCCAAGATGGCAGCACACGTATCCAGGATGCTTTAGCTAAATTTGTCTCTTTATTACGGAGTTCTATTTTTTAGTTTAGCTTATTTAGTCAAGTGTAGTTGAACTGATCAGTTTACTCTTCCACACAACCCTCAGCAACTCGGCATGCTGACCCCCTGGAGTACAAACACCCCTGGTCGTGAATCACTGATCCATGTCCTCATGAACAAATGACTACATGTAGGCTTCACTGGATTACGTAACAAACCATTAGCTAATTTCTCACTGCATCTCACCCACAGGCCATCTACAAAATGGTGGGCACTGTGATCATGATGAAGATGAACGAGGACGGTTTGACACCACAGCAGAGGGTGGACAAGATCTTCAGCAAAATGGATAAGAACAACGACGACCAGATCTCGTTGGAGGAGTTCAAAGAGGCGGCGAAGAGCGACCCGTCCATTGTGCTCCTGTTGCAGTGTGACATGCAGAAGTGAGCCCCCCCCACCCCCCTGCTCGCTCCTCTCCCTGTCTGTAATCCACACACTCTGGACAGCAGCACATGTTTTAATGTCTCATTAGGTTCTCTGCCATTTCCACAGGAAAAAAACAAAACAATGCTTGGACTATTTTTCAATGGACTCGCTTCTTGTGGTTGTATGCATGAGAATGTTAAATGCTGAATAATTTTGAATATAGCTATAAGATATCATACATTTCTATTTCAAAACATGCCAATGTGATTTGTGCACAGTAACCCCACACATCCTCATCCATCCCTAGCTTGTATATCAGTGGAGCACTGCATTAAATTATGTTCCTACAGTATTTAGGATCCCCAGTGTTCACTGCTGCGACTACTGTACGCTTTACATAATAGTATCAAAACAATAATTCCTATGATAATTGTAACTGTCTCTGCTATCCAGACTTGTTGAGCTCGTGGAGAATAGAAAGGCTCCCGTCTGTTCCAGATGTTTTCACGCGACGGAACCGAGAAGTATAGGTTCTTTGCATGCCTATATTATGTGTCAAAAAAATATAATCTCTTACCTTTTGCATCTTTAGGTGGCTATAAAAGAGAAACCCTCCAGAATTCATTTAGTATTGTTGCATGGGATGTACAGTATGTGACTCACCAGACCATTAGTTCACCTCCAGCTGTGTGGGAGCATGCTTCCCTTTTAAAACACGTGAATGTGTGACACGATATTTAGGTTGCAGTTGTTGGCTAATTTTGCAGAGGAAGAGCATTCACATCACCATTCTATTATATGTTTTGCTTCAGTGATTTGTGGGATGAGCAGAAATCTATTCATGGAGCAGCACTCCCTTTTGATTTTATTGTACTGCTGCCACTTAATCTGGAGTAGGGGCCAAAATGATTGCTGTCATTGGGCACAGTACTCATGCATTATTCATAATGATCTAAAATTGGCTTCTTTTTCAGGCTGCTTATTGGAATTTAGGCTTAAATGAAATTTACTCAGTACATATCAACATGTTTACAGAAATGATGAGCACTGCAAAATGAGAACAGCCTCGGCTTTTGACCCTGACGCTGGGAGCTCGCTCTCTGGGCCGGGGACCTTGTGAGAGGGGCTCCACTTCCAATGCAGCAAAAGGGGAGGACAAAAAAAGCCTTGTATATGTTTACTGAACATACTGCATTCCTAAAACCTTTTTGTAAGGAGAAACTTTTTATTGAAAAGTCTCATCTTCTAATCTATTCCATTCGCAGCAATCATTCAAGATGCGAGACCCTCAAAGGGAGGTGATTCATAAAGCTTTTGAAGGAGCGTTTCAGAGAGTGACAGCAACTGGTTGGAGACGTAGGCGAAAGTTATTGACGAAATTCTCTTTCAGGAGTTTTGCTTCCCAATTTCTAGGCTATGCAAGCACGGACTGAGTGTCTGCTTGTAGTCCACTTACAGCAGTGGAGGCTGCAGAAGCTTTTCACCGTTCTGTCTGTAACACAAGAGAAACCGACCATCACATTATTGATGTCTATTTGATTTACACATTTCAGTCCAGTCACCACGGCAGATTCTTTGTTGGAGTAAATATTTATATCAAATATGAAAAATCATCATACAAGTGACTGTATTCTTTTTTACATGTGGCATGTGTTGCACCCAAACCCAATTCTGTAGTGATTAAAATAAATAAACCATCAACAGGCTTTTTCAAAGGACACGGTCTGACAGGTGCAGTTACTGAAGACCAGACTTTGGGCTTTGACACTGTATTGAAGATATGATGCTGTTGATGGATGAATGAATGAATGAATGAATGATGCTTATGATGCACAAAATAGTTCTAAGTATCCTGTTTTACATTTATTGTAACATTGGTTAAAGTTTTTCACAGAAATGACACCTAACAACTGCCGGATTAGAAACAATGGCTGTTTTCAATCATCCCATGATTTGAGGTGTTAGTGTAAAAATAACTCCAGTTATTGAACCACAATAAAATAATAATATATATTTTTTCAAGTTATACATTTAACGGCTGGGCACAAGAGCCTCTCTGCTCTTTACTAAAAAATGAAAATGCAGGTTTAAAGTTTCTGCATCACATTTGTTAGACTTGTACATTCGACAACAAAAAAAAATCTTGCTCCTACTTAAAACTGAAATCAACAGTAGGCACTAAGAAACTTTCCCCAATATCAGAAACATGCTTCTAATGTCAAACTGCACTTTGCGTCAAAGTTTGCAAAAAGAAAAGCATGTAAACAGTGATGAGCATTAGGAGTGGCGTCACCTGGTGGTCAGCGGAGTAATGAAAATATCCGAGTAAATTTATTTCCATTATTAAACTACATGCTACACATGAAGTGATGTAAAACGAACACCAGACGTACCAAGATGGAGCGCGTCTCGTTGCTGTAATCAAAAATCACTGAGATCATCCCCAGATCATCTTTATCAGGAACTTGTTGAAAAATAACTTGCATCTGACAGGGAGAGACCTTTGGGAAGAAGTAGAAGAAGGAATCAGACAGACAGGAACTAAAATCATGCATCATTCTGTGTCCGTTCTGCCTTGATGTTATCAATTCGATGGAGGAACCTCCGCAGGTTTGTTTTCTCTTTGTAGCGAGCGAGGGCCTCAGCGTTCTCCCTAATGAGGGCACAGGGAAGAAATTGGCATCGCCTACATTTTTCTGACTTCAGCCTTCAGTATGTACATGTAAAATTAGGCCAGAGGATGCTTTAGTATTGTGGCCAATGGGCAGATCAGATTGAGGTATTCAGTATGAAGAGCTGTCAGCAGGGAAAGAATTAAAGTCTAAATATGTCTGCAGTGAATGATCAAAGCTAATATATCACAAGATTATATTAATATTATCAGTGTATCAAATGTCGGTCAGTTCCTCCTTCTTGTTTGAAACAAGTTGTCCTAAATACATGATAACGAGTAACAGTATGAGTCCAAGCTGCAGGACACCCTTTAGTTTACCACAAGTAGAGCAGCAAAAATGACAGGATTCAAATTTATAATTTAGATTTTCTTCAACTAAAAGTGCCAAATGATTCCAGCTTCTCAAACATGAGGATCTGCTGCATTTCTTAGATATTTATGACAGTGAACTGACTTTCTTTGAGACTGATGGTCACATAAAACAAGCTTTGAATAGATCACATTGAGCTGCAGGAAACTATAACATAATGACAATAATAATTATAAATAGATGAATCTACCAAATAACTGTCACGTTAATCTATGAATTTCATCAGTCAATTGAAATTTTATTTTGCTTTAGCCACATTAAAAAAAGAAATGAGGAGGACAGAAGCAAAGTTAGATTAATTGTGTACCTAAGGTTAAAGCCAGTTAATACTCTTGGGCTTAAAACCTTTCCTGCTGCTCATGAATTTCACCAGTAACTTGTATAATGGTGAGCCCAGTTCCAGGTCCTTCTATTTATAAACCAACTCTGTGACATTTACAGCTCACATGTAAATGTGAATGTAAATACAAGACACGGATGGTGAAACGGTGCTTACGCATATAAAATGCATGCGTGTAAGTTTATAGGGGGGTGACTCCTGGCCAAGAGTAAAGAATGTATACAGCGCTGGGAGACGAGGCGAACTGTCTTCACAACCGAGATTGTTTGAAGTATCTGAAATTTACTACGACTGTGACATACTCGACCTGGCATGGAGAGAATCGGCAAGTCAGGAAAGTCACCGGATTTGTTCTTTTACTTGAAGGCCCGACCTCCATCCCTTGTGATCTGAAGCTCGATGGAGATGCAGTCGCCTCAGAAATCCCTTTGATAAGGATCTGCTCCTGTTTCTCAGTTTCATTGTTATATCTACCGTACTAGGGAGCAGAATAAAACCCACCTGAGAATTAAATGGGAAAGAACAAAGACGAGGGATTTAATCACTGCAAGAAAAAGCATTTGACAGACATTGATTCACAGTTAGAATAAATGACTGAATGCAAATAAATACACAATGAACAGATTAGAATTATATATATGCATAATCTTAAACAGTGGGAAATTAAAATCTGTGCAAAATTCCCTAAGCTTTTAACAAAAATGTTGATAGACATCCTATGTTGAATTTAAAGAAAGTGTTTAGCACATTTTGCTGAATCCCTCTAACAAATAATTCAAACAGGTAAATAAACATAACATTCTTGGTGGAGTTAACAAGCAGCAACAGAAAAAAAAAGCTTTTATTATTATAGAAACATTTAATTTAGGTTTTATGTTTCAATTTGTTTTACACCTAATTTATACTATAATTGATATATTTGGACTTAATTTATATATTTATAAATACAAAATATAATAGAGTTCTACATGTTCAAGATATAATGCGTCATAAAACAGGTTGTAGGTATTTTTAGGTAAAAAGCTGCTTCTTCCATCTCTGTCTGCTGCATTCAGGAACCCCTGGGAGAAGTGACCACTGTTCTCAAGACTACAACTACACAACTACACAACTTGACAAACTTGAGCATTATTTATGTTGTAAACTTTACCCACCGACGTGTGACAGTCTGTGTGTGAAGCCTGCGAATACAAAACATCGTCAGGACAAGTGGATCGACTCCAAACCTCCTGCTCAGTCGAGGGAGGGACATCGCCCACAGAGGAAGGTGTGTCATCTCAGCCTTTATAAACCCAGGTAAGGTCCCGCCCCCTCCTCCTGCCATTCAACCGCATCTAAAATCAACGACTTCTGAAACCAACACGGTGAGAAAACATGAGGAATCTGAATTGTTTCCTGGCGCCACGTGTTCGCTTCTTGTTCCAAGTAGCTGTTACTTCATCGAGGTAAACGTGAGGTCCTGTAAACACACGTGAAAAGCGACGAAAAGCGTGTGTTCAGCTGAACATCTCGTATAATAAATATCATTATTTAAAAGCATCGAAGTGCATTTCACCCCAAACAAAGCTGTGTAGAAGCGTAGGATCATGATTATGTTATGGACATTTATTATTTTAATATATATATTATGTTATTATTTATTTATTTGGTTATTATCTTTGTATTTTGGGGGTAAAATGAATCAGGATTTCCCCAAGTTCTCAAAACTAATTGAAATATTCGAATATTCTAGCTGAAATATTCAACTTTTAATGAGGGGCGTTTGTGTAGTTTTATAGTTGTGTAGATTAATTCAAATGGTAAACATGAGACATGCTTCTGAAGTTCTTTGTTTCACATTAATTTGTATCTCTTAAATTATGAATTAAATTAAACATTTTATAAATTAAATTGTTAGGTAAAAAAACAGCAATAGAGCACAGATACAGAAATAAAAAAATGTTACAGATAAAAAAATAGTAAAAGATTAAATAAAATATTATAAAATGATTAAAGATCAGCACTAGAAATTGATTAATATGATGACTAACAACTGAAATGACCGTGTTTCTTAAAAATTAATACAATTTTTGTTTTATTTTTGAAGGTGTATTTGCTCTGGGCTCCACAATGTGTTCGATTCCTGGGCTTCCATCACCAGGATTAGAAGTACATCTTCTTATCACGAGGGTAAACCTAAACCCCAGCTGTGGTCTTGTGGAATTGTGGGTTAACATGGATGATGAAAGAAAGCATATTTATGAGCAGATGAAACAGGAAATTCAGATCCCTAAAAGGAAGTTTTATGGATCAGAAGGAAAACCAGGGGACCTGTGTTTGGCCTGCATCAGTGACACGTGGCATAGAGCTCGGATTGTATCAATTCGAAGTGACGCGTACAATGTTTTTCTAATTGACCACGGAGAGCCCCACATCGCTACAAGTGAAGCCTTAGCGTGGGCCCACAGTGACAGTTCTCTCCTTCCTCCTGAGATCGAGTCTTGTATACTCGCAAACGTCATCTTCCCGGAGAACAATTTGCCAGAAAGAGCCACAAAGTTTTTGAAGTCTCTTCCCGGCAATAAATTTAAGGGAATGGTTCAACATGTGCTGATGCCAGAGGATGCCAGGAAAATTATCCTTGACATTCCGAACATTTCCGAGTACATCTGTGACGTGGGAGTTCCGAAGACCATCCCAGGGGAGGACTTTAAAAGCCTTGTACTGAAATGTATACATTTACTCAAAGGAGAGGCGTCTGAGGCCTACCGCACAACTCAGGAACAGAATTTGAAGGTTCGCTGTCAACTTGAGAAACATGACCAATACTTATACCCAGAACTGTTAATCGACACATTTGAAACTGTAACTGTTACAGAGGTAACTGATCCACACAGCATTTTCTGCAGACTCCTAATTTTCTCCAAGGCCCTGAAGATATTATCAGAACAGATCCAGCAGCACTATCGAGAGAGTTCAGAGTTTGGAGAGGTGCGACCACAGACCTGCGGGGATCCATGCGCTGCTAGAGATGTGAACGGCAGATGGCATCGCTCGTTGTTGAAGCAAAGCATCATGACCGACGATGGTGCTGTAGAAGTCTTGCACGTGGATGAAGGAAAAACTGAATTAGTCCCAGTCAGAGACATCAGACCACTGCATGGAAAATTCCTGAGAATGCCAGTTGTCACATATGTTTGTTCTCTTAATGGACTAAATGGTAACGGCACTGAATGGACTCCAGACCAGGTTGAATACCTGAAATCACTGATTCTCCACCAGACATTAATGGCCAAGTTTGACCACCACGATATATCTCAAGATGTCTATCGTGTCACGCTCTATACAGCTAATGCCGAATGCATAAACGGTTGTTTTTTAGAGAAGGTAGGACTTTTTCCAGCCTCAAAGGATGAAGATGAAATAGTTTCCATTCCCCTCAGTTCACTTGGAGATGAACAAGATTTACAAAACACAGTCAGTGTAAATGTTGATGATTTACTAGGTCAAACTTTGCCGTCCGACCAAAATCTAAACAGCAATAGCAGTTCGGCTGATGTATCCACGACTAGCACTGATGATCCTGTGTGCTTAGAACATTCAGACAACAGTGAGCATGATTTCGATGATAATACAGTGGGAGGTAAAATTAAAGTAGCAGGGACCTGTGGCGGAGTGACATCTGACGAAGAAGGTCTGCTGCTCAACATGGTCGATATAGAAACACCAGCTCACAGTGTATGCCAGCTTTTGGCCCAGAAATGTGCGCAGACAGAAGCTTGCATTCAAACTCCTCCACAGGTCCCATTAGACGCATACAATTACTCCACACACAATATTGAGGTGGGTGGGAAAGAGAAAGTGTGTGTAACCAGTTCAGAGAGTGTTGGTCACTTCTACTGCCAACTAGTCAGGAATTCTCATTTGTTAGCCGATGTGATGGAAGATATTAAACAACTAACTGGCGAGCCGCAGTGCACAGATCACCCTCTCGGACTTAGTAGCATTTGCTTTGCTAGGCACCATGATGATCAGTGGCACAGAGGTCAAATAGTAGAAATGTCCCCAAAACTTAAAGTGCACTTTGTGGATTACGGTGATACACTTGCAGTTGATAAATCTGATATATGCCCTTTTCCCTCCGAGGGAGGTTTTGCCAGGTCTGTCCCTGTGCTGGCTGTTCCACTGGGACTGTTTGAGGTGCCAGCAGAAGTGCCACAGGAAGTTAACCAGTGGTTTGCAAATTCTGCCACTGACCAAAATTTGGCCATTTTAGTCGTATCAAAAGGGGATAGAGGGAAGCTACTTGTTGAACTGTTTAATGGAGCCCAACATGTAAATGTGCTAGTCAGAGAGAGGATATCAAAGATGGCACAACAAAATACGACTGGTTTCATCCAGCAGACTGACCAGCTGTCTTCTAAAAGCCCAGAACAGTCCCGTGTGCCAAATGAATATTGCTCAAAGCCAGCCCCCATGAATGTGTCAGTATTAACAAAGACAACAGAGGAAAATAACGACCATAGCGACAATGAAATGTGTCCTAGAGATGAGGTAAAGATCAATTCAGAATCTTTATCTAATGTCTCTGCAACAGAGACTGAATATGAAAAGACTTTGGATGTGATTGTCGTGGAAAATGAATTTGTGTTGGCGGAGACTTTGATAGAAGGAAATCACAGTAACTCAGAAATAACACAACTTTCCCTGTCTCCTTGCCTTGAGGAAAGCGTGAATATCTGCATGTACAAGGAGCCAAACATTTTACATAAGGAGACAGAGGAGGTGTATGCGTCCTGCGTTGTTGAACCACATTTCTTTTGGTGCCAGTATGCCAACACAGAGGATCTCAACAAATTGTCAATTCTTGCTCAGGAAGCAGGACAAGCACAGCAGGACACGGTTTCCCCAGAGACTCTTGGTCCTGGCAGTCCATGCCTTGCTTTTTTTCCCAGTGACAATCGGTGGTATCGAGCTCGGGTAATTCACAGAACTGACAATAGTCTTCAAGTTGTTTTTATAGACTATGGAAATGAGTCTGACATTGACATCAAGAACGTGAGATCACTGCCTCAGACTCTGCTGGATGTGGCTCCTCAGGCCTTTCTGTGCTCTTTGAATGGATTTGATGAGTCAAAGGGCAGCTGGGACGACCAAGCATACGATGACTTCTACAATCTCCTGGTGGATAAAGCCCTCAGAGTGACAGTTTTGAACATGGAGGATCATTCCGAGATGGATCTTCCTCAGTATTCAGTCCAACTAGAGTGTGAAAATGTGGTTGTAAACGATACAATGCAGAAATATTGGAAGCCTGTTGCCGAGGAACAAGTTATGACTGAGAGCCCTCGAACAAAAGACTCTCTCCAGGTTAGTGAAACTTTGTCCGACCAGACAGAACTCCATGATTCTAAAGAAAAACCAAATACTTGCGTGTACAAGAAACCGGAAATATGCAAAAACCAGGCAGAGAGTGTTTATGCCTCTTGTGTAGTGGAGCCCTGTTTCTTCTGGTGTCAATACACCAACTCTGAGGATCTCAACAAATTGTCTATTCTTGCTCAGGAAGCGGGACAAGCACAGCAGGACACGGTTTCCCCAGAGACTCTTGGTCCTGGCAGTCCATGCCTTGCTTTTTTTTCCAGTGACAATCAGTGGTATCGAGCTCGGGTAATTCACAGAACTGACGATAGTCTTCATGTTGTGTTTATAGACTATGGAAATGAGTCTGACATTGACATCAAGAACGTGAGATCACTGCCTCAGACTCTGCTGGATGTGGCTCCTCAGGCCTTTCTGTGCTCTTTGAATGGATTTGATGAGTCAAAGGGCAGCTGGGACGACCAAGTATACGATGACTTCTACAATCTCCTGGTGGATAAACCCCTCAGAGTGACAGTTTTGAACATGGAGGATCATTCCGAGATGGATCTTCCTCAGTATTCAGTCCAACTAGAGTGTGAAAACCTGGTTGTAAATGATACAATGCAGAAATATTGGAAGCCTGTTGCCACGGAACAAGTTATGACTGAGAGCCCTCGAACAAAAGACTCTCTCCAGGTTAGTGAAACTGAGTCCAACCAGATACAACTTCATGATTCTGAAGAAAAACCAAATACTTGCATGTACAAGAAACCGGAAATATGCAAAAACCAAGCAGAGAATGTTTATGCCTCTTGTGTAGTGGAGCCCTGTTTCTTCTGGTGTCAATACACCAACTCTGAGGATCTCAACAAATTGTCTATTCTTGCTCAGGAAGCGGGACAAGCACAGCAGGACACGGTTTCCCCAGAGACTCTTGGTCCTGGCAGTCCATGCCTTGCTTTTTTTCCGAGTGACAATCGGTGGTATCGAGCTCGGGTAATTCACAGAACTGACTATAGTCTTCATGTTGTGTTTATAGACTATGGAAATGAGTCTGACATTGACATCAATAACGTGAGATCACTGCCTCAGACTCTGCTGGATGTGGCTCCTCAGGCCTTTCTGTGCTCTTTGAATGGATTTGATGAGTCAAAGGGCAGCTGGGACGACCAAGTATACGATGACTTCTACAATCTCCTGGTGGATAAACCCCTCAGAGTGACGGTTTTGAACATGGAGGATCATTCGGAGATGGATCTTCCTCAGTATGCAGTGGAGCTTGAGTGCGAGGGGGTGGTTGTAAATGAGGTGATGGAGAAATACTGGAAGGGATTACACCAAGATCCTGCCTTGGCAGAAGGTTTTGAATCAGGTCAGAGACTATACTTTATAAAATACGCATTTAATGAGGTTTTTAATAACTTTCATATTTCCTGATTTTATTTTATGACCATTTTCTCTTTAATCTTTAGTGCATCAGGATGAAACCAAGCCCACGTATGAGGTTGTTGGAGTTTAAGATAATGAAAAAGCCAGCAAATGAATGGTAGGACTTACCTTGTACATATCATGAGGATGTTAGTGTTGAATTACTCATTAAGGGCATGTAATCAAATATATCTGCAAAGTAAATTTCCAGATATTGGATATGAATGGAAGCTCAAAAATGTTTCTGCTTTGAAAATGTGCTCTAATCCTTGTGCTCATTTCTTTCAGCTCTTCGCTGCTCGTGGAGAACCCTACTCTTAACGGAGAGTTCTCGACTCATGAGAACATGTTTGCCTTCATGTTTCAAAATGTTCTCTTATGTCATGAACAAGATGACATGTTCTTGTCATGTAGTTAATTTGTGTCAATAAACAGACCTGAATGAACAAGTTTGGGACCTAATTTTTTTAAATGGATTCTTCACATTTGAACAAGCTCTTTTGCAGGCTTTTTAAGCTATGGACATTTTTCAAGCAGAAAGTAACATATTTGCAGGTCCTGGGTCAGTTTTGTTTTTTTTCCTACATATAATAGATCTGTCATTGGAATAAAAGGAGGCAGATAGAGCCGTTTGTCCACTAACCAGAAGGTCGGCAGTTCGATCCACGTCTCCCCCAAAGTGTCCATGGGCAAGATACTGAACCCCAAACTGCCCCTGGCGGCCGAGCCGACAGTGCTTGCAGCTCATGAACAAACTTAAGATATTTCTAGCCCTTGTATGTTTTAAGTAATTATAAACTATTTCACTTGATTTGCCAGTCAAAAATTAAATATGCACCTCCTAATGATAGCTTCTTTGAGCAAAGGTCGATTAGCCTCACAGTCACGAGCTTAAATTCTGTATTTGCAAAGTTTTAAAAAGCTAATTCTTCCTAAGTTTATTTGCTCACTGAGTTGAATTTCAACATTTCACGTACTTCCAACATAGTTTTTTGTCTGCAGCAGCCAGGAGGCAGCATCACTGTTCACAGGCTCAGGTTACAGGAGCTGGACTTCATGTTGTGTTGCTCGGCTGTTGCCGGGAGACCTCAGTAACAAAATGACAGAGTTGCACCAAGCTGCCGCAGCCGGAGACTTACAGGGAGTCGAGGATATTCTGAGGCAGAACAAGTGCAGCCCCGACCAGAGGGACATCGACTGGAGCCACAAGACCCCTCTGCACTGGGCAGCAGCCAAAGGTAGATGGTGGTGGATCCGTTTCCCCTTTCACCTGCTATCACTAGTTTCAAGTGTCGTCATTCAAAAAGCTTTGTTGCTGTGTGTGTGTACATGTCCAAAAAGACCTTTGTGGGCTTTCTCTCTCATTCAGTGTAGTTGGTTGTTGAAGTTATGTTTTGAATCTGAAAATCGACAATAAAAATCTAAAATATACCTTTCAAAAACAAAGGCTTTATCAGAACATGTTTTTTTGCGACAAATTGTCAGTTTTATTATTTATAGTGAATCACTGGGTTTTCATTATTTTCAACACCATAAAAATCAACAAATAAATTGTATTTCATCATACACTTAAAAATACAATACAATATTTATCAAATAAAGAAAATGCTATAATTCTACAATTATTATATTTCTTTAAAATAATATCAACCCTTAAAAAGTATGATTTTGCTTGACTTCAACAATAAAATATCAGCAGGGTTTTGAGCCAGTTAGTCAAGATTTTTTGTCTTTACCAACAAAGCTCTACAACTGTTAAAATAATAGCATTACAAATATTCACATACAACCGACCACCCATAACATGACACGAAATACAATCTATATCAATCTGCACATTAGTTCCCATTTTCCGAAATCCGTATATTGTTTTTTCACGGTAAATGTAAATTGTAAAGAAATGTAAAATCCCAAAGGTTTTTGATGCTAACATAAACCAAGAAAACACAAATTCAATAACACGTAAATTATAGTTAAAAAGAAAATCTTAATTTAAACTATTTTTAATACATTAAAAGAAGTATTTCAGTTTAAAGTAAAAACAAATGTTCAGCCAAGATGCCCTGATCATCTAGAATATTTTCATTGTTTGTTGTGTGTAGTCTCGTCTTGCAGTGGTGAGAATTAGTTTTTAACAGGCTGGATAATAAAACATTCTTTAACACATGCATCAGATCACACCTTGCTGGCGTTTCCACAGGACACACAGAAACAGTCAGGATCCTCATTGAGCACGGAGCAAGGCCCAGTCTGAGGACGGAGCACGGATGGACTCCTGCTCACTTTGCTGCAGAGTCCGGCCGACTGGCTGCGCTGCGGCTGCTGCACTACTTCCACGCTCCTATAGACAAGGAGGACTGCTGGGGAGACAAACCAGTGCGGATAGCCGAAATATATGGACACCAGGACTGCGTTCGATTCCTTAAAAAGTATCTAAACATCTCTTCTTCTTTTGTTTTGTATTTCAGCCTGTGCACCACATTTCCATGATTTTCCCACTTGTCATTATTTAAGTAAACTTTTCTTTTAAACACACAGGCCAATAACTTCATGATACAACTTTTACATGTTGTCCTTTTTTGTGTGTTGCAGGGCAGAGATCGAGTGCCAGGCCTACCGCAAGATGGCGGCCGAGAAAGGGATTTCACTGGACGACACAGATGAGGAGTGGGCAGATCACGGCAAAGAAAATGAAGCGAGAGGATCTCTAACAGCAACGTTCAGATGATGGCCCCAGCTCACCGTCACGTAACAACATGTCAACATGAGTTACATCCTTGTAGCCTTTCAGTTGAGAGTGTTACTGTGACTTCCCAGTGCAGTGAGAAATATATAACAAACAGTATTATCATATAAAACAGCTTTGGAACTTTTCCTGTCAAAAACGCATCTACTAACATTGAAATATCATTTAAAATTGTATCACAGGCAATAGAACCAAAGGAAACATCAAAACAATTGCATCAAGATTAATGTAGCTTACTACGCTCAATCGTGTAGTTTGTCGTTATTTGAGAGGAAACGTATTCGAGAAGATTTTCACTTCTTCAATGTTGTGTCCAACGTCATGGAGCTGTCACCGACGGATGCCTGGAGAGCAGAGGAGAAGGATATGTACAAATAATTAACAGTCATTGTTGTGTTTTACATAATCACAACTAAACCCCGTCGTTGTACGCTTACCCTTTTTTTCAGATGTTTTAGCAGTGCTTCACGGGTCTGTCAAAATGGGATTAAAACATATTTATTGACAAGACCTGTTTGTGGTGGATGACATTTATTTTGACAAATTTGATATTTGTCAAAATGTCTAACTCATGAAAATGTGGTGTACTTTGGATAAAAGCCCGTAATTTGAAAGTGGCTGCAATTTTTTAATATTTCTCCCCAAGTATTTGGGAAAAGTGTCCAATAATGACCATTTTAAGCACAGACAGGGAAACAATTGAATATTTGCTCACTAATCTCAAATTGCACATGAAAGTAATTTAAAACTGTCTTACCAGATTGTCCCCCAGGAATGTGATTAACAAAATAAACAAACCCTGTAAATGAAATGACATAGGTTACTGAACAAGAAATACTTAATGGTACTTGTTAAGATGTCAAGTTAAGGATTAAGTGAAGTATACCTGAAATGAGTTCAGCAGGATAAAGACATAGTTGACCAAAGAGGCTGCGATTCCAGATGAGAGGTCGACAATAGTTACACCAAATCCAAAGATCCAAGTGACACCAAAGATCGGAGTCAGAAGAATAACGGTCCTCATGACAGATTTGGCAGCAGATCTGTCATCAGGTGCTCCTGCATTCTTAGGGTGATCCAAAAGCTTCATGATTACCACCACCATGGAGAACACGTTGACGATAATAATTGTACCGACTGGTATGATAAATGTGTGGATGGACCCACGAAAAAGTCCACTATAAACCAGCCAACAGGTTTCTTTGGAGAAGTACACGCCCTCAGCACCACCGCTGTTAGTAAGGAATGTGATCAAAACGATAAGTAGCGGACATGCGTAGCCCAGGCTTATGTAGAACCTAATGTAAATCTTCTTGCTCATATTGTGGAACAGGAAAACTGTTTGATGAAGAAGCGTGCTGCTCAGACACAACATCCAAAAGAACATGGACAAGTAACAGAAATGCTTCAACATCACCAAGGCCTTACACCAGATTTCGGGAATTTTATGTGGCTTGAAAGATGCTAAAAAGCAGCAATCTGCGACTAGCAAACATAGAGAAATGTTTACCTGGGCAACGTGCCGTAGATATCGAGTATTTGTTTTAACTACAGCCCTCCAGACGATCAGTTCTATTACAAGATTAATAACTAGAGACATGACTGATAGAGACAGTCCAACGATGGTTATCTCAGCCATCCCTGGGAGAACTATTGGATCCCTAGCCATTAAAATGGCAAATGATGACAAATGGCTGCAAACACAGTGTCCATCATCATGAGGACCCATCCATTCACATCCATGCGGTGACCATTGTCTGGTGGCGTACTCCCATGAGACACACTTCATCTCTACGTTGCGAGGCCTTGGACGGAGCAACGGGAATTTAATTTTAACCACGACTGAACCCGAGTGATTCTTTTGAGTGGTTGTCATCACAACAATGCTGTTGACCCCGTACTTCTCATCTCTGTGGGGCAAATAGTTCTCCAGTTGTTTAAATCCAGCTGTTGCCACGCTGCCATTGTCTGAACTATCAAAATCGACAGTGACACCGAAGGCAGTGTTGGTACATCCAGACCCCTGCTCTTTATTACACGTGGCCACCTCTATATTTTTTAGTGTGTTGTTAGTCGTAATGTTTGCCGCCTCAATTAATTTCTCAACAGAACTTATATATGTCTCAGCCAATGACAAATTTCCATCATTTTTTTTTTCGGTCCATGTTTTCTCAAGAGACTTCTCCATCAAGTTGCTGGATGATTTCAGAAAGCCCTGAAAAAGAGACACTTGTCAGTACTAGTCTGCACAAAGTTAGAAAATGCCTGTCGCCTATTTATTGGGAACAATAAGTTGACATTGGTTTTGATGTATTTGTACTAAAATACTACAATACTTTGTGGAATGTGAGGGCAATTTGAACCCAGTACAGGAAAGGCTGACTCCACAATAAAAAACAACATACACACAGATGACTTTATTAAATATCAATATGTTGGAGCACAAATATCCACCATAAATGGTATCAAAATGTGTTTAAGTTTCATGAAATTCATGTTGAAGTTTAGATCTTTACATAAAAGGTACAGGTAATTCCCTTTCCTCCCCATATCAGTTCCAACCCATCGTCTGAGATACTTACATCCACTCCTGATCCATTCAGCCTGAGCCTTTGCTGTTGACTCAAAACACCGAGTACATCCACCGTTGCCTTCACGTTGGACACGGTGTTGATAGCCATTGAGTTATTAGTGACATTACCAAGGCGGTTAAATACTTCTGCAGCATTTTCATTTAAGGAGCCACGTCCGAAGGCAACAATCTGTAACAACAATGATATTTTTTATTTGTGACAATTAATTCATGTCAAGAAGGAAATCGACAACAACCACCAAGGAGTTATAATCTCCATAACAGTGTGATAAATAAAAACTTAACAATCCCTTCCATAAAAATATAATTTCGTGATGTGTGTTTAATGCCGATAGTATGTGATCTCTTTTGAAAACCAGAATATGCTTTTTTTTTTTTTTTAAATGTGGCTTACCTGTGCAGAGCGCAGCAACATTGACACATCGCTGTTTACACAGTCTGCTTCCTCCTGTTCCCATGTAGAGCTGGAATGATAAGTTCATTAGCTGATTAGTCAATCAAAAGAAAATATTCCATCAGCAAATATGATTATTGATTAATCATTCAAGTTATTTTATACAAACATAACAAACTTTGAATTGATAAATCTGAAAAATAAATGGAACATCATTTATTGATTTAAAAAAAAAAAAAGGATTAATGGTTAGTTGCAGGCCTACTTATCACTGCATTTCCTTTGTCTTAGTCCGTCTGTGTTCTTGCACTGTAACACTGCAGTGAACCCAGCTTTGGCTTCTCCCCAGTCACCTTCTGCTTCACAGAAACTTTCTCCAACTGTTTAAAAATAAAAATGCTGTGGCTTGATTTATCATTCATTACATACGATAACTGAATCAATAACATGATAAAATACTTTATGCTAGAAGGGGGCAGTAAATTAAGATATTCGCTAAGTTCGCTAAAAGTAACAAACATGCTGTATCTTGAACTTCATTGCGGCACTATATGAAATACACACAGAGATATAATATGGCAAAAAGAGATATATTATTATGTTAGACCCTGATGTCAGAGAAACCTTATTACCATATATGATATTGATATCAAATGACGCGTCTCTCGTCTGATTGAGTCTGTTGTGAAATGTGCACGTTAGCTTCGGTCTTTGGTTAGGTGAGTTGCAGCCGACCACTGTCTCAGCTGCATAAACAGCTTCTCCAGAGGAGTCTGCAGGGATCACAAAGGCATCACATGTCATTTCATCATAAGCTTGCGAAAGACTCAATGGGCAATGAAGATGAGTTCAAGAAAATGTACTTACAATCGGCTTTTAATGGAATAATTTTCGCATGCATGTCTTGACTTGTCCATGTCACGGTATAAGTTTCATTGTCCTCCCTAATCAAACATTTGCCTCTTACTCCTGGTAAATCCTCCATGGTGCGACAGCGTGGAAATTCTGGGACTGTGGTGATGAAAATGTTTGGCAGGAGAGCTACGTCCATTACGGCACTGGCACTGTGATTTATGTATAATGATCCTTTCTTTTGATGGAATTCACATGCGTACTGTCCTGAGAAAAAAAACAGATAGGGATGACAGTTAAAATGTTGTGACTATTCTGATTTAGATTGTGACAAAAATAGACAAAGTGAGTCCCTCTTCTACAAGATATTAGTAATTTAACCAGAAAAAAACTCATTCTTCAATTTTATTTCTATGAATCAAACTTTTATCCCAAGGTCGTACAACGGTGAGGAAACCAGCTGTAAACACAGCGCTAACGTATTGTCACCTTTTGCGATTATATCGCAAATCTGTAGGGACACAAATGCGTTGTTTTTTTTGCTTTGTTTTGGTCTCCACCAACTCCTGGGGGAAATATTATTGCTAATTGCTCGACTTTAATCTTGATTGTATTATAGAAACTACATACTTAACTAGGTTATCTGCCTTCCAGGTGTGTTTCCTCTTACAGGGGAAAATACTTTTTGGGCAGCAGGGGATTCAATTGCAATACCACAAGTGGCCACTGTGACAAATTAGCATGTCTGAGTGGCAGCACCATATACACAACCATGCAGCTGATTGATAAATGTAAACAATGAACAATTTCAAACAACTTTACATTCCATTTTGTTCCATTCATTCTCCTTCCTTAAAACGTGCTGCCTACATTACCCACAATGCAACTTAACAGCAGACAGTACAGCTGGAGCGTTGGTTTTGTTGCATCTCCAGCTGAGATGTTGAGCTTTACACACCAATTCTTTATTCATTTTCCAACATTTAGTCTTCAGACTCATCCAACCATCACTTGAGGACATTAGCAACACTAACGCTAACACAAATCCTTGAAACAGACTAATTTAACCTGCAAAGCAATAAAGCTGTCAGACAGATTTAATGAACCCCCAAAACTCAGTGAAGTATTCTGAAAAGGAAATGTATCATTAAAGTACAAGTTCTCAAAATTGTGCCCAAGTACAGTACTAGATGTACTTTGTTACCTTCCACCACCGATGACTATTTATTTATTTAAAAATAAATATGTTGAATACTGAGACTGAAACAAACATACCTTCCCAGAAGGCTGACATGTTCTTGAGAGTGAGTCTGGACGTGCGCGTTGTTGACGTCATGTCTGCCTCTGTGCCGTTAGTTATGGAATATGCTTTTTCGTTGTCTTTCTTCTGCCACCACACTGGCATGGTGCTCAGATCCTCCTGTGATGTGCATACGAGCTGTTGCTGGGAGCCGTACTTCACAGGGTTGTGTGGCATCGTTAAATCCACGACACCTGTGAGAAATAAGAATCGGTAACAAACCTGAGGCGAGACTTGACTGGAATATTGTCAGCGCTCCTCTAAGCATAGAAACATGACATAATGTCCTTTGGAAAGTTTT
This sequence comes from Hippoglossus stenolepis, assembly GCF_022539355.2. Lineage (NCBI taxonomy): Eukaryota > Metazoa > Chordata > Actinopteri > Pleuronectiformes > Pleuronectidae > Hippoglossus > Hippoglossus stenolepis. Next base: position 9,485,494 of record NC_061492.1, read on the forward strand.
GCGTCACTTTCTGTAAATGAAATATACCTTGTAAAAATACTACTGTAAAAAACATGGCGGCCTCCGTAGAGAGGACCCGCTCCAGATGTAAATATAAAGTATTTAAATATAAAGGGTCCATTCTAGGGTAAAGAAACAATTCATACAATTTAGTTGAAACACACTAGTGAAAACTAGGAATATTTTATATTAAATTTCTGCTAACAGATTCCTTTCACCTAAATCTTACACTGGACCTTCAAAGACTCTTAATTGACTCAACAATGTAAAGCCTAACTCAGAAAAATATGTATTTTTGTATGCGTTTATTGAACCACTATATATATAAATATATATACTAACTGCAATATATTATTGTGTGTCATATGTATATTTTATAAAAAAAATTATAATGATGGCAGTAAACAAAGAGTCAAGGAATCAATAAAGTTATTCTAGAGTCTTCCTGTGAGAAACATTTAAGTTTGTACCATATTTTGAACCAAGTATATGTACATTTATGTCATTTTTCATTTTCTGTTCTTTGTTAGATTATAATGAGTTTTGAAAAGAGTCTAAATGTTATTTTTGTTTGATTAAAGACTCGATTTAAAGAGGAAAAGTAGGATTTTAAATTAGTGCTCTGCGATAAGCCCATGGGGTTGAATTACCTGTAGTTTCCAGATTGAGTGAGGCCGTCAGAGATGCGATTAGGATTTCTGATTTCTGGATCAGGTCATGTGGACTCATGTTTTTACTGATTGTCATTTCTAAATCTGCGACAATGCTTCCAAAACTTCAGTGAAGAAAAAAAAAATGCATATTTCAGTCACATATTGAAACAGATCCTATTAAACAATAGTTTTTTATTCATAATCAAAAAGAAATACCTGTATTTGGTAATTTTTAAAACGTCAAATCCCCTCAAAGTGCTGTAGACTTTTTTCATCTGTAAAAAAACATTTATTTTGCGTCGTAACTTTTCACTTGTCATTATAGTATTGGAAAAAATAAAATTCCTAAATTAGTGACATTACTCCTGATCCTTACATGGAATTGATACTTAAATACTTTTATTTACCTCGTGTAACAATTCGGTATTACAATTCTGAAATTCCTCTGTGTGTTCGTCTGTCAGACAATCATGAAAGCGTGTTCCCTGTATTCGAATGGATCCTCTGATTGTAACTGTGAAGAACAGAAGATGTCAAACTTTGTGATACTTGGTACAGCAAATAAACACACAGATACACAAAGACACACACACAGGTTAAAAAAAGGCAAAATACCTGTGTTGGTTGAAACACACACGTGAGACGACTTTACGGGGAAAGTGCACGTGTTGTGGCCACAACACTTGGAATTAGACTGACACACGTTATCACTCCATCTGTGGCCTGACTCGCAGCGACACTCTCTTTTACCCACAACGTCCTTACAGGCTTTTTAGAGAAAAAAAAGCACAACAGTTTTACTCTGGGATCTTTTTCTTTAATTAAATCAATGGAAACATGCAGTATTTAAATATCAGAAAATGGTTTACTTGTTGTCAGATGAAGTTCGTCAACTTGCCGGGTGGAATCACTCAGGTTAGACGGCAGCATGTTGTTTGTGATGGCACTTTTATCGATTGTCAGTTTGACATAATACATTTGTGTTGAGGGGGCTGAAACGTGCAGAACACACAGAAATCAAGAAAAAGACGTTTCAAGAAATTAAGGCTAAAAAAACGATTTGCTGATTTTTAAACTCATATAAATCATCTTACCTTCTCTAGTTGCCTGTGAAGGTCAAATAAGAACATTAATGTGATGTCATTTTATGTTGCAGTTGAAATTTAGGTAGAATCCTGTGTTACTGACCAACCTGAGAAATGTTTAGCCCCAGGATATAGAGCAATATAAAGCCCCACATCTTGTTCATGTTCCTGCAAATAATAAATAACCAAAATCAAATAATTTGAAATGGACTCTGGTAAACAAGATGACTGATGATAGACACTCCATGACCACTTTATTAGGTACATCCATCCAACCTGCTGCCATTTATTTTACTTTTATGAAGTTGATAATGTTCAGTTTGGTAGTTAATGGTAGTCTCGGACCTTTTGTCCTCACCATTTACATACATGAAGGATGAAGAACATTAAAAACACAATCTAAGCACAAACAAATATATCAAGCACAGGAAAGAGTCCTTGTTTTAATTAGTCTCCCTATTTAGCATTTAAAGGCAGTATACAAAACATGTATAACACAGTAGTGGAGGTTTAAAAGGTAGCAGAATAACATGACAACAGTGAATACTCGCCTGTTTTCCTCGGGTTGTATTACTGAACCATCACAGCAGCATCTCAGGATAAAGAATCTGAGCTGATGCTGCCACAGCCGCTCACAGGGAGATAAAGAACACAAGACCACAGTCACTTTCCATGAGTACATTTAAAAAAAACAGTTACTGCATGTTGTCATGCAAAATTACACAGGCTGTTATTCAGGACTCATTTGACTTTCAAAAAATGAGACAGACACATGGTGTTTGCGATAAGAAGCTGGCTATATAAACACGTTTGTTATGTATGATGCATTTTGAAATACTCATATGAAACAATGTAGAAGTAAATATCTTTAAGGTATTTTGGTTGATATGTATTGTAAATATAAATATTAGTTTATGTATTATGTATATATTCTATATTCTATACAATGACACTCAAAGGTCTGTCAACTGAACAGGGTGGCTGTTTTCACCCAAGGGTCAGTCCTGACCTTCATAAAGGTCAAACTTCATTTAGGGGTGATAAAAAGGAAAATAGACTTTGGCTGGATTCCTTATCATTAGTTTTATCACTTCACACACTTTATGATATTCGGCGGCTCTTTCTGATTGTCTGAGTTTAATCAACTAAGAGAAACTCAAAGAGCATGAACATCTATGCACCTTATTTTTTGACCACTTATCCAATTGTACAAACAATATAATAAAATAGTAATCATCTGTTGCCGGATTGGGATTATCCAACAGCTATTGGTTTGCAATTTAGTACAAACATTCATGTTGTCCTGAAGATGTACCATAATGATTTTGGTGACAGTCAAGAAAACCTTTTTATCATTTTTTGTTCATGTCCCAGATGGATTGGCACATATCTTTTTAGTTTCAGGGTTCCCAGTGGATTAATGCTATAGATCCAGGTGATCTCCTGACGTCTCCTCTAGCACTTGTAGCACTTGGCATTTGTGGTATAGGGGTGAAACGATTCAACAATCATGGGACAGACTGCCATTAAATTTGATTCAGATAGTCATCACAGAGCTGCTAGCATCGCTGCAGGTTTCCGTCGAGCCAATGTTTCTTTTCATAAACTCATGAAACTAAAAGGCTGCAGAAATCCAGTTGAAGGTTTATTTCCAGCACATTTGCTGTACGTTGTAAATGTAGTTTATTCACCTTCAGGTGCGTGAGAAAGTCTACCTGCTTCACCACTGATGCAAATTTACTGCTGGTATTCCACGACACAAGAACACATTCAATTTGATATTTGAATAGTATTTAAATGATGGAAGGTTGAATGAATAAACACAAACTCCTGAAGTATGTATTTATTTTATATAATATATTTTGTTTGTGTGTTTGTTGAAGAGTTCATTATGACTTATTTAGGATTCAAACTAACACGTAACTCGCCTCACGTCATTCCATATGCAATTGAGCCTTGAGGGTTAAAAAGTTTTTATCACAAAAAGAGCAAAAACTATGAAAATATTAAATACAAAATCTTTATTAGAAACGTTTTTTTTTCTTCAGTTTCAGCTGCATTAAAGCCAGACTCCACTAATAACATTCATGAAGCTGCAGTAGTGCTGAACAACAGTCAAGTATGTGCAGTAGAAAATCCAGTTATAAAACATTTGTTGATATAAAGTTCACTGGATGTTGATTCTCAAACAGCAGCATCTTTACATGTTTGGACCCAAGGGTTAGGGTTGAAAATCAAACATGTGATTATCAGTCAAACTCTGAGGCTCAGCTGCACGTTCGTACTTTATGAAACATGAAGAGGCCAGTAGATTTTTTTTAAAACATCTTCTGACTAAACATTGTTTAGCTTTCAGCGCGCAGCAGCATTAGACAGTGCAAATCTCAATCTCTAACCACAAATTCAACAGTATATGATTGTGTTGTTTGGCCAAGTGCTTTGTCCGAAGAGGTTTTCTAACCCAACACACGAGAGACTTCATCACACGGCTGTTTCATGCTCCACATAAGGCGTGTGAGCATCCGGGAAGAAAGCTCTCCATCTCTTCCTGTGATCCTCTGTCCTCTTGTCGTAAGGCCGAACCGCTACTTTCTTTGGACTGCGGAGGCTGCGTTTGTTGTGATGAGAGCTGCAAGAATAAGGGACACATTAAATAATTGATTTACACTTTTCACAGCCAGGACGTAAAACACTACAGTTCTACAATGACAAATGATTTCGCTTCACGTCAGCTTAGCCAGAAACAGTGAGCGCGAGTGTGTGTGTGTATGTGTGGAGCGGATCTGACAAAGGTCAAAAGGCCAAAGTCAATAAAAATATGGTGCAAAAAAAGACATTTTCCAATATATGTCTGCAAACAATAAAGAAACAATCCAAAATCTTATATTGATCAGGAAATTATTCAGCAGCCGACAGAACTACAGACATGACCTGAGGCTGACTTCTAGCTAATTCCGTCATTTTACTCACCGTCTGTCCCAGTGGAGTCACACAGCACAGCTTCTTTTTCAGGTGTTCAGGTAGAAAACACATCAGTTTCCCCAACAAGGGAAAGACTGTGCCTGGTGTCACGTCCTCCTCTTTCATAGGACCTGAAGAGAAAACATTTTAAAGGTTAAAGACTGAAACGTTCTGAAGAGCAACTGTAAATGTAAAACCTGCCTACCTGTGAGAAAGCTGATGATCAGGCCTATCACAATGACTGTGAAGCAGTTAAACGCACTGTACCACATGTAGGACAGTGAATAAAACCTCTTCAATCCAGAGGGTCGGCTGAAGAACAGAGAGAGATGATTAAGTTGTGATACGACCACAATAAACACTAAAAACACACACACAGTGCAGACTGAACGATTTATACCTCATATTGCTGTTTATTGCAGTCTGAATGACAGCAGTCATGTTGTCTGACAGCAGGTCGACTCTGCAGTTAGGCGGCAGCGGCCTCGTGCTGGGGCTACGAGTGAAGATGCTCCCGATGCCGACCCAGAAAGCCAAGGACAGACCGGCACCCAGACCTGCCAACGCTCCCTGGAGACAACAGCAAAACCAATGATGATTTCAACAGTCCAGCCAGTGGCTTCCAACATCAGAGTTGTTTCTGTACGATCCCATTGTTGTGCAATAATAGGTAGACTTGATGTTGGCTAATTATTAATAATCATAAAATATGATTATTAAAATAATAAAATTATTTATTAAAAACGATAAAATTATCAATTAAGAATAATAAAATCTGTAATTATAATTTATAAAAGACGGGGCACCACCCTGGTATCAGGGACCAACAATCAATCTGTAAAGATCAGTCTCATAATCTGAAAAAGTTCAATTAGAAATCTCAATATTTACTATTAATGATTATAAAATGAACAGTGAAGGTTTTAAGTTCGAGCACTGACTATCATAATCCAGCTGTATTCACATACATATGCACAAATAATCACAAAATACCGGTACTTTAAATACAATAGAATTTATTTAAGATAATAAATAATATCATTAGGGGGTTCTTCATCAAATCATCAAAGGACACCGAGTTGGCAGATTATGAGGAACACCAAGCTAAAACTAATGTCTAAAACAACTGGGTTATAGAGGTAATTGTGAAAGATATATTCTGTATTAGACTGCATTAGTCTCAGTAAGTTGTATCAAATAAAGATATTAAAATGTTTAAATAAGGTTAACAGAACAATAAGTAGTGTAAACGGTGAGGTTTTAATGTAGCTGACAGGAACTATGAGCTCAAAACGTCTCCAGAATAAAGTGCAACGTTTATTCAGGGTGACTTTTACTCAAGTCAAACCTTGTCAGTGATTTCTACCACTCCATCAAAAGTGAACTAAATCGTGAAATATTAAATTTGACTGTTTTTGACTTAACTGTGCAACTGGGCTCTTTACAGCATATTTCCTGGTTTGGGTAATAGGGAGACAACCAAACTTTGATGCTCTTGTGTTGTTTTGAACAGGAGGTTCAGAGCGTCTGAGACCAATTGGGTTTAATCTTATGTTAAATCAAAACTGCCCCAAAAAGGCTGAAAATAAAACTGTGTTGAGCGTCGTACCTGAGAGCTGCACTGAATAAACAAGCAACAAACAGTCCGGGCAGCCCAGGCAGACCCTGCAGCATGTCCATCACAAAGTATAACACCATCTGCGGGAAATACACCATTACACAAATTACTGGAACCTTCAATTGGTTTTGCATAGATGTGAGCAACAACAAACAAAATACAACCACTAGAAAATGCAAATAGTCTCACGGCTGTGGGTTTGCTGTTAAGCCGGCTGTTCGAAAACAAATTCATATCGCCATTTCCCAGAACATGGAGCTCGGTGGATAACAACGATAAGTTGAGGGAAAAACTGAAACTCACCGCATCCGTGGAGTAAGAGCCCAGTTTGTCGGAGTGATCCTCTCCACAGTAACGTGAAAACCTGACCAGGCCCATCACACAGCTGAGAGCCAGAGCCAGCTGCAGGAAGGGAAACACCATGTAGCAGGACCTGCACAGAGAACAGTGGATTTACAGGTATTTACTCCTGAATCAAAGTAGTGAATAAAGATTTTGACCAGATGATGGCGCAAGAGTGATCATTTGAGTTATTGGAATTTACAGTCGCTGCTTAGGACATTGAATAATTGCAACTGCATTATAGTTTCTCAAATAGTCACAGATATATTTCACTCTGAACCAAAACTATCAACCTGCAGGTGGTGCTATAGGAAAAGTCAGGGGGTCACCACAGTCAGTGTAAGGGCACGGTGACACATATGTGAATCTCATCGCTTGCTGAATGTGGGCAGTGCAGGACGTGACACCAGTGACAGCCAAGTGGGGTCGACCACACAAATGTCGTTGCTATCGGTAAAGGCTGTGACATCATCGGTCAAAGTTCACCAATGTTGAACACAGGAAGCAAATGTTTTATTCGCCCCCCCCCGTACTTATTTACAATGCAACTATATAGGAAAGGGTGACTCATGATGCAGAGGAATAATAAATGTCATGTAGATAGCTGGAAACTTTACATAATCTACCTGTTCTTCCTGATAACTGTTCAAACAAAAGCCAACAGAGTTTTTGACTTTTGCTTTCTTTTTCAGTCTGTTGGCTTTAATGTACGATTTGCTTTAATATCAAAATCTATAGTCTGAATCTACAGAAACGCTGAAAGGCTACAGTCCGTGTACCTGACAGCCTCCTTCTCTGTGCGCGAGCTGAGATATCTTTGCACCTGAGTCTGGTTCACTCCGTACAGGGACAGCATGAGGAAGATCCCGCCGACCCCCAGGGTCCAGAATGTGTGTCTCTCTGTAGGATCAGGGTTCAGGCTGAAAACAAGAGGGACAATACAACACAAAGACATAACTTTAACAATTCAGAAGAAAGCTTTAAATCAAACTGAATTACAGTCACTGTTGTTTAAGGAGGAGGACGATCATGGCGCAACAAAACAAAACTTCCCACAATCTCAGTTTCTTTTCTCCAAGTTGATGAAGCTTTAAACGTCTTTTATCCGGTGAGTTCATTTTTCGATGCTTGAACATAATGTACAGATACAGATACACTGTGAACTCTGCGCTGGTGCACCCTCTGCTTCTCGCATCAGCTTTACTCATCTGTTGCAGGTGTCACAACCCGGCTCAAAGATTGTGACAAGGGGGGAGATGACACGAGTGGACTGTTGCTCTTTCAGATATTTATTAACAAAATAGATTATAATCAACAACACAAAGTGTGTCCATGAACAGAAACAGAAAAGGATGCTGCAGTCAGGAGTCAGTGAGAGCCAACCTCGTCCCACGGAGAGCGCAAGAGCAGACATGAATGGGGCGAGGCCTTTTAAAGGGCAGTGCACACCTGGCCGAGGTGTGCACTGATTAACGCTGACGTCACCTCCACCTACAGCTCAGGGGGAAAAAGAACAGGGACACCTAGTGTCCAGGTGAGGGAGGGGTTCCCACCGGGAAATCCCGACATACATACATATACCATACTAATGTTTATGGTAATGCCACACTACTAATAATATATACTAATCCAACAGCTCATATCAATATGACAAACTAATTTTTCTTTAACAATTTAAATTTGACCCTGTTTTGTAGTTTACAATACTCACCTCTATAGTCCACTCACTCTGCTCCCTGCCACCCAGCAACTACCGACGTCTGGAGAAGCACTTTTAAGCGAGGCAGAAGAGACAAATAGTTGACTAAGAAGACAACTGTAAAATACTCAAGAGCAAGGCACTCGAGACAATGCATCTGCCACAATGTTCTCAGAGCCCTTGATGTGACGAATATCCAAACAGTATGACTGCAGAAAAAGGAACCAACGCATCAATCTGCGATTAGGGCAAGATAAGGAATGAAGAAAAGTAATCGGATTGTGGTCAGTGTAAACCAAAATGGGAACGCTAGAGTCAACATAAACTTCAAAGTGTTGTAACGCCCAGACCAGAGCAATACTTTCTTTTTCAATAACAGAATAATTGATTTGGTATGAACAAAACTTTCTGGAGAAAAAACTCACAGCTGGAAGCTGACGGTTCAGCAATGTGATTGTCTAGCATGTACTTTATTTCTTTCTCCATTACCTTATGTTTTTCCTGAGATATCCTGTAAAACCTCTGGCGGACTGGTTGTGCATCACCTACATCAATGTCATGCTCCAACAAGTGTGTACGAGTTGGAACATCATTAAACAAACACAAATAGTTGTTGAGCAAATCAGACAACTCAGCAGACCGTTTACTGGACATTAAATAATATAGTGACTCAGATTTTTTCAAACGACCACGCAGCCGGCTTTCATCGGGTGAAACCACACCATCTTTCTCCTGTACAGACATCTCAGCAGCAGGTGAGCGTCTTCCAACAGTGTCTGTCACTAGCAGAGGTTTCACAGTCTGTTGCGGCACACTCTCACAAAATGGTGACTCGGGAGTATAATAAGGCTTTAACATGGCAGAGCTGAGTTGAAGTTCTACGTTTTGGCGTAGACGACAGGTAATTCTGCTCAGACACCTTGCGCAAAACTATAAAAGGGCCGTGGAATTTGGCCTGAAACGGTGAACACACTAGTGGTAACAAAGCCAGAACCTGGTCACCTGGACTGAAGTTGCGAGTCATGGCCTTCCGGTCATAAATATTTTTCATCTTCCTCTGAGCAGATGCTAAATTTTCCCTAGCTTGCTCCCCAGCAACATACAATCTATGCCGGAAACCATTCACATAATCAAGCAGACTACGGGGTGGCACAGATTGAACAACTTCATCATGCAGTAACATTAATGGTCCACGCACTGTTGGGACATGGTATTTGTGAACCACAGTTCGGGCCTACATGTGTAGTCAAAAGCCTAAAGCCGCATGTCCTTTGTTCTGGAGAAAACCAGAGCCTCTAGAACTCAGTCTCCCAGGGTGCCACAACATCACACAGAGCTGTGAAAACCGACCGGAGACACAAGTGTCAACCACTATTGGTCACTCTGGGCCCCATGACCTGTGAGGTCACCGGGCCAATATAAGGCCAGGTCTCCCCCTCTTCTGTCTTTTTCTATGCAACGCCGAGGGGAGAAGCTTGGCTTCTCCAGCTCACATCTTCTCTTTCCATCCACCTCTTCGAGAGGAGCACACCGCTCTTTCCATGAATCCTCTCAGAGGAGAAGGGTGGCGGTCCAGCTCACTCTTTCAACTCAAATCAACTTCATGGAGGAGAGTTGCAGCTTCCAGCTCATCTCACCAAGGAAACCTCCTCGCAATCCAAGCTCTACCAACCGCGATGTCCTGCTGGAGAACTTCAAACAGCAACTGAGCTGCACAGCCCAACAGAACCACAAAGGCAGGAGCCACAAACCAGCAAGACGACTTCACAGAACTTCGAACAGCAACCTTGTTTCCCTTTCCATGGACGGGTAACACAATTGGGCTTAATAATTATACTAGGCTAAGCAAAGACTGTTTATTCGATTCCTTGTGATGTTTATAAGTTTGATTTGTGTTGCTGTGATATTCTGGTTACAAGTTATTTGAAAGTTAATGTTAGTTATGCTCTTCAGTCTTTCCTTGCATGCATCTAGTAACTTTCTCTAATTTGGCACACACACAGACACACGCTTATCTCAGCACCTATCTCTCTGACCCCCGCCACATGTCGTAAACATTCCAAAGGGGGGAGTCCGTTATCTTTAAGGTGGCCAGCCGCCATTTTGGAAGCACGATGACTCACATACATATCTTTATTTAGTAAGTACACCGTTAGTAATTTGTGTTTTTATACTTTATTATATTCATAATAAATGTTTTTCTTTCACAAATGTTTTTTCATTAATGTTGCATAAGTGAATTTTGCCAACCTCTACACTGTAAAGAACTCTATATCCTTCAAATTAGCTAACTATCTATATGGTAACTTTGGTTATAGTTATTAATTTAATTGTTAATCAGAGTTCCAAATTTGTAGTAAGAACTTTTATGAGACTTAATCAATAAATTGGCTATATTTTCCCTTCCTTTGAAGGGTGGTGCCCCGAGGTAACTTTAATCAATTAAAGTTATTATTTAATATTTTTAATATTAATATTAAATATTTTATTTTGATAACCAAATTTATTGAATGCCGAAAGCACACCATTTTATGGTATCACGTTTAATGCATTATTGCACAACAGCACCGTGTGACCAAACACAAGCTGGTTCGGACTAAATCCTGTGCTCTCCTGAAGTACCCCTCTGGCAGCAAACAACAACCAGGGTAAACCTTCTTCCCAATCCTGACTCAACTCTACACAATAACTACGCAACAGAGATTTAAGTGTTTGATGAAACCTTTCCAACGCGCCTTGACTCTGAGCGTGGTATGCTGAGGCCTGATTATGTTTTACACCCAGCTGTTTCAAAACCTGGGAAAACAGAGTGGATGTAAAATTTGTGCCCTGGTCACTCTGGATCACCTTAGGGATCCCAAAAACAGAAATAAATTGTGTTAAAGCTTTAACCACGGATTTAGCAGTAATGGAGCGTAACGGATATGCAGCCGTATATCTCGTGCTCTGATACTGTAAGCAAGTAATTACTTCCCGACTTTGAGCGTGGTAAGGGAACAACACAATCGATTATTAAATGCTCAAATGGCTGAGAAATTGCAGGAATGGGGAAGAGAGGAGCTGGCTTAATGGTCTGGTTTGGTTTAACCGGTCATTTGACAAGTGTGACAAGTTTTAATATAGCGAGATACATCCCACTTCATGCCTGGCCAGAAAACATATCCGAGGATGTAATCATAGGTCTTACGAACCTCCAAGTGCCCCAACTGATCGTGTGAGGTCCTCAGTACCTCTTCGCGAAACTTCGATGGAACAACAACCTGAAAAACCGGATCACCGACAGAGTTAAGCCCATGAGGAACCCATTTCCTCACCAACAACTGATCCTGACACAAATAACCAATAGCAGCACTCTTCACATCAGCCTCTGACAGCACTTTTTCAAATAGCTCACTAAGTGAAGGATCAGCTCACTGCTCAGTTGCCAGTACAGTGTGAGAAACTGATAACAAAGAGTCAGGCACGGACACAGTAGATTCCAGTCCCCTCTGTCATGCTCTGCTCAACTTCAGGTTCTGCCTTCTCATGGCACATAGCTCTAGTAACGGCACAGGCCGTGAACACATCTGGGAAACACTGTGCACTCTCATCCGACTCTGTAGTGACAGAAGGAGAGGATGTCACCACCGGAGATGGCGGACAGCTAGCCCACACACGGCTACCACACAGATCATTCCCCAGAATGATATCCACGCCTGGGATTGGCAATGCAGGGCGCACCCCCATGGCTACTTCCCTCTGTACAAAGCCACAGTCCAGTTCTAACCTGTGCACTGGAACAGGCAACACAGTCAAACCCATTCCCTGCATCAAAATGTAATCTCCAGTGTCAGTGTGCTGAGAAAACGGCAGCACAGAGCTCAGAATATATGAATCAAAAGCCCCAGTATCTCAGGATTTTCACTGGCACCTTTACTCTTCTGCCCACTAAAGACACTTGACCATCAGACACAAACGCAGAAAAATCTGATTTCTCTCAGGTAAGCTCTACTGAAGGCCTCACCTGTTCACGTGGAGCATCAACACAGGTTTAAACACTTCAAAGTCACTAATATACGTAAAGAGCGGATCCGTTCACATTTCGGCGCATGCGCGTTGCGTAACTGGGGATTGTGTAACTGATCCTCAGTCAAATAAAGAGTGCAGAACTCTGAACTGTTCTTTCTCTTCTTCTTTCTTCTTCTGCTAAATAGTTTTGTTTTTCATGTCCTCGGTTCATAAATCATCTGTTCAAGCTGTCACATGTTTTGAAAAATTAAATATTCACCTCCTAATGATAGCTTCTTTGAGCAATGGTTGATTAGCCTCACAGTCAGTAAGCTTAAATTCTGTATTTGCAAAGTTTTAAAAAGCTAATTCTTCCTACGTTTATTTGCTCACTGAGTTGAATTTCAACATTTCACGTACTTCCAACGTAGTTTTTTGTCTGCAGCAGCCAGGAGGCAGCATCACTGTTCACAGGCTCAGGTTACAGGAGCTGGACTTCATGTTGTGTTGCTCGGCTGTTGCCGGGCGACCTCAGTAACAAAATGACAGAGTTGCACCAAGCTGCGCAGCAGGAGACTTACAGGGGGTCGAGGGGATATTCTGAGGCAGAACAAGTGCAACCCGACCAGAGGGACATCGCTGGAGCCACAAGACCCCTCTGCACTGGGCAGCAGCCAAAGGTAGATGGTGGTGGATCCGTTTTTTCACCTGCTATCACTGGTTTCAAGTGTCGTCATTCAAAAGCTTTGTTGCCGTGTGTGTGTACATGTCCAAAAAAAGACCTTTGTGGGCTTTCTCTCTCATCAGTGATTGGTTGAAGTTATGTTTTGAATCTGAAAATCGACAATAAAAATCTAAAATATACCTTTCAAAACAAAGGCTTTATCAGAACATGTTTTTTTTGCGACAAATTGTCAGTTTTATTATTTATAGTGAATCACTGGGTTTTCATTATTTTCAACACCATCAAATTCAACGAATAAATTGTATTTCATCATTCAGTTGTGACCACAACACTTAAAAATACAACACAATATATATCAAATGAAGAAAATGCAAACTCAATCAAATTTTCTACAATTATTATATTCCTTTAAAATAATATAAACCTTTTTAAAAGTATTATTTTATTTGACTTCAACAATAAAATAACTGCAGGGTTTTGAGCCAGTTAGTCAAGATTTGTTTTCTTTACCAACAAAGCTCTACAACTCTAATAACATTACAAATATTCACATACAACCTACCACCCATAACATCACACGAACTACATCAATCTGCACATTAGTTCCCAATTTTCAGAAATCAGGATGTTGTTTTTTCATAGTAAATGTAAATTGTAAAGAAATGTAAAATCCTAAAGGTTTTTTATGCTAACATAAACCAAGAAAACACAAATTCAATAACACATAAATGATAGTAAAAAAAAAAATCTTAATTTAAATCATTTTTAATACATTTAAAGCATAATAAATTCATTAAAAGAAGTATTTCAGTTTAAAGTAAAAACAAATGTTCAGCCAAGATGCCCTGATCATCTAGAATATTTTCATTGTTTGTTATGCGTAGTCTCGTCTTGCAGTGGTGAGAATTAGTTTTTAACAGGCTGGATAATAAAACATTCTTTAACACGTGCATCAGATCACACCTTGCTGGCGTTTCCACAGGCCACACAGAAACAGTCAGGATCCTCATTGAGCACGGAGCAAGGCCCAGTCTGAGGACAGACACGGTGGACTCCTGCTCACTTTGCTGCAGAGTCGGCCGACTGGCTGCGCTGTGGCTGCTGCACTACTTCCACGCTCCTATAGACAAGGAGGACTGCTGGGGAGACAAACCAGTGCGGATAGCCGAAATATATGGACACCAGGACTGTGTTCGATTCCTTAAAAAGTATCTCAACATTTCTTCTTCTTTTGTATTTCAGCCTGTGCACCACATTTCCACGATTTTCCCACTTGTCATTATATAAGTAAACTTTTCTTTTAAACACACACAATAACTTTGTGATACAACTTTAACATGTTGTCCTTTTTTGTGTGTTGCAGGGCAGAGATCGAGTGCCAGGCCTACCGCAAGATGGCGGCCGAGAAAGGGATTTCACTGGACGACACAGATGAGGAGTGGAGTGAATCACGGCAAAGAAAATGAAGCGAGAGGATCTCTCTAGCAACAGCGTTCTGATGATGGCCCCAGCTCACCGTCACACAACAACATGTCAACATGAGTTACATCCTTGTAGCCTTTCAGTTGAGAGTGTTGCTGTGACTTCCCAGTACAGTGAAGTATATAACAAACAGTATTATCATATAAAAACAGCTTTGGAACTTTCCTGTCAAAACGCATCTACTAACATTGAAATATCATTTAAAATTGTATCACAGGCAATAAAACCAAAGGAAACATCAAAACAATTGCATCCGTTAATGTAGCTTACTACGGCTCAATGCGTGTAGTTTGTCGTTATTTGAGAGAAAGCGTGAGAAAGATTTTCACTTCTTCAATGTTGTCCAACGTCATGGAGCTGTCACCGACGGATGCCTGGAGAGCGAGAGAAGGATGTGTACAAATAATTAACAGTCATTGTTGTGTTTTTACATAATCACAACTAAACCCGTCGTTATGCAACTACCCTTTCAGATGGTTGCTTAATTGCTCACGGGTCTGTCAAAAATGGGATTAAAACATATTTATTGACAAGACCTGTTTGTTGTGGATGACATTTATTTTTACAATTTTATTAAATTTTGGATAAAAGCCCGGAATTTGAAAGTGGCGGCAATTTTTTTATATTTCTCCCCAAGTATTTGGGAAAGTCTCAATAAACGACCATTTAAGCAAAGACGAAACAATTGAATATGCTCACTAATCTCAAATTGCATATGAAAGTAATTTAAAACTGTCTTACCAAATTGTCCCCCAGGAATGGTTAACAAAATAAACAAACCCTGTAAATGAAATGACATAGGTTATTGACAGAAATACTTACTGGTCTTGTTGAGATGGGTTAAGGATTATTAAGTATACCTGAAATGAGTTCAGCAGGATAAAGACATAGTTGACCAAAGAGGCTGCGATTCCAGATGAAGTGGAAACAATAGTTACACCAAATCCAAAGAATCCAAGTGACACAAAGATCGGAGTCAGAAGAATAACAGTCCTCATGACAGATTTGGCAGCAGATCTGTCATCAGGTGATCCTGCATTCTTAGGGTGATCAAAAGCTTCATGATTACCACCACCATGGAGGAGTACGTTGTGATAATAATTGTACCGACTGGTATGATAAATGTGTGGATGGACCCACGAAAAGTCACTATAAACCAGCCAACAGGTTTCTTTGGAAGTACTGCATGCCTCAGCACCACCGCTGTTAGCAGGAAATGTGATCAAAGCGATAAGTAGCGGACATGCGTAGCCAGGAAACTATGTAGAACCTAATGTAAATCTTCTTGCTCATATTGTGGAACAGAAGAACTGCTTGATGAAGAAGCGTGCTACTCAGACAAAACATCCAAAAGAACATGGACAAGTAACAGAAATGCTTCAACATCACCAAGGCCTTACACAGATTTCGGGAATTTCATGTGGCTTGAAAGATGCTAAAAGCAGCAATCTGCGACTAGCAAACATAGAGAAATGTTTACCTGGAGCAACGTGCCGTAGATATCAGTATTTGTTTTAACTACAGCCCTCCAGACAGTCAGTTCTATTACAAAGATTAATAACTAGAGACATGACTGATATAGACAGTCCAAAAAAATGATAGTTATCTCAGTCATCCATGGGAGAACTATTGGATCCTAGCCATTAAAATGGCAAATGATGACAAATGGTTGCAAACACAGTGTCCGTCATCGTGAAACCAATCCATTCACATCCACGCGGTGACCATTGTCTGGTGGCGTACTCCCATGAGACACACTTTATCTCGTTGCGAGGCCTTGGGCCAGACAGCGGGAATTTAGGCCCCAACACGACTGAACCGAGTGTTTCTTTTGAGTGGTTGTCATCACAACAATGCTGTTGACCCGTACTTCTCATCTGTGGGGCAAATAGTTCTCAGTTGTTTAAATCCAGCTGTTGCTGCGCTGCCATTGTCTGAACTATCAAAATCGACAGTGACACCCCGAAGGCAGTGTTGGTACATCAGACCCCTGCACTTTATTACACGTGGCCACCTCTATATTTTTATTGTTGTTAGTGTATGTTTGCAGCCTCAATTAATTTCTCCAACAGAACTTATATGTCTCAGCCAATGACAAATTTCCATAATCTTTTTTCGGTCCATGTTTTCTCAAGAGACTTCTCCATCAAGTTGCTGGATGATTCCAGAAAGCCCTGAAAAGAGAGACGCTTGTCAGTACTAGTCTGCACAAAGTTAGAAAATGCCTGTCGCCTATTAATTGGGAACAAGAATAAGTTGACATTGGTTTTGATGTATTTGTACTAAAATAATAATATTAGAAGCTCTCCTTAAGATGTCAATCCTGGTTTATGAGACGATCCCAGTGTTTCATTGAAACATTAGTTTAATAGCAGCACAAACACTGACTTCATGCTGTTCAGTGGACATAAACATAGCTGTGGTTGGTGAGCTTTCTATGATGGTCTGTTGTCTAACAGGTCGTTTCAGCTGGTCATTATATTATCATCATTTTCAACTGAGCCACAGTAACAAAAACCTGAAAAATAACTAAATACGCCGCTTTCCCCCATAATTTTACATTACACGTTTAATTTGCAATAACAATAACTTCATGCAGACATTGTGCAATGCAAGTGAACTGTAAATCATGAAGCTGTTAGTGAGATCATTTTACACTGACATACAGAACATGTCTAGTTTCCTGTGAATACTTTGTGGAATGTGAGGGCAATTTGAACCCAGTACAGGAAAGGCTGACTCCACAATAAAAAACAACATACACACAGATGACTTTATTAAATATCAATATGTTGGAGCACAAATATCCACCATAAATGGTATCAAAATGTGTTTAAGTTTCATGAAATTCATGTTGAAGTTTAGATCTTTACATAAAAAAGTACAGGTAATTCCCTTTCCTCCCCATATCAGTTCCAACCCATTGACAAGGTTTAATTAAAAGATTAGCAGAGATTCGTCTGAGATACTTACATCCACTCCTGATCCATTCAGCCTGAGCCTTTGCTGTTGACTCAAAACACCGAGTACATCCACCGTTGCCTTCACGTTGGACACGGTGTTGATAGCCATTGAGTTATTAGTGACATTACCAGGCGGTTAAATACTTCTTCAGCATTTCATTTAATGAGCCACGTCCGATGTCAACAACCTGTAACAACAATGATATTTTGTATTTGTGACAATTAATTCATGTCGAGAAGGAAATCGCCAAGCCCACCAAGGAGTTATAATCTCCATAACAGTGTGATAAATAAAAACTTAACAATCCCTTCTGTAAAAATATAAGTTCGTGATGTGTGTTTAATGCCGATAGTATGTGATCGCTTTTGAAAACCAGAATATGCATTTTTTAAATAATGAAAATGCTTAAACACCTGTGCAGAGTGCAGCAACATTGACACATTGTTGTTTACACAGTCTGCTTCCTCCTGTTCCCATGTAGAGCTGGAATGATAAGTTCATTAGCTGATTAGTCAATCAAAAGAAAATATTCCATCAGCAAATATGATTATTGATTAATCAGGCCTACTTATCACTGCATTTCCTTTGTCTTAGTCCGTCTGTGTCCTTGCACTGTAACACTGCAGTGAACCCAGCTTTGGCTTCTCCCCAGTCACCTTCTGCTTCACAGAAACTTTCTCCAACTGTTTAAAAAAAAAATGCTGTGGCTTGATTTATCATTCATTACATACGATAACTGAATTAATAACATGATAAAATACTTTATGCTAGAAGGGGGCAGTAAATTAAGATATTCCCTAAATTCGCTTAACATGCTGTATCTTGAACTTCATTGCGGCACTATATGAAATACACACAGACATATAATATGGCAAAAAGAGATACATTCTTATGTTGACCTGATGTCAGAGAAACCTTATTACAATATATGATATTGATATCAGACGTCGTCCTGATTGGTATGTTGTGAAATGTGCGTTAACCCGGTCCTTTGCTGAGGTGAGTCGCAGCCGACCCTGTCTCAGCTGCATAAACAGCTTCTCCAGAGGAGTCTGCAGGGATCACAAAGGCATCACATGTCATTTCATCATAAGCTTGCGCAAGAATCAATGGGCAATGAAGATGAGTACAAATTTACTTACAATCGGCTTTTAATGGAATATTTTTAGCCAGCATGTCTTGACTTCTCCATGTCTGGTATAATTTCATTGTCCTCCTAATCAAACATTTGCCTCTTACTTCCAGTAAATCCTCCCATGGTGCGACAGCGTGGAAATTCTGGGACTGTGGTGATGAAAATGTTTGGCAGAAATCATCCATTCGGCTGGCACTGTGATTTATGTATAATGATCCTTTCTTTTGATGGAATTCACATGTGTACTGTCTGAGAAAAAAACAAAAATAGATAAGGTTGACAGTTAAAATGTTTTGACTATTCCGATTTAGATTGTGACAAAAATAGACAAAGTGAGTCCCTCTTCTACAAGATATTAGTAATTTAACCAGAAAAAAACTCATTCTTCAATTTTATTTCTATAAATCAAACTTTTATCCCAAGATCGTACAATATTGTAAAGAAAACCAACAGTTCCAACAACGGTGAGGAAACCAGCTGTAAACACAGCGCTAACGTATTGTCACCTTTTCCGATAATATCGCAAATCTGTAGGGACACAAATGCGTTAATTTTTTTTTGCTTTGTTTTGGTCTCCACCAACTCCTGGGGGAAATATTATTGCTAATTGCTCGACTTTAATCTTGATTGTATTATAGAAACTAGATACTTAACTAGGTTATCTGCCTTCCAGGTGTGTTTCCTCTTACGGGGAAAAAACCTTTGTGCAGCAGGGGATTAGATTGCAATATCACAAGTGGCCACTGTGACAAATTAGCATGTCTGAGTGGCAGCACCATATACACAACCATGCAGCTGATTGATAAATGTAAACAATTTCAAACAAATTTACATTCCATTTTGTTCCATTCATTCTCCTTCCTTAAAACGTGCTGCCTACATTACCCACAATGCAACTTAACAGTAGACAGTACAGCTGGAGCGTTGGTTGCTTTGCATCTCTATTGAGATGTTACACACAATTCTTTATTCATTTTCCAACATTTAGTCTTCGGACTCATCAACCAAATCACTTGAGGACATTAGCAACACTAACGCTAACACAAATCCTTGAAACAGACTAATTTAACCTGCAAAAGCAATAAAGCTGTCAGACAGATTAATGAACCCCCAAAACTCAGTGAGTATCCTGAAAAGGAAATGTATCGTGCTAAGTACAAGTTCTCAAAAATTGTACCCAAGTACAGTACTAGATGTACTTTGTTACCTTCCTACCGATGACTATTTATTTATTTCAAATTAACTATGTTGAATACTGAGACTGAAACAAACATACCTTCCCAGAGGCTGACATGTTCTTGAGTGAGTCTGGACGTGCGGCGTTGTTAACGTCATGTCTGCCTCTGTGCCGTGATTCTTGGAATATGCTTTTGTTATCTTTCTTCACACCACACTGGCATGGTGCAGATCCTCCTGTGATGTGCATGCGAGCTGTTGCTGGGAGCCCGTGCCGAGGTTGTGTCAACATCGTTAAATCCTAACACCTGTGAGAAATAGAATCGGTAACAAACCTGAGCGAGACTTGACTGGAATATTGTCAAAGGCGCTCCTCTAAGCGCAGAAACATGACATGTCCTCTGAAAGTTTTGGAAATCACTTTCTGTAAATGAAATATACCTTGTAAAATACACTGTAAAAACATGGCGCTCCGTAGAAGGACCCACTCCAGATGTAAATATAGTATTTAAATATAAAGGTCCATTCTAGGAGTAAAAAGGAAGCAATTCATACAATTTAGTTGAAACACACTGAGTAGAAACTAGAATGGCCTATATTAAATTTCTGCTAATAGATTCCTTTCACCTAAATCTTACACTGGACCTTCAAAGACTTTTCTTCTTAATTGCCTCAACAATGTAAAGCCTAACTCAGAAAAATATGAATTTTTTTTTGCGTTTATTGAACCACTATATATATACTAACTGCAATATATTATTGTGTGTCATATGTATATTTTATACATTTTTTATGATGATGGCAGTAAACAAAAAGTCAAGGAATCAATAAAGTTATTCTAGAGTCTTCCTGTGAGAAACATTTAAGTTTGTACCATATTTTGAACCAAGTATATGTACATTCATGTCATTATTCATTTTCTGTTCTTAGTTCGATTATAATGAGTTTTGAAAAGAGTCTAAATGTTATTTTTGTTTGATTAAAGACTCGATTAAAGAGGAAAAGTAGGATTTTAGAAATTAGTGCTCACGATAAGCCCATGGGGTTAGATTACCTGTAGTTCCAGATTGAGTGAGGCCGTCAGAGATGCGATTAGGATTTCCTGATTTCTGCATCAGGTCATCTGGACTCATCATTTTACTGATTGTAATTTCTAAATCTGCGACAATGCTTCCAAAACTTCAGTGAAGAAAAAAAAATGCATATTTCAGTCACATATTGAAACAGATCCTATTAAACAATTTTTTTTTTATTCATAATCAAAAAGACATACCTGTATTTGGTAATTTTTAAAACGTCAAATCCCCTCAAAGTGCTGTAGACTTTTTTCATCTGCAAAAAAACATTTATTTTGTAACTTTTCACTTATCATTATAGTATTGGAAAAAATAAAATTCCTAAATTAGTGACATTACTCCTGATCCTTACATGGAATTGATACTTAAATACTTTTATTTACCTCGTGGAACAATTCGGTATTACAATTCTGAAATTCCTCTGTGTGTTCGTCTGCCAGACAATCATGAAAGCGTGTTCCCTGTATTCCTATAGCGGATCCTCGGTGTAACTGTGAAGAACGAAGATGTCAAACTTTGTGATACTTGTTACAGCAAATAAACACACAGATACACAAAGACACACACACAGGTTAAAAAAAAAGCTAAATACCTGTGTTGGTTGAAACACACGTGAGACGACCTTACGGGAAAGTGCACGTGTCGTTGCCCTAACACTTGGAATTAGACGACACACGTTATCACGCTCCATCTGTGGCCTGACTACTTGTGACACTCTCTTTTACCCACAAGCATTCATACAGGCTTTTAGAGAAAAAAACACAACAGTTTTACCCTGGGATCTTTTTCTTTAATTAAATCAATGAAACATGCAGTATTTAAATATCAGAAAATAGTTTTACTTGTTGTCGGTTGAGGATTCGTCAACTTGCCAGGTGGAATCACTCAGGTTAGATGGCAGCCACTTGTTTAGGGTTCTATTAGCACTTTTTATCGATTGTCAGATTGTATAATACATTATTGTTGAGGGCAGTAGTGCAGAACACACAGAAATCCAAAGAAAAAGACATTTCAAGAAATTAAAATAAAAAAAAAACGATTTGCTGATTTTGAAACTCATATAAATCAATACCTTCTCCAGTTGCCTGTGAAGATAAATAAAACATTAATGTGATGTCATTTTATGTTGCAGTTGAAATTTAGAGGTAGAATCCTGTGTTACTGACCAACCTGAGGAAATGTTTAGCCCAGGATATAGAGCAATATAAAGCCCCACATCTTGTTCATGTTCCTGCAAATAATAAATAACCAAAATCAAATAATTAGAAATGGACTCTGGTAAACAAGATGACTGATGATAGACACTCCGCAGCCACTTTATTAGGTACATCCATCAACCTGCTGCCATTTATTTTACTTTTTATGAAGTTGATAATGTTCAGTTTGGTGATTAATGGTAGTCTCGAACCTTTTGTCCTCACCATTTACATACATGAAGGATGAAGAACATTAAAAACACAATCTAAGCACAAACAAATATATCAAGCACAGGAAATAGTCCTTGTTTGAACTAGTCTCCCTATTTAGCATTTAAAGGCAGTATACAAAACATGTATAACACAGTAGTGGAGGTTTAAAAGGTAGCAGAATAACATGACAACAGTGAATACTTGCCTGTTTTCCTCGGGTTGTATTACTGAACCATCACAGCAGCATCTCAGGATAAAGAATCTGAGCTGATGCTGCCACAGCCGCTCACAGGGAAATAAAGAACACAAGACCAGTCACTTTCCATGAGTACAGAAAAATACAGTTACTGTGGTCAAAATGAAACAGGATGTTATTCAGAACTCATTTGACTTTCAAAAAATGAGACAGACACATGGTGTTTGCGATGAGAAGCTGGCTTATCAGCTATATAAACACAAAGTTTGTAATGTATGATGCATTTTGAAATACTCATATGAAACAATGTAGAAGTAAATATCTTTAAGGTATTTTGGTTGATATGTATTGTAAATATAAATATTAGTTTATGTATTATGTATATATTCTATATTCTATAGAATGACACTCAAAGGTCTGTCAACTGAACAGGGTGGCTGTTTTCACCCAAGGGTCAGTCCTGACCTTCATAAAGGTCAAACTTCATTTAGGGGTGATAAAAAGGAAAATAGACTTTGGCTGGGCATTTAATAATATAATAAAATAATAATAATCTGTTGCCAGATTGGGATTATCCAACAGCTATTGGTTTGCAATTTAGTACAAACATTCATGCTGTCCTGAAGATGTACCATAATGATTTTGGTGACAGTCAAGAAAACCTTTTTTTCATTTTTTTCTCATGTCCCAGATGGATTGGCACGTATCTTTTTAGTTTCAGGGTTCCCAGTGGATTAATGCTATAGACCCAGGTGATCTCCTGACGTCTCCTCTAGCACTTGTAGCACTTGGCATTTGTGGTATAGGGGTGAAACGATGCAACAATCACGGGACAGACTGCCATTAAATTTGATTCAGATAGTCATCACAGAGCTGCTAGCATCGCTGCAGGTTTCTGTCGAGCCAATGTTTCTTTTCATAAACTCATGAAACTAAAAGGCTGCAGAAATCCAGTTGAAGGTTTATTTCCAGCACGTTGTAAATGTAGTTTATTCACCTTCAGGTGCGTGAGAAAGTCTACCTGCTTCACCACTGATGCAAATTTACTGCTGGTATTCCTTACAACACAAGATATTTGAATAATATTTAAATGATGGAAGGATCATATGGAATAAACCCAAACTCCTGAAGTATGTATTTCTTTGATATAATAGATTTTGTTTGTGTGTTTGTTGAAGAGTTCATTATGACTTATTTAGGATTCAAACTAACACGTAACTTGCCTCATGTCATTCCATATGCAAGTGAGCCTTGAGGGTTAAAAAGCTTTCATCACAAAAAGAGCAGAAAATATTAAATACAAAATCTTTATTAGAAAGGTATTTTTTTTTTTTCAGTTTCAGCTGCATTAAAGCCAGACTCCACTAATAACATTCATGAAGCTGCAGTAGTGCTGAACAACAGTCAAGTATGTGCAGTAGAAAATCCAGATATAAAACATTTGTTGATATAAAGTTCACTGGATGTTGATTCTCAAACAGCAGCATCTTTACATGTTTGGACCCAAGGGTTAGGGTTGAAAATCAAACATGTGATTATCAGTCAAACTCTGAGGCTCAGCTGCACGTTTCTACGTCTTTTATGAAACACATGAAGAGGACAGTACATTTTTTAAAAACAACTTCTGACTAAACTTTGTTCAGCTTTCAGCGCGCAGCAGCATTAGACAGTGCAAATCTCAATCTCTAACCACAAATTCAACAGTATACGATTGTGTTGTTTGGCCAAGTGCTTTGTCCGAAGAGGTTTTCTAACCCGACACACAAGAGACTTCATCACACGGCTGTTTCATGCTCCACATAAGGCGTGTGAGCATCCGGAAGAAAGCTCTCCATCTCTTCCTGTGATCCTCTGTCCTCTTGTCGTAAGGCCGAACCGTTACTTTCTTTGGACTGCGGAGGCTGCGTTTGTTGTGATGAGAGCTGCAAGAATAAGGGACACATTAAATAATTGATTTACACTTTTCACAGCCAGGACGTAAAACACCACAGTTCTACAATGACAAATGTGTTGGGGATCGAGCTCAGACAAAGGCCGATGATGAGGCCTACCTGGGCTTTGAGAAGCCTGACTAGAGTTCGTCTCTAACATGAGGCCGAAAAATGCCCAGAATGCCTTTGGGGACCCAGGGTTGTTAACCGCAGCCCGAGTTTAAACTCGGGCCTTCCACTTCAGCCAACAGACCCCACGGCGCCCCCTGGAGGGAGGCCGGACACTTCTCAGGTAATAAATATGGAGAATCCCTTCAATTCATTGCTTATTCCCATGCGCTGAAGATTAGACCAGAAACCTCTCCCGGTTACTCCAGAAGATCCAGCCACTCAAAGGGAGCACCAACCAAACGTTTGTATTTAGATTTTTACCTTAAGTTCATTCTCCCCCTTTTTGGGAACTTCCCTTTTTAACCTGAACTTTATTTTGAAAAGGACCGCGACAAAGTCTTTCACTCGCAGGCCGAGTTCCCCAGACTTTTTCCAGATCCGAAACCACAGCTGCTCCTCAGCTTGTCATCCCAGCAGAAGGGCAAACAACATTCGCCAAGGAGAACGAGACGAATTCTCTCCTATCCGGCCCAGCTCAATCCCCGCTGCCACCGCGCGAATCAGCTGGTCTAGAGGCCACGAACACAAATTCACTTGTCTTCCCGGAACGCGCATCAACGAACGTTCCGACCTGCATCCACATAATTCACGTGTTATACCCGTTCGTATTTAAAGTACCAGTATTTTTGTGATTATTTGTGCATATGTATGTGAATACAGCTGGATTATGATAGCCAGTGCTCGAACTTAAAACCTTCACTGTTCATTTTATAATCATTAATAGTAAATATTGAGATTTCGAATTGAACTTTTTCAGATTATGAGACTGATCTTGACAGATTGATTGTTGGTCCCTGATACCAGGGTGGTGCCCTGTCTTTGATGAATTATAATTACAAATTTTATTGTTCTTAATTGATAATTTTATTGTTTCTCATCAATTATTTCATTATTCTTAATTGTTTTTAATTAATAATTGTATTATTTTAATAATCATATTTTATGATTATTAATAATTAGCCAACATCAAGTCTACCTACTATTGCACAACAAATATTTCGCTTCACGTCAGCTTAGCCAGAAACAGTGAGCGAGTGTGTGTGGAGCTGATCTGACAAAAGTCAAAAGGCCAAAGTCAATAAAAATATGGTGCAAAAAAAAGACATTTTCCAATATATGTCTGCAAACAATAAAGAAACAATCCAAAATCTTATATTGATCAGGAAATTATTCAGCAGCCGACAGAACTACAGACATGACCTGAGGCTGACTTCTAGCTAATTCCGTCATTTCACTCACCGTCTGTCCCAGTGGAGTCACACAGCACAGCTTCTTTTTCCAGGTAGAAAACACAGCAGTTTCCCCAACAAGGGAAAGACTGTGCCTGGTGTCACGTCCTCCTCTTTCATAGGACCTGAAGAGAAAACATTTTAAAAGGTTAAAGACTGAAACGTTCTGAAGAGCAACTGTAAATGTAAAACCTGCCTACCTGTGAGAAAGCTGATGATCAGGCCTATCACAATGACTGTGAAGCAGTTAAACGCACTGTACCACATGTAGGACAGTGAATAAAACCTCTTCAATCCAGAGGGTCGGCTGAAGAACAGAGAGAGATGATTAAGTTGTGATACGACCACAATAAACACTAAAAACACACACAGTGCAGACTGAGCGATTTATACCTCACATTGCTGCTTATTGCAGTCTGAATGACAGCAGTCATGTTGTCTGACAGCAGGTCGACTCTGCAGTCAGGCGGCAGCGGCCTCGTGCCGAGGTTATGAGTGAAGATGCTCCCGATGCCGACCCAGAAAGCCAAGGACAGACCGGCACCCAGACCTTCCAACGCTCCCTGGAGACAACAGCAAAACCAATGATGATTTCAACAGTCCAGCCAGTGGCTTCCAACATCAGAGTTGTTTCTGTACAATCCCATACAAAAGAGATGCAAGGAAACACAATTTGTGAGCTCAACATAACTACACATGTTTGTGGAGGCTGCTGAGACTCTCCAGAAAATCTCCACTCTGGTTATCTCACCCTCTCAAATGCAGATAAAGGACAGCAGAGCAGTTCAGAGCCACGGCTGTATTGTAAGTTTTCAAGAACCAATTATTTAGGTATTTGGTCTTTTAAATTCATTTTAAGATCAGATTATTGAGTACTGATGATTTATGTCAACATCATTTTGACCAAAGTAAGAACAGTATTAAAACTAGATTATACTGTATATTGTCTCATGCCAGATCTCATTGGGATGTGGAACTTACAGTGGAGTTGGCCCAGGGGAAAAACATCCCGAGAGAGAACACACCCAGAATAGGACCCCCGACCATCCCGAAGATTTTTAAAGCCACCTGCAGGGTAAAAACAAAAGATAAGACTTATCATTAGGGGGTTCTTCATCAAATCATCATAGGACACCGAGTTGGCAGATTATGAGGAACACCAAGCTAAAACTAATGTCTAAAACAACTGGGTTATAGAGGTAATTGTAAAGGATATATTATGTATTAGACTGCATTAGTTTAAGTTGTATCAAATAAAGATATTAAAATGTTTAAATAAGGTAAACAGAACAATAAGTAGTGTAAACGGTGAGGTTCTAATGTAGCTGACAGGAACTATGAGCTCAAAACATCCCCAGAATAAAGTGCAACGTTTATTCAGGGTGACTTTTACTCAAGTCAAACCTCGTCAGTGATTTCTACAACTCCATCAAGAGTGAACCGAATTGTGAAATATTAAATTTGACCATTTAATAGCTGCCTGTGCAACTGGGCTCTTTACAGCATCTTTCCTGATTTTGGTAAAAGGGAGACAACCAAACTTTGATGCTCTTGTGTTGTTTTGAACAGGAGGTTCAGGGCGTCTGAGACCAATAGGGTTTAATCTTATGTTAAATCAAAACTGCCCCAAAAAGGCTGAAAATAAAACTGTGTTGAGCGTCGTACCTGAGAGCTGCACTGAATAAACAAGCAACAAACAGTCCGGGCAGTCCAGGCAGACCCTGCAGCATGTCCATCACAAAGTATAACACCATCTGCGGGAAATACACCATTACACAAATTACTGGAACCTTCAGTTGGTTTTGCATAGATGTGAGCAACAACAAACAAAATACAACCACTAGAAAATGCAAATAGTCTCACGGCTGTGGGTTTACTGTTAAGCCGGCTGTTCGAAAACAAATTCATATCTCCATTTCCCATCAAATTATATCATATCCTCATTCCCCAGAACATAGAGGAAACAGCTCGATGGATGACAACGATAAATTGGGGGAAAAACTGAAACTCACCGCATCCGTGGAGTAAGAGCCCAGTTTGTCGGAGTGATCCTCTCCACAGTAACGTGCAAACATGACCAGGCCCATCACACAGCTGAGAGCCAGAGCCAGCTGCAGGAAGGGAAACACCATGTAGCAGGACCTGCACAGAGAACAGTGGATTTTCAGGTATTTACACCTGAATCAAAGTTGTGAATAAAGATTTTGACCAGATGATGAAGCAAGAGTGATCATTTGAGTTATTGGAATTTACAGTCGCTGCTTAGGACATTGAATAATTGCAACTGCATTATAGTTTCTCAAATAGTCACAGATATATTTCAGTGTGAACCAAAACTATCAACCTGCAGGTGGTGCTATAGGAAAAGTCAGGGGGTCACCACAGTCAGTGTAAGGGCACGGTGACACATATGTGAATCTCATCGCTTGCTGAATGTGGGCAGTGCAGGACGTGACACCAGTGACAGCCAAGTGGGGTCGACCACACAAATGTCGTTGCTATCGGTAAAGGCTGTGACATCATCGGTCAAAGTTCACCAATGTTGAACACAGGAAGCAAATGTTTTATTCGCCCCCCCCCCCCGTACTTATTTACAATGCAACTATATAGGAAAGGGTGACTCATGATGCAGAGGAATAATAAGTCATGTAGATAGCTGGAAACTTTACATAATCTACCTGTTCTACCTGATAACTTTTCAAACAAAAGCCAACAGAGTTTTTGACTTTTGACTTTCTTTTTCAGTCTGTTGGCTTTAATGTACGATTTGCTTTAATATCAAAAACAGCCTCCTTCTCTGTGCGCGAGCTGAGATATCTTTGCACCTGAGTCTGGTTCACTCCGTACAGGGACAGCATGAGGAAGATCCCGCCGACCCCCATGGTCCAGAATGTGTGTCTCTCTGTAGGATCAGGGTTCAGGCTGAAAACAAGAGGGACAATACAACACAAAGACACAACTTTAACAATTCAGAAGAAAGCTTTAAATCAAACTGATTTACAGTCACTGTTGTTTAGGATGTCATGAAAGAAAGTGCATGCACAGGTAAATATGATGAATCTGACCCCGGGAACCTTCAGGATTTTAGTCAAACCACAAAGTTCTGTAGTTGACTTAACTCATTCCTTCATTCTCTTGGGTAAATCAGTGTAATTAGCTGTTATAGTGTAGCTGTTGTTTCTGGAGGTAGCTACAGCAGCGGAGACCAGCTCAGGATGGGAGAGCCAGCAGCTGGAATTCTTCTGGAGGTGAAGGCTGTTGAGGAATCTTTGACCATCCTCACACATTACTGTATATGCCACTATATATTATATTATATCTGTACAGGAGAATAGTGCCCATCTAATTCCACAGATACACCCTTCTCTCTCTAAGCAGTAGCAAGGTCAGGTTATAGATAAAGGACCAATCAACAGTACATTGTAGTGTCTACACTTAGGGACTTTCATATCTAACTCAGATGCCCCAGACAGAGAGGCACCAACTTCAACTCTCACCAACTTCAACTCTTGTTTATTTCACCAGTGGCAAGATGCAAGGACACAATGTGATTTTGTTATACATACTTTAGGCTTAACTATCCAATAGGATGCAAACACCTACATGTAACAGATTGACAGCAATTCTAGCCATTCATGGATGTGCTGTTAGAATGGGTGACGCAATAGGGAGATATTCTCTCTTTATAAAAAGAAAGAGAATAAAGTTACAAAGCCCTTCACATGTAAAAATACATAGAAACTAACATAATGCAACCAAGATATCAAACGGATGTGGGCCACTTCAGGCAATGATGTCCTGGCCTAAATATGAAATGCAATACGTGAATCAATAAGTTGATTAATAGAGAAATTAAATCATTAATAAGTATTCCCCAGAATGATCTGTGTGGTAGCCCGACGGAGCACTCAGAAACTCATCCACAGTAACCATGACTAACCTGCCTGAATATTAACGATCAAACTCTGTGCACCGGCGGTCACACTGCTACAGCCGTACACAGCAACACGTCACTGCACTGACTGCCTAACCAGCAACTGACTAAAGCTCCCCCCTATTCTTCAGATGCTAGTTGTGGTGGGTATTTACGCACTGAATCCCGCAAACCCGGTGAAGCAACCAAACTGGTGACTCCACCTGCAGCCTCGGACGTGCTCCCGAGACAACTGCTCCAACCACTTTCACACCACACTACCGAACCCCAACGAACTCCAATGGGAGTTGGCCCTTCAGCCTAACCGGGACAGAACAGCAGCAACTTACGACCGTATACAGGCTCACTCGAGCTAAACGCCACCAGGAAACACCCAGCACAGCAACACAGAGACTTACAGAAACAAGCCAACTCAGAACAGTGTCAGTTCACTTACCGGAACATCTCCCACACAACCAAACTACGCCGCTCATTCACAAAAACACGAGGCGCACAGCTGACTTGGTGTGTGACGTCACACTACACTCACACATTACCTGATCACACGGAGAAAATGCGTGCACCGGACGAGCTCCCATTTGTCACAACCCGGCTCAAAGATTGTGACAAGGAGGGAGATGACACGAGTGGACTGTTGCTCTTTCAGATATTTATTAATAAAATAGATTATAATCAACAACACAAAGTGTGTCCATGAACAGATGCTGCAGTCAGGAGTCAGTGAGAGCGCAAGAGCAGACATGAATGGGGCGAGGCCTTTTAAAGGGCAGTGCACACCTGGCCGAGGTGTGCACTGATTAACGCTGACGTCACCTCCACCTACAGCTCAGGGGGGAAAAAAGAACAGGGACACCTAGTGTCCAGGTGAGGGTGGGAGGGTGGTGGGGGGTCGTCACACAGGTTTAAACACTTCAAAGTCACTAATATACGTGTGTGCAGTGATCCGTTCATTTCGGCGCATGCGCGTTATGTAACTGGGGACGTAGAATTGATCCTCAGTCAAATAAAGAGTATAAACCTTGAACTGTTCTTTTCTTCTTCTTTCTTCTTTCAATAGTTTTGTTTTTCATGTCCTCGGTTCATAAAATCATCTGTTCAAGCTGTCACATGTTTCGAAAAATTAAATATCTACCCCTAATGATAGCTTCTTTGGAGCAATGGTTGATTAGCCTCACAGAAGTCAGTGTTTAAATTTGTATTTGCAAAAGTTTTAAAGCTAATTCTTCTAAGTTTATTTTGCTCACTGAGTTGAATTTCAACATTTCACGATTTCCAACGAAGTTTTGTCTGCAGTTGGTGGAGGCACGCAATTATCACCAGGCCTGTGCTGGCAGGAGCTGGACTTCATGTTGTGCTGCTCGCTGCTGCCGAGACTCCTGGCAATAAAACAAAACGACAGAGCGCACCTGCTGCCGCAGCCGGGAGACTTACAGGGAGTCGAGGATATTCTGAGGCAGAACAAGTGCAGCCTCGACTCAGAGGACATCGACTGGAGCCACAAGACCTCTGCACTGGGCAGCAGCCAAAGGTAGATGGTGGTGGATCCGCTTCTTTCACCTGCTATCACTGGTTTCAAGTGCTTCATTCAAAAAGCTTTGTTGCCGCAGTGTGTGTACATGTCCAAAAGACCTTTGTGGGGCTTCTTCTTCTTTCTCTCATCCAGTGTAGTTGGTTGTTGAAGTTATGTTTTGAATCTGAAATAACATAAAATCTAAAATATACCTTTCAAAACAAAGGCTTTATCAGAACATGTTTTTTTTGCGACAAATTGTCAGTTTTATTATTTATAGTGAATCACTGGGTTTTCATTATTTTCAACACCATCAAATTCAACGAATAAATTGTATTTCATCATTCAGTTGTGACCACAACACTTAAAAATACAACACAATATATATCAAATGAAGAAAATGCAAACTCAATCAAATTTTCTACAATTATTATATTCCCTTAAAATAATATAAACCTTTAAAGTATTATTTTATTTTGACTTCAACAATAAATAATCAGGTTTTGAGCTAGTTAGTCAAGATTTGTTTTCTTACCAACAAAGCTCTACAACTCTACAACATTACAAATATTCACATACAACCTACCACCCATAACATCACACTAACTACATCAATCTGGCACAATAGTTCCCCACCTCTTTCAGAAATCAGGATGTTTGTTTCTTTCATAGTAAATGTAAATTGTGGGAAGAAATGTAAATCCTAAAGGTTTTTATGCTAACACAAACCAAGAAAACACAAATTCAATAACATATAAATGATAGTAAAAAAATCTTAATTTAAATCATTTTTAATACATTTAGCATAATAAATTCATTAAAAGAAGTATTTCAGTTTAAAGTAAAAACAATGTTCAGCCAAGATGCCCTGATCACTCAGAATACTTACTGTTTCACAGCGTAGTCCTTGCCTTGCAGTGCAGAATTAGTTTTTAACAGGCTGATAATAAAACATTCTTTAACACGTGCATCAGATCACCTTGCTGGTTTTCCACAGGCCACAGAAACAAAGCCAGGATCCTCACGAGCACGGAGCAAGGTCATTCGTGACGGAGCACGGATGGACTTTGCCACTTTGCTGCAGAGTCCGCCGATTGACTGCTGGCAGCTGGCGGGGTTGCCGTAATGCCCACGCCCTTGTGACAAGGAGGACTGCTGCAGAGATAACCAGTGGATAGCCAAATATATGATACCAGGGACTGTGCCCTACTTCCTTGCAAGCATCCAACACTTTCTTTGTATTTCAGCCTGTGCACCACATTTCCACTGATTTTCCCACTTGTCATTATATAAGTAAACCTTTCTTTTAAACACACACAATAATCTCAGATACAACTTAACATGTTGTCCTTTTTTTTTGTGTGTGTTGTAAAGGTAGAGATCGAAAGTGCCAGGCCTACTAAGATGGCGCCCAGAAAGGGATTCTCACTGGACGGCTACAGATGAGAGGGCAGATCACGGCAAAGAAAATGAAGCGCAGAGGATCTCAATGAGCAATGCTCAGATGATGGCCCCAGCTCACCATCACACAACATGTCAACATGAGTTACATTCCAGCCTTTCAGCTGAGAGTACATGTGACTTCCTCAGTGCAGTGAGAAATATATAACAAAAACAGTATTATCATATAAAACAGCCAAAAACAGTCAAAAACGTATCTATCAACATTGAAATATCATTTAAAATTGTATCACAGGCACAGGAGCCTAAAGGAAATATCAAAACAATTGCATCAAGATTAATGTAGCCATTAATGCGCTAATCGTGTAGTTTGGTCGCTATTTGAGAGGAATGTATTCAGAAGATTTTCACCTTCAATGTTGTCCAACGTCATGGAGCTGTCACCGACGGATGCCTGGAGAGCAGAGGAGAAGGATATGTGTTAAACAATAACAGTCATTGTTGTGTTTTTACATAATCACAACTAAACCTGTCAATGTAATGCCACCCTTTTTCAGATGTTTTAGTAGTGTTTCAATGGTCTGTCAAAAATGGGATTAAACATATTTATTGACAAGACCTGTTTGTTGTGGATGACATTTATTTTTACAAATTGATATTTGTCAAAATGTCTTGAACTGAGAAAATGTGGGTACTTGGACAAAAGCCCAGACTTGAAAGGCTGTAAATTTTTATATTTCTCCAAGTATTTGGGAAAGTGTCCAATAATGACCATTTTAAGACAGACAGGGAAACACTGAATATATGCTCACTAACTAAATTGCATATGCAAGTAATTTAAACTGTCTTGGTCAGATTGTCCTATGGAATGTGGTTAACAAAAATAAACAAACCTGTAAATGAAATGACATAGGTTACTGAACAAGAAATACTTTTATCAAATTTCTGTTAAGATGCCGCTAAGGATTACGAAGACACCGTGAAAGCCGAGTTCACAGGATAAAGACATAGTTGACCAAAGAGGCTGCCATTCCGATGAGGTTTGTCAATGAAGTTACACCAACTAAAGATCCAAGTGATACTCAAAGATCGAGTCAGAAGAATAACGGTCCTCATGACAGACGTGGCAGCAGATCTGCCAACAAGGGTGCTCCTGCATTCTTAGGTGATCCAAAAAGTCATGATTACCACCACCATGGAGAACACGCTGACGATAATAATTGTACCGACTGGAAGGATAAATGCAGGATGGACCCACGAAAAAGTCCACTATAACCAGCCAACAGGCTTGAGAAGTGACACGCCAGCACCACCGCTGTTAGTGGGTGAATGTGATCAAACGATAAGAAGGACACATAGCCCAGGCTTATAGAACCTAATGCAACCTTCTTGCTCAGTATTGTGGAACAGGAAACTGTTTGACAAGAAGCGTGCTGCTCAGACACACAACATCCAAAAGAACATGGACAAGTAAACAGAAATGTTTAACATCAAGGCCTACACCAGATTTCGGAATTTCATGTGGGTTGAAAGATGCTAAAAAGCAGCACTGCTTACTAGCAAAACATAGAGAAATGTTTACCTGGAACGTGGGGCCGAGATACTTCGAGTATTTGTTTTAACTACAGCCTCCAGACGATTTCAGCTCTATTACAAGACTAATAACTAGAGATATGATCAGATATAGACAGTCCAACGATGGTTATTCAGCCATCCCTGGGAGGAGAACTATTGACCCTAGGCCATTAAATGGTAAATGATGACAATGAGTTGCAAACACAGTGTCCATTTCATCATGAGGACCTATCCATTCAAGCATCCACGCGTGACCATTGGTCTGGTGAAGCGACTTCCCATGAGACACACTTTATCTCTATTGCTATGAGGTTCTGGATGGAGTAACGGGAATTTAATTTTAATTCAATAATTTAAACTAAGTGTTTCGAGTGGTTGTCATCACAACAATGCTATTAACCTTGATTTCATCTCTCTGGGGCAAATAGTTCTCCAGTTGTTTAAATCCAGCTGTTGCCATTGCCATTGTCTGAATCCATCAAAATCGATAGCGACACCGAAGGCAGTGTTGGTACATCCAGACCCCGCTCTTAATTACACGTGGCCACCTCTATATTTTTAGTGTGTTGTTAAATGTAATGTTTGCCATTTCAATTAATTTCTCAACAGAACTATATATGTCTCAGCTAATGACAAATTTCCGTCATCTTTCGTCCATGTTTTCTCAAGAGACTTCTCCATCAAGTTGCTGGGATGATTCCAGAAAGCCCTGAAAAGAGAGACGCTTGCTTTGGGGCACAGCCTGCACAAAGTTGTAAAAATGCCTGTCGCCTATTAATTGAATGAATAAGTTGACATTGGTTTGATGCATTTGTACTAAAATAATAATAATAGCTTCCTCTTAAGATGTCAATCCTGGGTTTATGAGATTTCATCCCAGTGTTTCATTGAAACATTAGGTTTAATAGCAGCACAACACTGACTTCATGCCAGTTCAGTGACATAAACATAGCTGTGGTTGGTGAGCTTTCTAAGGATGGTCTGTTGGTTCAACAGGTCGCTTCCAGCTGGTCACATATTATCATCATTTTCAACTGAGCCACAGTAATAAAAACCTGGAAAATAACTAAATACCCGCTTCCTATAATTTTTACATTACATGTTTAATTTGTACAACAATAACTTCATGCAGACATTGTGCAATGCAAGAACTGCAAATCATGTAGTTAAAAGTAGTGAGATCATTTTACACTGACATACAGAACATGTCTAGTTTCCTCAGAATACTTGTGTGGAATGAGCACAATTTGAACCCAGTGTTGGCAGGAAAAGGCTGACTCCACAATAAAAAAACAAGACACACAGATGACTTTATTAAATATCACTATGTTGGAGCACAATATCCACCATAATGGTATCAAATGCTTTAAGTTTAAGAAATCTATGCTGTGCTTAGATCTTTACACAAAAAGGCAGTACCTCTTTCTCCCATATCAGTTCCAACCCATTGACAAGGTCAATTAAAAGATTAGCAGAGATTCGTCTGAGATACTTTACATCCACTCCTGATCCATTCAGCCTGAGCCTTTGCTGTTGCTGACTCAAACATCGAGTACATCCACTGCCTTCATGTTGACACGGTGTTGATAGCCACTGAGTTATTAGTGAGTTAATATTGCTATCAAGGCGGTTAAATACATCTTCAGCATTTCATTTAATGAGCCACGTCCGATGTCAACAACTCATAACAACAATGATATTTTGTATTTGTGACAATTAATTCATGTCAAGAAGGAAATCGCCAAGCCTCCACTAAGGAGTTATAATTCCATAACAGTGTGATACAAAACTTAACAACCTTCTGTAAAAATACTTATGGATGTGTTTAATGCCGATAGTATGTGATCGCTGAAAACCAGAATATGCATTTTTAAATAAAGAAAATGTGGCTATATGTGCAGAGCGCAGCAACATTGACACATTGTTGTTTACACAGTCTGCTTCCTCCTGTTCCCATGTAGAGCTGGGATCGATAAGTTCATTAGCCGATTAGTCAATCAAAAGAAAATATTCCATCAGCAAATATGATTATTGATTAATCAGCCTACGATTACTGCATTTCCTTCTTGTCCAGTCCGTCTCGTGTCCTTGCACTGTAACACTGCAGTGAACCCAGCTTGGCTTCTCCCAGTCACCTTCCGCTTCACAGAAACTTTTCTCCAACTGTGTTTAAAAAAAAAATGTTGTGGCTTGATTTATCATTCACATTACATTACTTATAACTGAATTAATAACATGATAAAATACTTTATGCTAGAAGGCAGTAAAATTAAGATATTCTCAAATTCACAATATGCTGTATCTTGAATCTCATTAAGTGCACTATATGAAATACACACAGAGATATAATAAGGCAAAAAGAGATATCTTCATATGTTAGACCCTGATGTCAGGAGAAACCTTATTACCATATATGATATTGATATCAAATGACGTTGGCCTCTCGTCTGATTGAGTATGCTGTGAAATGCACGTTAGCTTCGGTCTTGCTGAGGTGAGTCGCAGCTGACTCCCTGTCTCAGCTGCATAAACAGCTTCCAGAGGAGTCTGTGATCACAAAGGCATCACATGTCATTTCTCACTGCTTGGCGCGTAAGAATCAATGGGCAATGAAGATGAGTTCAAGAAATGTACTTACAATCGGCTTTTAATGGAATCATTTTTGCCAGCATGTCTTGACTTCTCCATGTCACGGTAGTATAAGCTCTATTGTCTCCTCCCTAATTCAAACATTTGCCTCTTACCTTGTAGTAATTCTCCATGAGCGACAGCCGGAAATTCTGGGACTGTGGTGATGAAAATGTTTGCAGGAGAGCTACGTCCATTACGGCACTGGTGCACTCTGTGGATTTATGATAATGATCTTTTTGATGGAATTATGTACTGTCCTGAGAAAAACAAAACAGATAGGGATGATAAAGTGGAATGTTGACTATTCCGATTTAGATTGCATGCACAGACAAGGTGAGTCCCTCTTCATAAGATATTAGCAATTTCAACCAGAAAAAACTCATTCCTTTCAATTTTTTATTTCTATAAATCAAACTTTTATCCCAAGGTCGTGATAATATTGCAAAGAAACCAACAGTTCTAACAACGTGAGTGGAAACCAGCTGTAAACACAGCGCCTTAACGTGATTGTCACCTTTTCCTTATTAACACACGCAAATCTGTAGGGACACAAATGCGTTAATTTTTTTTTTTGCTTATTTGGTCTCCACCAACTCTGGGGAAAGACACAAGCACTGCTTGACTTTAATCTTGATTGTATTATAGAAACTAGATACTTTAACTAGGTTATCTGCCTGTGTGTGTTTCCTCTCCACGGGAAAAACCTTGTAGCAGCAGGGGGATTAGATTGCAATATCGCGGCTACTGTGATAAATTAGCAGTGTCTGAGTGGCAGCACTATACACAACTACGGCAGCTGATTGATAAATGTAACCATTTCAAATAATCCTCATATCTCCATTTTGTTCCATCTATCTCTCCTTCCTAAAACGTGCTGCCCACATTACCCACAATGCAACTTAACAGTAGACAGCATAGCTGGAGCTGCTGGCTGCTTTGGCATCTCCAGCTGAGATGTTGAGCTTCTACACACCAATTCTTTATTCATTTTCCAACATTTAGTCTTCAGACTCATCCAACTGTCACTTGATGGACATTAAAATACTAACGCTAACACAACCCTTGAAACAGACTAATTTAACCTGCAAAGCAATAAAGCTGTCAGATACGTAATGAACCCCAAAACTCAGTGAAGTATCCTGAAAAGGAAATGTATCATTAGCAAGCACAAGTTCTCAAAATTGGGCCCAAGTACAGTACTAGATGTACTTTGTCATCTTCCACCACCGACATGTCTATTTCTTATTTATTTCAAATAAATATGTTGAATACTGAGACTGAACAAACATACCCTTCCCAGAAGGCTGACATGTTCTGAGAGTGAGTCTGGATTTGCGCGCGGTTAACGCTCATGTCTGTGGCTTCTGTGCCGTTAGTTTATGGAATATGCTTTTTCGTTGTCTTTCCGCCACCACACTGGCATGGTGCTCAGATCCTCCCGTGATGTGGTATACGAAGCCGTTGTTGGTCGATTACAGGTTGTGGCATCGCAACCACGACATCCTGTGAGAAATAAGAATCGGTAACAAAACCTGAGGCGCAGACTTGATTGGAATATTGTCAGCGTCCTCTAAGCGCAGAAACATGACATAATGTCCTCTGGAGTTTTTATGGCACTTTCTGTAAAATGAAATATACCTTGTAAAATACTACTGTAAAAATGGCGGCTCAGAGAGAGGACCGCATCTAGATGTAAATATAAGTATTTAAATATAAAGGGTCCATTCTTAGGTAAAGAAACAATTCATACAATTCCCAGGGGTTGAAACACACTAGTGAAAATTCAGGGAATATTTTATAAAATTTCGCTAATAGACCTTTCACCTAAATTCACACTGGACCTTTCCAAAGACTTTTCTTAATTGACTCAACAATGGTAAGCCCTAACCTAGAAAAATATGTATTTTTTATGCGTTTATTGAACTACTATATATATACTAACTGCAATATATTATTGTGTGTCATATGTATTTTATACATTTTTTATGATGATGGCAGTAAATAAAAAGTCAAGGAATCCAATAGTTATTCTAGAGGTCTCCTGGTGAGAAACATTTAAGTTTGTACCATATTTAACCAAGTATATGTACATTTATGTCATTATTCATTTTCTGTTCTTAGTTCGATTATAATGAGTTTGAAAAGAGTTCAAATGTTATTTTTGTTTGATTAAAGACTGATTTAAGAGGAAAAGTAGGATTTAAATTAGTGCTCTGCTATAAGCCCATGGGTTGAATTACCTGCTCTAGATTGAGTGAGGCTGCCAGAGATGCGATTAGGATTTCTGATTTCTGGATCAGGCCATGTGGACTCATGTTTTTGACGATTGTCATTTCTAATCTCATACAATGCTTCCAAAAACTCATGAAGAAAAAATGCATATTCTCAGTCACATATTGAAACAGATCCTATTAAAGAAATGAAGTTTTTTTAATTCATAATCAAAAAGAAATACCTATATTTGGTAATTTTAAAACGTCAAACCTGGCTAAAGTGCTGTAGACTTTTTTCATCTGTAAAAACATTTATTTTGTAACTTTTCACTTATCATTATAGTATTGGAAAATAAAATTCCTAAATTAGTGATATTACTCCTGATCTACATGGAATTGATACTTATATTACTTTCTTTATTTACCCTTCGTAACAATTCAGTACTACAATCTCTGAAATTCCTCTGTGTGTCTGCCTGCCAGACAATCATGAAAGCGCAGTTCCTGTATTCGAATGGATCCTCTGATTGTAACTCGTGAAGAACAGAAGATGTCAAACTTTGTGATACTGGCATGGCAACAAACACACAGATAAGGCCAAAGACACACACAGGTTAAAAATGCAAATACCCAAAGGTTGAAAACACACACGTGAGACGCACCACGGAAAGTGCACGTGTCGCTACACAACACTTGGAATTAGACTGACAATACACGTTATCACTCCATCTGGTGGCCTGACTCCGCAGCGACACTCTCTACCCACAAACGTCCTTACAGGCTTATTAGAGAAAAAGCACAAATAGTTTACTTTTGGATCTTTTTTTCACTCAAACAATGGAAACATGCAGTATTTAAATATCAGAAAATGGTTTACTTTGTTGTCGGATTAGTTCGCCAACTTGCCGGGTGGAACTACCCAGGTTAGACTTCAGCAATGTTGTTTGTGATGCACTTCTTTATCGATTGTCAGTTTGACATAATACATTTGTGTTGAGGGGGCTGAATACAGAACATACAGAAATCAAGAAAAGACGTCAAGAAAATTAAGGCTAAAAAACCCATTTATTGATTTTAAACTCATATAAATCATCTTACCTTCTCCAGCTGCCTGTGAAGGTCAGTCACAGTTTGATTAATGTGATGTCATTTTATGTTGCAGTTGAAATTTAGGTAGAATCCCAAAGTTACTGGACTAACCTGATCAATGTTTAGCCCTCAGGATATAGAGCAATATAAAGCCCTACATCTTGTTCATGTTCCTGCAAATAATAAATAACCAAATCAAATACCTGAAATGGACTCTGCAAACAAGATGACTGATGATAGACACTCCATGACCACTTTATTAGTACATCCATCCAACCTGCTGCCATTTATTTTTACTTTTATGAAGTTGATAATGTTCTGGTTTGGTGCAGTTAATGGTAGTCTCGACCTTTGTCCTCACCATTTACATACATGAAGGATGAAGAACATTAAAAATACAATCTAGGCACAAACAAAATATATCAAGCACAGGAAAAAGAGTCCTTGTTTGAATTAGTCTCCTATTTAGCATTTGTGTCAGTATACAAAGATGTATAATACAGTAGGAGGTTTAAAAGGCAGGCAGAATAACATGATATGAATACTTGCCTGTTTTCCCGGGGTTGTATTACTGAACCATCACAGCAGCATCTCAGATGAAGAATCTGAGCTGATGCTGCCAAGCAGCCGCTCAAGCAGGGAGATAAAGAACACAAGACCACAGTCACTTTCCATGAGCATACTTAAAACAGTTACTGCATGTGGTCATGCAAAATTAAACAGGATGTCATTCAGAACTCATTTGACTTTCAAAAAACGAGACAGACACATGGTGTTTGCGATAAGAAGCTGGCTATATAAACACAAAGTTGTAAATGTTGTTTATTCACCTTCAGGTGCAGGAGGGACTTTACCCCTCGTGAAAAGCAACTCATCACATCTACCTGCTTCACCACTGATGCAAATTTACTGCTGGTATTCCTTACAACACAAGATATTTGAATAATATTTAAATGATGGAAGGATCATATGGAATAAACCCGAACTCCTAAAGTATGTATTTATTTGATATAATAGATTTTATGTTTGTGTGTATGTTGAAGAGTTCATTATGACTTATTTAGGATTCAAACTAACACGTAACTCGCCTCACATCATTCCATATGCAAGTGAGCCTTGAGGGTAAAAAAGTTTTTATCACAAAAAGAGCAAAAACTATGAAAATATTAAATACAAAATCTTTATTCTTTCTTTTCTTCAGTTTCAGCTGCATTAAAGCCAGACTCCACTAATAACATTCATGAAGCTGCAGTAGTGCTGAACAACAGTCAAGTATGTGCAGTAGAAAATCCAGTTATAAAACATTTCTGTTGATATAAAGTTCACTGGATGTTGATTCTCAAACAGCAGCATCTTTACATGTTTGGACCCAAGGGTTAGGGTTGAAAATCAAACATGTGATTATCAGTCAAACTCTGAGGCTCAGCTGCACGTTCGTACTTTATGAAACATGAAGAGGCCAGTAGATTTTTTAAAAAACATCTTCTGACTAAACATTGTTTAGCTTTCAGCGCGCAGCAGCATTAGACAGTGCAAATCTCAATCTTTAACCACAAATTCAACAGTATATGATTGTGTTGTTTGGCCAAGTGCTTTGTCCGAAGAGGTTTTCTAACACGACACACGAGAGACTTCATCACACGGCTGTTTCATGCTCCACATAAGGCGTGTGAGCATCCGGAAGAAAGCTCTCCATCTCTTCCTGTGATCCTCTGTCCTCTTGTCGTAAGGCCGAACCGTTACTTTCTTTGGACTGCGGAGGCTGCGTTTGTTGTGATGAGAGCTGCAAGAATAAGGGACACATTAAATAATTGATTTACACTTTTCACAGCCAGGACGTAAAACACTACAGTTCTACAATGACAAATGATTTCGTTTCACGTCAGCTTAGCCAGAAACAGTGAGCGCGAGTGTGAGTGTGTGTGTGTGTGTGTGTGTGTGTGTGTGTGTGTGTGTGTGTGTGTGTGTGTGTGTGTGTGTGTGTGTGTGTGTGTGTGTGTGTGTGTAAAGTAACTCGGAAGGACAGAATTTCTCAAAACTTGGTAGGGACATAACTTGGGAGGGTATCTCCAGATGATTAATTATTGGAGCTAATCTGACAAAGGTCAAAAGGCCAAAGTCAATATTAATATAGTGCAAAAAAAGAAATCTTCCAGTATATGTCTGTAAAACAATAAAGAAACAATCAAAATCTTATATTGATCAGGAAATTATTCAGCAGCCAACAGAACTACCGACACGACCTGAGGCTGATATAGATGGGAACTTGGGAATTGTTTTTTTCTGAGCGAATTCAAGCTCATTCCGTCATTTCACTCACCGTCTGTCCCAGTGGAGTCACACAGCACAGCTTCTTTTTCAGGTGTTCAGGTAGAAAACACAGCAGTTTCCCCAACAAGGGAAAGACTGTGCCTGGTGTCACGTCCTCCTCTTTCATAGGACCTGAAGAGAAAACATTTTAAAGGTTAAAGACTGAAACGTTCTGAAGAGCAACTGTAAATGTAAAACCTGCCTACCTGTGAGAAAGCTGATGATCAGGCCTATCACAATGACTGTGAAGCAGTTAAACGCACTGTACCACATGTAGGACAGTGAATAAAACCTCTTCAATCCAGAGGGTCGGCTGAAGAACAGAGAGAGATGATTAAGTTGTGATACGACCACAATAAACACTAAAAACACACACACAGTGCAGACTGAGCGATTTATACCTCACATTGCTGCTTATTGCAGTCTGAATGACAGCAGTCATGTTGTCTGACAGCAGGTTGACTCTGCAGTTAGGCGGCGGCGGCCTCGTGCCGGGGCTACGAGTGAAGATGCTCCCGATGCCGACCCAGAAAGCCAAGGACAGACCGGCACCCAGACCTGCCAACGCTCCCTGGAGACAACAGCAAAACCAATGATGATTTCAACAGTCCAGCCAGTGGC
The DNA here is from genome assembly GCF_022539355.2 of Hippoglossus stenolepis. Lineage (NCBI taxonomy): Eukaryota > Metazoa > Chordata > Actinopteri > Pleuronectiformes > Pleuronectidae > Hippoglossus > Hippoglossus stenolepis. The sequence goes on from NC_061492.1 coordinate 9,528,577, forward strand.
TTCCAACATCAGAGTTGTTTCTGTACGATCCCATACAAAAGAGATGCAAGGAAACACCATTTGTGAGCTCAACATAACTACACATGTTTGTGGAGGCTGCTGAGACTCTCCAGAAAATCTCCACTCTGGTTATCTCACCCTCTCAAATGCAGATAAAGGACAGCAGAGCAGTTCAGAGCCACGGCTGTATTGTAAGTTTTCAAGAACCAATTATTTAAGTATTTGGTCTTTTAAATTCATTTTAAGATCAGATTATTGAGTACTGATGATTTATGTCAACATCATTTTGACCAAAGTAAGCACAACAGTATTAAAACTAGATTATACTGTATATTGTCTCATGCCAGATCTCATTGGGATGTGGAACTTACAGTGGAGTTGGCCCAGGGGAAAAACATCCCGAGAGAGAACACACCCAGAATAGGACCCCCGACCATCCCGAAGATTTTTAAAGCCACCTGGAGTTCAAACGTCAAAACAATAAAAACACTTATTAGAATATTCAGACCAAACGTAGTGAGAAGAGTTGGTTATTATTGGTTCATACAACCTGTGAGCTTACCTGTAGAACTGAATCACCCATCAGGTGGGTGAGATAGGCCATGGCCAGACACAGCAGCCCATAGGACATAGCTTATTGAGGAGACAAGTCAAAACATTTGAGTAAAACTTTCATTTATTATGCAGCTATAATACTTTTCAGGTTTTCTCTTTCCTTTAGTGTTTATTTTCTTTTTTTTCTGTGCATGTAAAAGCTCTGCTAAGTTACAAAAAGGCCAAAGTCTGTAGCAAAAGGGTTATTCTCTCCTCCAGAAGACTTTGAAGAAAATGTGTTTGCGTTCCCGGCCTTCATTCCGTAAAGCAGCTACCAACCTGAGTGACATGTGACGTACCCGCCCACCAGCTACCAGCTTCAGAGAGCTCACCTAAGGCTTTGGACAGCAGGATCGCTCTGGCCTCCGTCATGGCTGGAAAATGAGGTTTGATGAGGTCTTCCATCGTCACAGTGGCCAAAGAGTTGAAGGCAGAGGAGATGGTGCTGCAGGGGAAAAACAAAAGATAAGACTCATCATTAGGGGGTTCTTCATCAAATCATCAAAGTATTTTAAAATGCGTATTGGACACCGAGTTGGCAGATTATGAGGAACACCAAGCTAAAACTAATGTCTAATACATCGGTCCTGTAGTAAATTCTCACTTCATGAAGGTTATAATGTTCATTAAAGAGTCTTGATTCCACTGTAAAATCATTGTGGAGGATATATTCTGTATTAGACTGCATTACGTTCAGTAAGTATCAAAGAACTTTCAGTAAGTATCAAATAAAGATATTAAAATGTTTAAATAAGGTAAACAGAACAATAAGTAGTGTAAACGGTGAGGTTCTAATGTAGCTGACAGGAACTATGAGCTCAAAACGTCCCCAGAATAAAGTGCAACGTTTATTCAGGGTGACTTTTACTCAAGTCAAACCTCGTCAGTGATTTCTACAACTCCATCAAGAGTGAACCGAATCGTGAAATATTAAATTTGAGCATTTAATAGCTGCCTGTGCAACTGGGCTCTTTACAGCATCTTTCCTGGTTTTGGTAAAAGGGAGACAACCAAACTTCGATGCTCTTGTGTTGTTTTGAACAGGAGGTTGAGCGTCGTACCTGAGAGCTGCACTGAATAAACAAGCAACAAACAGTCCGGGCAGCCCAGGCAGACCCTGCAGCATGTCCATCACAAAGTATAACACCATCTGCGGGAAATACACCATTACACAAATTACTGGAACCTTCAGTTCGTTTTGCATAGATGTGAGCAACAACAAACTAAATACAACCACTAGAAAATGGTTGTCCTCTTTCCCCAGAACATAGAGGAAACAGCTCGATGGATAACAACGATAAGTTGAGGGAAAAACTGAAACCCACCGCATCCGTGGAGTAAGAGCCCAGTTTGTCGGAGTGATCCTCTCCACAGTAACGTGCAAACATGACCAGGCCCATCACACAGCTGAGAGCCAGAGCCAGCTGCAGGAAGGGAAACACCATGTAGCAGGACCTGCACAGAGAACAGTGGATTTACAGGTATTTACACCTGAATCAAAGTTGTGAATAAAGATTTTGACCAGATGATGAAGCAAGAGTGATCATTTGAGTTATTGGAATTTCCAGTCGCTGCTTAGGACATCGAATATTTGCAACTGCATTATAGTTTCTCAAATAGTCACAGATATATTTCACTCTGAACCAAAACTATCAACCTGCAGGTGGTGCTATAGGAAAAGTCAGGGGGTCACCACAGTCAGTGTAAGGGCACGGTGACACATATGTGAATCTCATCGCTTGCTGAATGTGGGCAGTGCAGGACGTGACAGCAGTGACAGCCAAGTGGGGTCGACCACACAAATGTCGTTGCTATCGGTAAAGGCTGTGACATCATCGGTCAAAGTTCACCAATGTTGAACACAGGAAGCAAATGTTTTATTCGCCCCCCCCCGTACTTATTTACAATGCAACTATATAGGAAAGGGTGACTCATGATGCAGAGGAATAATAAATGTCATGTAGATAGCTGGAAACTTTACATAATCTACCTGTTCTTCCTGATAACTGTTCAAACAAAAGCCAACTGAGTTTTTGACTTTTGACTTTCTTTTTCAGTCTGTTGGCTTTAATGTACGATTTGCTTTAATATCAAAATCTATAGTCTGAATCTACAGAAACGCTGAAAGGCTACAGTCCGTGTACCTGACAGCCTCCTTCTCTGTGCGCGAGCTGAGATATCTTTGCACCTGAGTCTGGTTCACTCCGTACAGGGACAGCATGAGGAAGATCCCGCCGACCCCCAGGGTCCAGAATGTGTGTCTCTCTGTAGGATCAGGGTTCAGGCTGAAAACAAGAGGGACAATACAACACAAAGACACAACTTTAACAATTCAGAAGAAAGCTTTAAATCAAACTGAATTACAGTCACTGTTGTTTAGGATGTCATGAAAGAAAGTGCATGCACAGGTAAATATGATGAATCTGACCCCGGGAACCTTCAGGATTTTAGTCAACCCACAAAGTTCTGTAGCTGACTAAAGTCATTCTTTCATTCTCTTGGGTAAATGTGCAAATCAGTGAAATTAGCTGTTATAGTGTAGCTGTTGTTTCTGGAGGTAGCTACAGCAGCGGAGACCAGCTCAGGATGGGAGAGCCAGCAGCTGGAATTCTTCTGGAGGTGAAGGCTGTTGAGGAATCTTTGACCATCCTCACACATTACTGTATATGCCACTATATATTATATTATATCTGTACAGGAGAATAGTGCCTGTCTAATTCCACAGATACACCCTTCTCTCTCCAAGCAGTACCAAGGTCAGGTTATAGATAAAGGACCAATCAACAGTACATTGTAGTGTCTACGCTTAGAGACTTTCATATCTAACTCAGATGCCCCAGACAGAGAGGCACCAACTTCAACTCTCACCAACTTCAACTCTTTTGTGTATTTCACCAGTGGCAAGATGCAAGGACACAATGTGATTTTGTTATACATACTTTAGGCTTAACTATCCAATAGGATGCGAACACCTACATGTAACAGAGAGAGTGTCAGCAATTCTAGCCATTCATGGATGTGCTGTTAGAATGGGTGACACAAGTAGAGGGAGATATACTGGGATGCTGTGGGAGACATCTTCAGAATTGGGGGGTGACAATTGCTCATGTGGCTCTGTTAGCGTTTGTATATTGTTCCACCTTCTGGTCTCCTTGATGCATCAAGTCTACATCAGCTGCTGCCCGAGTTCTCCTTTCACCAGCTTCCAGAGAACTTCCATAACAAAGGCTAATATAGTTTTTGCTGCCCCACTCAGTTGAGGTGTAAAGGTTTAGTGGCAAAACATCCATGAACCTTGAAGCTCCTGATTGATGATGACTTACTCGAGACCAGAGATGCGGTTTCCCTCCCAGACTTTCCTCCAAACTTCCGACACTCCTCCAGTCTTCTGCACCCCGACCATGATGACAGCCAGCTGCCCCGCAAACATCACAACCGTCTGAAAGACGTCTGTCCAGATGACGGCCTTCAAGCCACCCTGTAAGGAAAACACAGGACACATGACTCTGATACATGCAAACATTAAAACACTAAATACTGTATTTACACTTTATATTAATACATAACATCTTTTAATTGAAGACTTTTCTCTACAAATGATTCATAAACCCAGTTTTGTAGGGTTACCACCTTTCTGGGATGAAAATAATTTTATCGGATTTTGAACGGTGATTTATTTATAACAGAAGAGTGAATGATTCATAGTGAATGAGACCTGAATGAGCATAAATCGAGAACATTCAAATGTCAGAGCATCTGGCTGTGTGGTAATAACTCACCATCGTTGTGTACAATGTGCACACGAGCCCAGTGGCCAGCACTGTTCCCCACAATTCAAACCCAGTAACTGAGAGAAAACACAGACACAGTCACACATGAAATCTTTTCCATTCAGATTTCATGAGTCAGAGAAAAATATATTTTTCTTACCTGCATTTAGTGCAAAGGCAGGAGTATACACACAGACTCCCATATAGATAACCTGCAGCCAAGTAAATCAAATATAGAAATTATAGACTTAAATCGACTTTACAAAAGGTATATAAATGAAGATTCTGAAACCAATAGATAGATGCATCAATCTACCCGATTATATCCGAGCAATAACAATATGTTAAAAAGAAATATGCTTATTTGCTTTGCTCTGTCTAAAGGTAACTGCTCCTGCTGCACACAGTTAAACCACAACATGTCACGTTTACACTTGTATAGTTTCTTTATAGCAGAAACAAACAAGTTATAACAACAAGTTAATTACTGAGACATGAGAGTGATAACAAACTTCTCTTTTTGGGGAAAAATGTCCAACAGTTCCTTTTACCTCAGACTTGACTGATTCACAGTAAATGCAGTTTCTTTATCAATGACATAGTTCTGAGTTTTTGCCATCGGTTATATTAATTGAAAGCTTGTTGCCAACACACACACTGAACTGAGTTACTGGGACCGAACTCACCATCTGACAGATGAAGGTCAAAGTTCCACAGATACGCACTGCTTTACTGAAGCGCATTTCAAGATACTGTGGAAACAAAATGTCAAGTCATTCAGAAAACACATCTGGAACAAACCAATACAACTGGAAAAATTAAAGTTTAAACCTGGTAAGTGCTGAAGAGCCGCAGTCTGTAGAACACTGGAATGTAAACTTGAGCTGGAATGAGAAGACCCAGAATGTAGGCACAGCCGATGAACCAGTACTGAGTCCCGTGGGTGTAGATCTCCGCCGGCACGCCGATGATCGCCACAGCGGACTGGAACGAGGCGATGAGCGACAGGGAAACAGGAAGACAGTGCATGTTCCTGTCTGCCATCAGGAACTCCTGTGTGGTGCGCTGACGGCCACCGGACAGAGCGTAGTACAGGCCGATGCCCATGGAGGCGGCGAGCAAGACGGCAAACACCACATAGTCTACCACCGTGAAGTGCTTGTGGTCGGAGGGGTCCATTGTGATCGTCTCCTGGCTGCAGCTGGAGACAGTTTCTTCCTCCCGCAGTCGCAGAGTCAGACGGATAAGAAGCGTCTTCGTCCACACCCATCAGGAGGGTCCAGCCCTGGAGAAAGACACGACGCTGATTAAACAGATCTGACCAATTGAAAATCATTGCTATTTGCAGCCCGAATCCTTTTCGAAAGAATAGCAGCAAAATGGAAATATATTTTACAATCATAGAAGGGTTTAAAATCAACATAAAATATTTGAACGGAAGCTGGAACTGTTGAATTTGATCATTTTTATTGGAAGATTCCTCAAAACAATAAATTGATTATTATAACTTCTGATTCATTTTTTGTTGATTCTCGATTAATCAACTGATCACTGCTGCTTTAGTTGACTAAAGAATCAAACCCTCACACGCTGGATTCCCCTGAGCTGGTTTTTTCACATTTTTTCATTCCCAGACGGAAGATTACTTCACCGTTAACTAAACTGACCTGTTTGCGTCAGTTGTTACATGAGACGACCTTCTGTCTGTGAAATGGGAAAAATCAAGGTCAGACAACCCTGTGTCAACACCACCCCAACTATCCTGATCCAAAAATACTGAGCGTTGCTTTGGAAATGTTGAAGGTTGAAGGTCAAGTATCCAGTTACTCCTCCTCCCGCTGCGGTCGTGTGTACGGAACCCAAAAGAAAAACAGCAGCAACCGATCTCCGTGGATTTTACAGGTCAACAAAGGCCGTGGACAAATGTTTTTAAGTTTGTTTCCCCCCCCAGATTACGTAGTTACACTTATTTGGCTTTTCTCATATTAAAAATCAACTCTTCTTGGGAATTTTACCCACCTTTGATTGTTCTGGATTTTTGCCTTGTTGCTTTTGCTCAGTTATTTGCATTTGTAAAATCTGATCCCCAAACTATGTCCCAGAGAAAGTGAATTGACCACAATCAAAATAGAGAAACATTTGATAAGCAAGACAAGGCTGGAATAATAATCACTTATCAAATGAGTTGCTGATTGACTGATGTGTCAATAGACTAATCAGATAAAACCCAGCGATAAACAAACCACTAATTACAGTAAGGTCACAATACACTGTAATTAAGTACTAAAGAAATTAATAACACATGAATATTAACAGCTGCAATACTGCAACTGAACAAGAGGAAACTTAATCAACATAACATCATGTTGGAGAAATGAGTTTGGTGAATTTTAAAACAGGACAGACTCACCTTTACATGTCAGCACGGCTGTGGCCAGACTGTGGCGCCATGCTGTTTACTGGGGTGTGTTCAAGAGAGTAACGTTACTTCAAAACTCCTCGATTGAACATTTCCAACAGTAAAAACAGGATCAGGAGATAAAACACTGGCTGAACTTTGTACTTAAAGAACCCTGATGTGTTCTGGGTCATAAGTTGTGTTCGTGAAGTCTGAAATAAACCCACCGCCTCATCGCAGCTCACGACTACACGTGATCAAGCTGTTTTGAATCTACTTCCGGGACGAGGTTAAACATGTAGGCGGGTTAGTCAGTGCTGCATTCACGTGCTCCTCGGACAGTTTATTTTGTGGGGAAATTGTTCCTTTTCAATGGTTGGGTCCGAAATCACCCACTTCACTTTATTGGCTATACAACTCACCATATAGTGGACTATATAAATATACCTTAGCAATTTTGGACACAGCCAATGTGTGCATGTGCTTTTTACGGCATAATTTAGAAACAACATGAGAGAAATTTGTTCTTTATTTATAAAAAAAAAGAAAGAAAGAATAAAGTTACAAAGCGCTTCACAAGTCAAAATACATAGAAACTAACATAATGCAACAAGATATCAAACGGATGTGAGCCATTTCAGGCAATGATGTCCTGGCCTTCTTGCTGAATTCTATATGCAATACTTGACTCACGCCTTTTGGCTCAAACTTTCAAACGTTTACTTTCTGAGCTCACGAAGCTAACAACTCGTACTCGTTGAAATCAGTTTGTGTGTACGTACAGAGATGTGAGGGGGGCGTTGACGTGAATTTTCCCAGTCAGAAAGTAGTTTGTCCGATTATTTCGACAACACGTGAACGCAACAGCAATGACGTTTCAGGAGCCGCCAAACTAGAAAAACACACAACTTGCAGCGAGTGTTTAGACAAAGTTAAACACAACAGTAAACAGAACGTTTAAACACAACATAACGGAGACGACTACACAAACATGGAGGGAGCATCTACTAAAGGTAACTGAGACCGCGGAGAGCTACACAGACTGTGAGGGAGTTTGTTGTGGCTGCAGCAGCTAATGCTAACAACCGTGTGTTTGAATGGGAGAGACTGAGTCTGTGTGTGTGTGTGTGACCCGCAGGAGGAGTTCTGAGTCTCCTGAGTCTCCTGGAGGTTCAGGCGAGGAGCCGCAGACATGTCCCCCCGCAGAGGAGCCGCGTGAAGGAGCTGAGGGCTGAGGCCGAAGCGCTGAGGGTCCGGAGAGAGCAGCTGAAGACTGAGATACAGACACATCAGGTGATTCATACAGCTACAGACACATCAGGTGATTCATACAGCTACAGACACATCAGGTGATTCATACAGCTACAGACACATCAGGTGATTCATAGAGCTACAGACACATCAGGTGATTCATACAACAGACACATCAGGTGATTCATAGAGATACAGACACATCAGGTGATTCATAGAGGTACAGACACATCAGGTGATTCATAGAGATACAGACACATCAGGTGATTCATAGAGGTACAGACACATCAGGTGATTCATAGAGGTACAGACACATCAGGTGATTGATAGAGGTACAGACACATCAGGTGATTGATAGAGGTACAGACACATCAGGTGATTGATAGAGGTACAGACTCATCAGGTGATTGATGAAGATACAGACACATCAGGTGATTCATAGAGGTACAGACACATCAGGTGATTCATAGAGGTACAGACACATCAGGTGATTGATAGAGGTACAGACTCATCAGGTGATTGATGAAGATACAGACACATCAGGTGATTCATAGAGGTACAGACACATCAGGTGATTCATAGAGGTACAGACACATCAGGTGATTGATAGAGGTACAGACTCATCAGGTGATTGATGAAGATACAGACACATCAGGTGATTCATAGAGGTACAGACACATGATATCTATTGAGGAAAATCTTGTGCAGATCCCAATCAAAAATGTAAGTGTGCTAAGGGGACTGTTGTGATTTGTGAGAACTCTGCACTTCACTGAATACTGCACTGCATGCTGATGACTTGTTGTCCTGTGACAGAGTCTTCAGGGACTGAGGACGTCTTTGGACAAACAGAGCACACATGAGGAGGAGGAGGAGGAAATGGATGAAGACTCTGAGAACTCACAGCTACTGAAGCTGATGGCCAGACACACACAAGTGAAAGATCTTCTGCTCGCTCATCACCTCATCGGTACCGACTATCACCTGTGTCCTTGTGTATAAAACATCAAGATTCTTTATTTGTGTGTCTTTACATTCTCCTCACCCTTTGCTGATGTCACCAGGCGGGTACGACATCGTCAAGACGCGCCACGGCAAAGGAGTGTGCGTGTCTGTGGCGACGGCCTACGAGGGCGTCTGCCTGGAGACCTACAACCTGGAGATGGACCTGAAGCCAACGCTGAGGATCTGTCGCCACAACGTCCCCCCGTTCATTCCCCTGAGCGGCCTCGCCGAGCAGAGCGACATGCAGACGGACATACGGGCTTTTCTGGACACACTCAGCCAACATCTCAATGCCTTCGCTGGGCGCAAGCAGCAGCTGAAGCTTGTCAAGGTGCCAGGTTGAGTTCTAATACGCCCGAGACAGGTTTGAGCACCTGCCTCTAGATGCCTACATGATATCAAAAAAAAATCTGGCCTCTAGTGGTGAAAACAAAGGAATCGCATCATTAATATGGTTTAAATAGGCTTCCTATAAATACATACTTTAACATATTTTTTTTTTTTATAAGGTTAATTGAGATTATAATGCACAGAGGCTAAAGGTTGATATACAACTGCTGAATTGTGCTTTATCATCAAAACAAAAACATAACTATAACTCAAAGCAGGTTCTTTTACAACTTGACCCTGACTGACTGCGTCCTCCACCCGTTTGCAGGAGCAGCACAAGACCATCGAAGTGATGGAGAGCAACGCCTTGTGTTCGATACTGGTGCTGATGTTCACTGTGCCGAAGACGAAGGCCGCCATCCTCTGCACGCTGGACTACAGCGACCACACTGCATGTCTTCCCGCAAGAGTCCAGTTTGAATGCGATGGTAAGTTTGCGAACTTGTTATTGAAATCGTGTGGCTGCACCCAATATGATCCAGGATTGAACTTGCGCACACACAGCTGAGCACTGTTTCACATTCACCCTGCGTTTCTGTAATTTATCAACAAGAACCTATTCTCTCTTATTCTTTATCATATCACATTAGATTTGAGATAAGAAGTCAGATATTCACTTTGAGACTTCGTCAGTAGCTATTTCCATAATTTATCAAGTTATCAAAATAACAAATATTTTTGAGGATATTCTCTGTGGGACCAGCTTGAAGAAATCACCTCTGGCCGTTTTATGGCTGACACGATGATTATTTTCATTATTTCTTAATCTTCGGATTACTTTCTTTAAAAGAACAAAAAGTGAAAAATAATCCCACAGTGAACTATTTGATGAATTTATCTTGTTCCACCAACAGCACAAAACGTATATGTAATGAGTTCACAGCTCCTGTTTGTGTCGTGACGCAGGGTTTATGATCCCAGTTTATTGAGATGATGCTGTACTTTGATGTCAGGAAGGTAAAGGTCTTTATATTTGCTTATGATGTTTTATCTGTGCTGATGGTGAATATTCAATTATTCAATTCAACAGAGGATTAAACGAAACTTTTCACCGTCAAGTTTCACTTCCAGCCACCTGACTTTCAACAGACTAAACAAATAATAACTATATCAGAGGGGAAAACATCATTCTCCTCGCAGCCCTGTTACACATCAGCATTCAGGACAGTAAAAGGATGAATTAAATTAATAGATTAAAGCAGATTGGTTTGTATAATAGGTTTGTTTATGGTATTAAACTAAGAAATGTCGTAATAGAAAGTATTAAACCTAAAATATTCAAATATATACCTTCCCAGCAAACATGTACATACCAGGATCTGTACCCATATTCCTTTGTTATATGTATATTTATTTTTTATTTTTCAGTCAAGGAGATTCTTGAGTCTTCAGAGTGGAGGAAAAACTGCGGCCTGCTCATGGAGACTCCGCTGCACAAAGCTTTGATGACCATGAAGAAGATGGGGAATATTATTTAATCACAAGTTATGAAGCACAGACATCTACAGATAGTAGATGATACATTTGTGCTGATGACTTTCAGGTTCCTCTATGGAGGTTCCAGTATTTCTACACTGCTTTTGTCTTTCAGACTTTCTATAAACGCCGCCACCCTCTTGTGTAACGTTTCCCTCTGAAGCTGGTGCGCCCTCTCCAGTTCCTCTCGGGCTTTCCGCTGTTGCCTGGCCAGTTCTTTTTCTGATATCGAGTCGATGGTTGCAATATTTTTCATCTGCATGAGCGACACGTTGCTCTGGACGTAGCCTCTGTGTTTCACTGGACGCGTGGGTTTGGTCGACGGCGGCGGCAGCGGCGCCGATATCGACCGACTCTGCTTCACCTCCTCAGATCCATCACGGTGATGCTGGGATTTGCTGGAGCACAGTCTCCTGCCATCGGACGTGTGAACGCCTCTCACGTGTGTCTCTGTGTCCCTGTGCTCTCCGATTTCCTTCATGGCGATGCTGACTGTGGCTTTGGGTTCGCACACTTTCACCATCACCACTCGTCTCTGCTCTTTTATCAGCGAGTCCCGTCTCTGCTGCAGCATTTTACAGGTGTAGCGGTACTGTTTGTCCAGCATGCTCAGTTTCTGCTGAAGATCTCTCTCCTCCTTTTGGTTCAACACTCTCAGCTCTCTCTGCAGAACCGCTCGCCTGTGGACTGGATCCATTTTTATAAGACCTGGATGGAGAAATACATGTTTTTAGGCCATTTTCCTATGAATTTGTCATGTTACTCTTTATAATAAAATCCAATGTCGTTACCTGATGTGCGTGCACCATTCCCCCCGAGTGCTGCTAGACATTCTGCTGCTATGGCTGTGTGAGTGTTTGTAATATAATAGCCCCATTGTATCTGAAATTAGGTGAATGGGATTGTTGGTTAATTGCAGTGAGGTTGGATTTCAGGAGGCCTCCACAGCCACAGAGCTTCTTGCAGGCTCCACAAAAAAATACCGATGTCACATGATCGGTCAATGTTTGAGATCCACAAGTTATACTTTAGGTTTCAGGGATACAATTACGTTGAGAATACAAAGGCTACATCTACACTATTTCAGTTATAGATAAAATATAGTATAATAGAAAACCACTACAGACTAAGTGTGAGTTTCTTTAACGATAATATAATCAGGATTTAGAGACACTGAGATCATGAGTTATAAAAAAGAAACTCAAAGGAAAACTGCCTCTTCCCCTCATTATATTCTCATGGCAAAACTTTATGTTTTCCCTCCACCAGAGCTGGAATAAGGATTTGAGAAATTAAACTGCCTCAATTTTATGAAGTGGTAAACTATTTAAGTTGTTTTTAAGCCACAATCTTGTGGTTCCAGGTATAATTGGCTCAGTCTTTCCCTCATCTTGTTTGACAGTAAACCTAAATATTATTAAAACTTATTTTCAGACCAAACAATAAGTTGATTAATAAAGAAAATATTCAATCATTTAAAAATGCATTGCAGTTGCAGCTCTATTATCTTCTCCATCAAAGATATAACTTTACATTACTATATTTCTCCATTCGCTTTACTTTTCCTGGACTTGTTTTGCCTGTATATATTCAAATTGGTCCTAAACTTACATAAATCCTCACTGATCCTGTTGGTGAAGATAAATATGATTATTGATTCTTGTGTATTATTCCTTTAACATGGCTCGTCACAGTCACGCAGCCTGGAGCCTCCTCCTCTTCCTCCTCACAGTTTGGTGGTGAGGAGGAGGAGGAGGAGGAGGACGATCATGGCGCAACAAAACAAAACTTCCCACAATCTCAGTTTCTTTTCTTCAAGTTGATGAAGCTTTAAACGTCTTTTGTCCGGTGAGTTCATTTTTCGATGCTTGAACATAATGTACAGATACAGATACACTGTGAACTCTGCGCTGGTGCACCCTCTGCTTCTCGTGTCAACTTTAATACAACTTCATTCATCTGTTGCAGGTTTAAACACTTCAAAGTCACTAATATACGTAATTAGCGGATCCGTTCACATTTCAGCGCATGCGCGTTGCGTAACTGGTGATTGTGTAACTGATCCTCAGTCAAATAGAGTGCAGAACTCTGAACTGTTCTTTCTCTTCTTCTTTCTTCTTCTGCTAAATAGTTTTGTTTTTCGTGTCCTCGGTTCATAAATCATCTGTTCAAGTTGTCACATGTTTTTAAAAGGCTGGTTCACCCAAATTACTGTAACAGCAACTGTAACAGATTCTCTGATTTAAATGTAGATTTTTCTGTCCAGAGTCTTGAGTGAAAATGGATATTTTTAAATTTAAAACAATGCAATGATTCCTAAAATGTTATCAAACAAATGTGATTGAGGTTTGATATTTGACAGTTTAACCAAAAACTTTATTATGAATAACAATAATAAATAAGAATTAAACCAATATATAGAATGAAATATGAACAAAAACATGAACATTAACACATTGTCTCTTCTGTAAAATAAAACAGTTTATACATAAACACCGATATGTCTGAGAAAGGCTCATATCAACCGATTATTATTCTTAGTATTATTCTTAGCATTATTATTATTATTAACATATTTACACCTAATTATTGCTGTAATTATCCACTCATGTCAAACTGTGTGCTCGGCTGGACACTGGAGTAAAGTCAAATAGATTTGTTTATTCTGAGCATCATGTAAACACAGTGCTTTTGTTTTATGTTAGACGGCACTAAAGCATGTTTGCATTTTGATATAATACTTTAATGTGATCTATAATTAATTTGGAGGATGACATTTGCAGTTTCTGTAAGAGCCGTCTGCTCGGGTATGGTCGTCATTGCCACTGAGGTTGACTTCCCTTTGGTTCTGTTTTCACAGTTGCCTCTGCTGGAACTGTCAGATGCATCACATCCTGCACCCTGGAAGATTTTTATTGGGAAACGTCCACCGGACAGTGAGTGTTTGAATTCCAAATGAAAAGCTTTCATGAAGCTGCCCCAGGTTAACTTAGACACAACATTTATAGGGTTGCAACACTGATATTTAAATTGTTAAACCCAACTTAATTCCTTCACTAGTCCTGGAGAAAGTGTTGCACGAGTTTTGCCAAGATGATGCAGGCGGTGTGTGTGGACGTCCCCGGAGGACCAGAGAATCTGCTGCTGCGGTCTGTCCCCAGACCTCGACCGAAAGATGGAGAGGTCCTGATTAAAGTTCATGCTACTGCTCTGAACAGGGCAGATTTACTGCAGGTACACTGGTTATTTTATTACCTGTGGACAGAATTCCGATGTATTGCAGCCAAATAATAAAGTGAAATACATCCGGACTCTTTATTTTCCACAGAGGCGAGGACTGTACCCACCTCCCCCAGGTGAGAGCGACATCATCGGCCTGGAGGTGGCTGGGACCGTGGACACGCTGGGCCCTGGGGTGAAAAGAGGTTGGAGGGCAGAGGACAGGGTCATGGCCCTGCTCTGTGGAGGAGGATACGCAGAATATGTTGCTGTGCCTGAGGAGCTCCTCATGCCCGTTCCCCCGACTCTCACCCTGAGCCAGGCTGCTGCCATCCCAGAGGCCTGGCTCACCGCTTTCCAGCTGCTGGCGCTCGTAGGTATATCAGCAACTACAAACAAGAAAACACAACCAGCAACAACAAATAATAGATGTGTTGGACATAAACTGGCATATTTAATGAAGAATTAATAAACGGATTTTGATTTGATAATCGCTACATAAACAGTAAAAATAATCGTATAGGTGTTTATGACTGATCATTTAAGTCGCAACTTGATGTTTATAAAAAAAGTAAAAGAAACAAGGAATAAAAACTTTTAATACATCCATTAATGTATTTTGTGTCGTCAACAAAAACACATAAAAACAATTATTTTAAATTAATTCCTTCATCAGCACATTCTCTCTCTGTCTTCTCTGCTGCAGCTCAGGTTAAGGAGGGTGAGGTGGTGCTGGCTCATGCTGGAGGCAGCGGCGTGGGAACGGCTGCCGTTCAGCTGGTCCGTCTGTTCGATGCCGTGCCCATCGTCACGGCCGGGAGCACAGAGAAGCTGAAGATGGCCGAGAAACTGGGAGCCGCAGCCGGGTTCAACTACAAAGAGGAGGACTTCTCACAGGGAGTTCAGGACTTCACAGGAGGTGAACTGTGGAATCATTTCTATGATGATTTTGCACTTTTGATTTATCCAATATGATGAAAGTCTGTAGAATTTTTCTGTACACTTTCTACTTCTTCACAATCATAATAGAGACTGTGGTTCATAATTACTATTTCTTATTGTCATTTGTTGATGGAAATATTAAATAAACTACTGTTCTTGTCACCAGAACTATGTATGAACAAGGACGTGCAAATTATGAAAGAGATGAAGCTCTTGTTATTCCGTATATCTCTAAATATTTCTTATTGTCAACAAATCCCCAAAAAACACTAAAACCAACACTGGGATTCTATTGGGACGTATAGAGACCTAGTTTATTCAAAAGGCTAAATGATTTCCTGAAACAGCTGGGCAGTGTAGGTTTTCTCAAAATGGTGTTCAAGATGAAATAGTGAATTTGTTTTGGACTATTTTCAGCTGTGGATTAATACACAATCGGAGGCCAAGTAAGGATGATGTTCGTTTGTTAGTTCCACTAAAAATAAACTACATCTGAATGAAGGAACATATGTTGCTCATTGTTTTCATTGTGGGTTCTGGTCTTTCATGGGATTTGTTGACAAGAAGAAAACTACAGAATATCACCAGACATAGTAAAATAACTTCATTGTAATTTCACAGGCAGGGGAGCCGACGTCATACTCGACTGCATTGGCGGATGTAACTGGGAGCAAAACGTGAGCTGCTTGGCCACGGATGGTCGCTGGGTGCTGTACGGCACCATGGGCGGCAAAGCGGTGGAGGGAGATTTCCTGGGCAAGCTGCTCGCCAAGCGAGGACACTTGCTCAGCAGCCTCCTCCGCTCCCGCAGCCTTCAGGTGAGAGTTCCAACGAAGCAACAACAAGCTGACAGAGATGAAATGAAAGTCTGACAGGTTTCAATTGTTCCTTTTTGTGCACTCTCGTGTCTTGTTTTTCCAAATGAGGCAATTTATATAGAGTAAATAAAGATGGACGATGTGTCTCCCCTTCAAATAAAGCCAAAATATCTCGAACACGAAAGCTGCCATCTTTACCATTTGGAGCAGAAGTGAATGGAGGATGAAGCTGCGGTATCAAGTTCCTGGCTTTATACGTGCTCGACCAATCATCTCAGCTGTCAGTCAAGACATTTCACCCCATGTTGACAGCAAATATCTAACTAAAACCAAACGTACTGGATAAATATGCATTTGAACATTTATCAGTTTGAGAAGAACTACATAAAATGACAGAAACCACCTTTGAGTAAAAATGTATTAAACGTGTTCTTTGACTTTTTAGTTGGAAGAGGGTTCTTTATGACCTATATAGCAGCCAGCCACCAGGGGGGGATCACTTTTGTTGAGCCATCATGTCGTCCATCTATATATGTCTATTTCTATGCTTTTAAACACATCTCTTGTATTTATTCACACACGTCTGTGACTAAGACTGACTTTTTCTCTCCTCAGTACAAAGCGGACCTGGTCCAAGCCTTTTCTACTCGAGTGGTACCGCACTTCTCAGACCAGGCCTGTTCTTTGAGGCCAGTGATTGACAGCACATTCAACCTGGAGGACATCGCAGCGGCCCACAGGCACATGGAGGCCAATAAGAACATGGGCAAGATCATCATCAATGTGATTCCACAGAAACAGGAAACTCAGATGCAGTGATATTGACAGAAATGCCGTTGCTCTGATATGCAATTTTTGATTTTTGATCAAATCTTACAACTTGTTGAAAGAAAACGATTTTCTTACAAATATTATTGTGATTTTATATATGTTTAAATATACAGCATCCAAAAATAAAATATTTGACATTCCTACAGTGCAGTTTTTCTGTGATTATAATGATAACAAGTTGACAATTACCCATCTTTAAATATTGATCAGTATTGTGTTCATACTGGAGATAGAGAGGCCTCCTGACAGTGAAAAAGTTTTATGTGCCCAGATAGAATTGCAAAGTTTTGCACAAGTAATTTAAACTGCACTATAAATGTTCACCACTAGATGCCACTAAATCATACTTTTTACAATACATTTCTTCAGCTGATGAATTTTACTACATTCACAAACTTGATTTGGTTTTTTAAATGTTTAACAATTTGTATATATATATATAAATTTTTACATGCACATAAAAAGGTAATATACAACTGCAGGCTTTGAAATGATGTGTGAACATCATTGCACAAGCTTGAAATATTAACAGTACTTATTTGAAGCCTCAAATACCTGATTTATGGATTGAAACAGGAGAGATGCCTTCGGAATTCATGGACTGAGATACTTGATAAAAACAAAAATCCTTTCACAAGCACAAAATACTATTGATTCCCATTTGATGCCACGCACTTCAGTTTACACTCCACTTTTTCCATCTCTTAATTTCACTTCAACAGCGTCTTCATACATTCAAGGCGGAAACATAAATTATCTTCAGCTTTTGCAGTAGGCAGCAATCCTACCACAATTTTAGTTTGTAATTACTAACACCTTTAGGTTTAAAAGTCACAAAAGCGAGTACAAAAAGAAACAATGCAGTCAATTTAAAAACAGGCAACAACTTTTATTTTCAACAGACATAAAATCTTATAAAAGCACAGTAAATAACCTACCAAAGCGTCTTTTATAATCATCATCACAAAGCCACAAGCTTTCAATAAAATACTGTAGTTATTACTCTCTAAACTAGTATTGCAGGAGTCTGTTACTGTGTGAAGTTAACGAGTCGTATCCGTCTCGACATTAAACTGTCGCGTTGTGTTTCTCACACATTAACCTGATGAACTGCAGCTTCTGATCATCAATGATCTCAGGCGTCTGAAACACAGTGAAACCCGGAGCTCACACACAGCCAGGGTTACATATGACGTGTTTGGTTTGTAATTATTCTGCATTTTCTACCGACTAACTCTAACTTTTGGATTTTTGTGTAACTTTATAACAAGAAATTGACACGTGAATAACTGCTTTATTGGATGAATAATCAACTTGGACTATTGGCACATGCTTAAGCCAAAGGAAAACACCACTGTTACCCTGTCAGACATCCGGCAGCGACAAAATCTCAGTGCAATATTCTTAAAACTCTTCCGTCTTCAGACACCTCAAGACTGAAGTTTGCATTTTTCCTCTTAACTAAAGCTTCTCAGCTAACAAACTCGATAGATGATCACTGGTTTTCAGTAGTTGGTAAAAAATTGAAGTACAGGAACTTCAGTGATGGTACCAGTTCACAGACGAAGGTTCATGAGGCACTGAGCTTTGTCATTAAACTGCCAGTGTAGTTACTGGGATTGTGGGGAACAAAAAAATAAAAGGAAACAATGGCACCAAACAGTCCAATCTCTTGTGGGTCGTACTGGTTGAGTGGCTGAGAAAAAGGCATGTGGGAATAGAGGGTAGACATGGTTAAATATTGAGTATATGTTGTGTTCAGTAGCACCGGGAGAAAGAGTTTGTGTTCGTCAGCGTCAGAGGGTCTGAACGATGACAGGATACAGTAGGGACATGTGTTCTGCGCCTCGGATCGGCAGCTTGTGTGTCGTGTAGTGATGGATGACCTCGGGGATGGTGGAGAAGGGAGGGCTGTTCTCACCTAGCACATAACGCCCGTCTCCAGACTTAGTGAACTTCATGTGCATGAAGCCTTTGCAGCTCCTGGGAAATAAGGAAAGAGGAACAGGGGAGGTGAGTCTTTACCTATCGTCTCCATCAACGGATACTGTATGTAAATACACTAAATCTGTGTTGACGAGCTTCACTGGATTTTAAAGTAAAGGTTCAGTGTGTAAGATTTAGGTGAAAGGGATGAATATAAAATAATCCTAGTGATGTTTTCACTCGTGTGTAATCATCTAAATTGTACAAATTGTTGTCTCCTTTTCCTGTATATTTAAATACTTTATATTCACATCTGGAGCGGGTCCTCTCTACAGAGGCCGCCATGTTTTTTTTACAGAAGCCCAGACTGGACAAACTAAACAGCTTTTGAGTTTTTATGACAACTGAAGACTACCACAGGTTCTCTTTCATGTTTGGAAGGGGAGGGTGAGGTGAGGGGTATTCAGCTGCAACATGCAACTTCACCACTAGATGTCACTAAGTTCTACACACTGAACCTTTAACAGGTGAAAAGCCCTTTGTGAATCAGAGGTGGTGGGGCTTCAGGGTTCTATAGTGTTTTTCTAGGCAGCCGGTTTTCACTTGCCAGTAATGAGTGGGGAGTGGGTGGGGTCGACACACAGATAAAGTGTGTAGATGGGAAAAGGTTGATAAATTAAAAGATGACTCGAAGTTGAAATCTGAGAGTATTCTGAAACAAATCCCAAATGAGGCAAAAACTGGTTCAGATAATTTTGGAAACAGCGCAATGCAGTTAACTAGATTAGAAATCCCCTTTAAGAGATTGCAGTGATATTTCAAATTAACACAGTATGAGACCTATTTTTAGATCAAGTGCAGCTCACAGCTGAAGAAATGCTGCATCTCAAGTAGTTTACCACCATTCAGTACACTACCAGCATCTGGGCACTGGGACTCAAAATGGTCAAAACATTCAGCGTGACCACCAACTTGTTTTAATTGGTAAAATGAAAGAGGGGACACACTCATTTTCTAGTCAAATTAGCAAAGCATTCAATATATTTTACCAGGCGAAAATAGCATTTAAATGTTGCAATCACCATTTCCAGTGAGCGCACAATGAGAAGGCACCACCCTGTCACACAAATTCACACACTGCTCCGGTAACTGCGCTGGAGGAGTGTAATAACACAAGTATCAAATTTAAGACAAAGCAACAGATACAACTGCCACGGAGTCAAGTCCAGATGTGAATGTGTTGAAAGCGAGTGTAAACAACGGAGTCAATAGGAGCGTCTACCTGAGTGAGAGCGAGTAGTCGTTGCGGCAGGTCTGGCTGTTCCTCACCAGGTAGGAGCTCTCTTTGCACAGAGTCAGCAGCGTCTCTGCCTCCGAACGGCTCAGGGCTCCATGGTACCATCTGCAGGGAGGAAACAGAACTTAGTTATAATGTCGGTTCTTCTTTTAAGTCTAAAGTTACCCTGGGAAGTTTTCCTGTAAACACTGTGTAACTGTTCAATGGATATTTTTCCTTGCAAGTGAGACATTGCAGAGTTGCTGCGTGTCTGGGCACATAACTGCCTCCTGTAGTTCATTACCTGCAGTTTGTTAAAACTATGTTAAACCAAATATATTGATAATTGATCGATCATTTCATCTTTCTAAGTCCAAATGCCAAAATCCATTACATCCAGCTTCTAAAATGTGTTTCTGGTTTTCCCAGCCTCCTGACGAATAATAATAAACTGAAAATATTCAGGTTTGACGGGTGGTCGGAAAAACAAAAAAAAAAAAGACCTTGAAAAGTGGGAAAAGCGATTTTAAAAACTACATTCCAACATCTTATTGAACAAACAGTTAATCAACAGAGTAATTCGTAGAATCATCAATTAAATTGAATTCCTAGTCACAGTCCTACATGGTCAATTGTATTTTCCTGCAGCACAGCCAGTGAAGGCAGCTGAACTTTGTGAGGCACAGCCTAGTTCCAGACCTCTGAATCACCGTTCACATTTTTTATTTGTTCAGCATTTCAAAACAAGTCTGATGTTGTGGCCGTTGAATGCTCGTTTCTTCCCGATTAGAGAAAACAAATGACAGACTGTGAGCAGATGATGCTTGAAATTGCTCCATAGCCAAAACGGTATGTAAATAACATACGAGTGATAGCATGACAGGGGCCTTTTATGCAAAACCACAAAGAGTCATTGTAATAAAACAAATGTGAGCCGCCAGACACATAAATATACAACTGGAAAAATAATAAACTTAACTACTGACTTCATACTCTCCAAGGAGAATACACTATACAGACAATATCAACGATTTATTGTGGACCCTCACATGTCCAGATGTAAAAAAAAAAACCTCTATGAAATCCTATCTGTCCCAATGGAGTTGTTGAACATGTCGACTTACACTTGTCTCTCCAGATGCAGAAACGGATCCACTCTCTCTCCCAGGAGTGGAGGGGTGTCACCAGCCAAACGGAGTGTAGATGCCTCCGATGTGGTAGAGGTGGTCCCCGTCTTCGTGAGCCTGGTCTGTTCTGTCTGAGCTCGTGATCGCTCCCTTTCTGCCCCTTCAAACTGAACTGTGGCCAGAAAGAAAGATGCAGCTGGTTAGTTTGAGACGCATTAGGAACAGGGACATACACACCAAGAATGAAAATGTACCTGCTAGAGCTTTGGAGATGTTGTCCTTCTTCCATTCCCAGGGCTGGTCATATTCATCAGCTGGCCTCTCATCGTCCTGTGGGAGCCTGCTCTCTCTGCTGTCTATCAGGCCCAGTCCGCCCTCAACCTTCGGAGTTTGCTGTTGTGCTGGTGGAGCGGCGCGGTGGTGGTGACGGGTCCTCTCCTCGTATGGGTTATCATACAGCTGACCAGGATCTCCACTTCCAGATCGGTTCGTCATTCCGCCGTGCTGCAGTTCTTCAAAGAAAACATACAGATCAAATTACTTCCTGTAAAATGTTACGGTAACAACATACTACTGTTTGTCCCTTTGTATAAATGGTGCATTTTAACATAGAAGTTAAGGTTAAGAGCTTGTGATGAACCTGAGATGATCCGCTGGGCCTCGAATGGCTCCATGTAGCTGCAGCAGTCTGTGGGTGCAGGTTTGGGCTCCCAGGTTGGTCTCACTCTTGGGTCTGGACGGGCATCAAATGGGTCAGAGTAGTCTGTGTCACTGTCCGAAGCTGCTGGGGCAGAGGGAACCACCTTGGGAGAGAGAGAGAGAAACAATAAGCATTTAACAAGAAAATGGGGGGGGAGAGCTGGAAATGTGAGAAATATAGTTGTAGAGCAGAGAATTTTTCCCAGCAAGGAAAATGAATCAGAAGACAAAGAGAACACCTACTGGTTCTTCTTGAACGGTCACAGGACTCAAGGGGATTTTACAGCGACCAAACTCCTGAGAGTCCACTTTAATGAGTCTGTGTTTAGGAGACACCACTTTCACCTGTAATGTAACATGTAGAAACAAAACACTTTCAATAATAATCCAAACAAATGCTGAAAAATCTGGAACATGAGCAGTTGCAGTGATAAATATGAGCTCAGTATTTATCATCCAAAAAGTTAATGTATCCATCTGTACATCAATGGAAGCAGGCCATACCTCCACACCATTAGGCAGCACTGAACCAAACGCAGGGAAAGAGGGAAGGCTCATTGTGGCACTGCAGGAGCTGAAACTGCCATTCTGCTGCTCCTTATCCGAGTGCTGGTATGGGTCCTCGAAATCGAGTTCTTTCTGAGCTCGGTAAGCCCTCAAGATCTCACTCTCGGTGTAATCTGGCCTCGGGGGCTGTGGAGGGTCACGCCTGCTGCCAAAGTTGAGGTAGTCCTTCAGCCACTTTGCCATGGATCTGGGGATGACATTCAAATCAATTTATTTATGGCCTATAAACACATCTGTACAGCGAGCAACATTAAAATACAGATCATACATTTCAATAAGATTAGCTAAACCTTTATTGATCCTCCGTAGAGGAAATTAACAATCCAAACAGCAGCATGAGGAAGTGGCAGCGCAAGGGGGAAATGTAGAAAGAATAAAAAATAGAATACGACAGAAGTAGAAATATTGATATTTATACAAAACTGTTTTTCTACATGTGAACATTGAACCTTTAAGGGTCAGGGAATTTTAAAAGTATAGGAAAATAGGAATGGAATAAAAACTAATACATGAAGTGTAAAAACAAGAAAATGATGTGCAGTGTGAGAATATGTACAGTGAATGGTTTGTACATGAACCATTGTATTGCACAGACAGAATATTAATATATATATTTTTTTTGTTGTTGTATTTAATACACATAAATAACACTGATGAGATAAGCCCTGTCATGGCGATAGAATAACATGAAGCCAGTCATTTTAAAGAATGAACATGTGAGTTATTAGTCTCCGGTTAGTTTAGGGGCCTGATGGCACAACAGTGGCCGGGAGTTGGAGTCAGTTTGGGGCTTTTGTTTGCATGTGTTAGCCCTAGTTAGCCCACGATGGTTGACACACACATTGACCTAAAAAGATAAATCAACAGGTCCAGAGAAAAGACGTCCACGTTTAACACGATTACAGCTTTGACCCTGAGGTAAAGCGGACAGTGTGGTTTTAGATCAATTCCGCAAATCACAGCAAGCGTTAACAACCGCTAGTTAGCATCTCGGGTAAATCGGGGGATTCAATCAATTAGTTAGTTAATCAAACCAGTTGATTGAAGCGTTTACTTCTGATTTATATATGACAAAATTAACATGTCAGACTAGAGTCAAGTTGTGTTGCACGTGTGAAAATAAAACATGGTTTAAATCCGCAGAGTCGATGAAAGCCATATGTGTGAATGTGCCAGAGCTAAGTGAAGCTAAGTGAGGCTAACGTCGAGGCGTCCCGAGCTCACCCTCTTTCTCTGCATTGACGGTTCCCGGGTCCGGTTGTTGTGTTTTCTCCTGGTTTCTACCTTCCGGTGTTTATCACACCGGGAAGACAAAACATGGTTGTCCGTGAAATCGGTCCCGCTGTGGGTCAGGTCGGGCAGCTAACGTTAGCCGGGCACCGGGAGCAGAGCAAGCGGACCGCGGGGCAGAGTCACACCGTCCCCGACACAACAGTCTCCGGCTGCCTTAAAGGGGAGTGGAGGGGGTTTCGGATGGGTCGACACTAAATATGGGGCCACATGGGATCCTTCCTGATCCACACATGTAAACCTGGTGTAAACCTGATGTAAACCCTTTGTCTGTAACATGTAGTTTCAGTTATGTGGACCATATCAATCTTATTATTTCATTTCTCCAGTTTATAATGGAGTCAAAGCTCTGCAAGCCAATTTCGGCCAGTGAAAGAAAACGAGGATGGGTGCTGCTGAATAAAAATCAATATTATCAGATGGTAAACCAGAATTGTGATAAATTAAATGCAGATTCTTAGATATACAATTTGAATTATCATAATAATTAGACGGGAAGCCATGACTATGAGATGGTAAATCAAGATGTAGAGAGGACCCGCTCCTGATGTAAATATAGAGTATTTTAATATAAAGGTCCATTCTAGGGTAAAGAAAACAAGTAGTACAACTTAGATGAAACACACTCATGAATACATCACCAGGATTATTATATATTCAATTTCTGGCAATTTCAGTCGTTATTTTGATGTGTGAAGTTTTCTTTTTGAGAAACTTTCTCATGATGATTTACAGGATTTGTTTTAATGAAGAGGACAATCTCTCCCAATTCGAATTTCCAATTGTGCTTTCACTTATACTGGGGCTGAGGAAAAAGGGTTAAAATAGTTATATACTCCTTTTTAGTGCAAAAGTTAGTTAATTACATTTTTTTTTTTTTTTAAATACCACAAAATATCAACACCTACAGACTGATCCACTTAAGTCTTTGCAATATGATCACCACATATGGACAAAGCACAAAAGGTTTCTGGACAAGTGCCTGGATCTGCAGTTAACATAACAAAAATACTTAAAATACTACTGTAAAATAAACATGTCACCTGAAAATCACTGCCCTCAGGGCTTAATAATGGAATTGAATTTTTCTGTCCAAGCAAATGTTAAATTACTTAAATTCACAATATTAATTATATAAAACATAACACTCAATTCACCCTTTTCAGCTCCCAGAATAGTTTGTAGTTATGCCATTTATGTAGATACATGCACGTTTGACAGTGAATAACCATAAGAACATAGAATTATCAATTCAAATTGAGAAAGTCAGAATTTTGAGGTGTTGCAAAATGTAAAACATATTACATGAAACAAAACTTACAGTTAAACTGATTTTAATAAACATTAAAAATTCAAACATTGCCATTCGGTATAGGTGAAATTCTCAACAAGAACAGGTCTATGAACAAGTGGATGTGCTGCGGAAGATTATTTCGGTTTCACTGGATATGGATAACAGACAATACAATTCCTGCTCATAACAGTCCATAGGGGTTTTCATGGGGTAGACACATAAGCTGGTTTACACACTATTTTGCGCAGAGCAAAAAAGTCCATATCATCACAATTGTGTGTCAATCACTCAAGTCATCTTCCGCTCAGTCGCTGTCATTGCTGTCACTGTCTGAATACGCCCCCAGCAGGCTGAGAGACGAAGAGACCTTTTGAGTGATTATGGGCTTTGAAGCATTTGTGGACCCGGTCGTCTTTGATGCCAGTGAATCTGTAAAACAAGACAAAAGATAACAGTGACTTTCAAATCACATGCAAACGTTTAATGTA
Source organism: Hippoglossus stenolepis (assembly GCF_022539355.2). Taxonomy (NCBI): domain Eukaryota; kingdom Metazoa; phylum Chordata; class Actinopteri; order Pleuronectiformes; family Pleuronectidae; genus Hippoglossus; species Hippoglossus stenolepis. Next base: position 9,553,938 of record NC_061492.1, read on the forward strand.
AAAAAACAGATGAAGATAAATGTTTGTCCTGAAAAATAGAAACATACAAAAATCCCACGTGTTAATGTGTACTGATCATAACTAGTATTCATGAGGTCATAAACTGAGAACCTGATGTGTTACCTGTTTGCAAAGATGAAGCAGCAGTAGCCGCCACTGGTCTTGGTTTGTTGAACGTTGCTGTTGGTTTCTTTTGCACAACCAGGGACCCCAGAGATTTTACACCACCCAGTGTCCCCACACTCTTCTCCCAGCTCTCCAGCTTGGCCTTCTTCACTCCTCCAGCTGAGGCTCCCTAGAGAAACACAGCATGAGATGAATATTCACAGCTCACAGCCTCTTTTTCAAGCTTGTTTTTTTATTAGCTGCCTCTTCCTAATGCATAATACACTGCTAATACTACAAAGCTGGTAATTCCAGACTACTACTACTGGTCGTACGAACCTGTGTCTCTGTGGGTTTGCTAGCTGTGAGGATGTCTGTTGGTTTGTTCGCGCTGGACTTGTTTGACTGTGAGCTGCTGCTCTCTGCTTCTTCTTTCTCCGAGCCCGAGTCCGAGTCAGAATCCCTCAGTCTTTTGATGAGGGCTCGTTGCAACATGTCCCTGAGAAACAATGTCTGAATTCAGTCTTTGTTCAGTTTTTTAATGATTCCTGCTCAAGTCTACATTGATTATTAGAAGAGTGAATATGACAAAACATATCAAGACATGGGCAGAGATCAGGTCAATGGGAGATTATGCAGTGGCCATGTAGTCTTAAGAAGGCAGGCAAACTACCTATATTTATTCAATTATGGAATAGACTTGTTTTTTACTGCCCATTGTCTATTTCAACCTTATTCACCAACCTGGTTTCTAGCTCATCCTCTTCTTTCTCCCGTTCGACCTTTCTCTTTTCAATCTCTCTGTACAGGCCGATCATTCCCTCGAAGTCCACCTGAGCCTGCCTCTGGTTCAGCTCCTTCAGCTCCTGAAGATTCTCTAAAACCTCCATCTCCATCTTGGAATCCTTTGTGCGGTTCTCCAACACCTGGCCGAAGATGGAAAACCATTTAGCTTCTCTGGGCAAAAGCCTCAACGCTGCCCAATAACACAACAAGGGCTGATGTTTATGCACCGACCTTCATGGGGTTGTTGAGCTCCTCCTCTTCTCTCTCCTCCTGGATTCTCTTCTCCTCCTCCTCAATTAGTTTCTCTGCTTGGAAGTTTCGTGTCGCACCATGCTCCATTGCGTAATCTGTGTTTACTGGATCAGTCTACAGGAGACAATAAGACACTATGTTATGCTGGAGATGTCACAAAGTAGTGGTTTTGTCTGATTTCAGTAAAATACCTGTAATAATTCGAACATTAAAAACTCTCACCTTAAACGTAATCTCAGCAAGACATCGAGTACATTTGATGTAGAAACGGAAGATGGGCAGTCCCATGTACAGCTCATTCTGAATCGTCTCTTTGCGTGCATTGAACTTCTTCCCCTTGTAGATGTACTCGCCACATGTTTTACACCTGCAAACAAGCAGATAGAAGCTGAAGACACAGGACTCATTCATAGAATCAGAAAGTCATTTTCACTAAGAGCTAGTCCTGTTCCAACTGTAAATACAACTAAAATTATCCATCGACTCCCATAGATAGCCAGCAATAACTTAATCTATGTATTGAGGTTGTTCTCACTTATACATGTCATCTCTTGGAGTGTGTCTTGGTGAAAATATGTCAGCATGTTAGATATAAGTGACCAATTTCAAATGTCTCTGTGTTTGTGTGTGTGTTGACCAATGAGCAACAAGACCTTAATTGCTAAAAAGACTAATTAACTAATTCTATAACCCATGACATTGTTTTCCAATTGCAAGTAATTGATTGGTTTATTATTGATCACAACTCTTTCAATAAAAAAAAAAAGTCTAATCACATGTGCTTCTCAGTGTCATGTGTTTACCAATCACTATGTTGATATATCTTTTAAAAACACAAGGAAATGTTGACACTTGCCTCAATAGAGGTGGAAACACATTGCACCAGAATCCACGTGGAAACACAGAACTCATGAATGGTTGTGTGAAAATTGATATCAAAGACCTGAGCTCAACATGTCGTCTAACACCTGCTTCATGAAAAGAGTGAGATCTCCGGGTGGAGACAGATCGTCTCAATGAAAGCTTGTTCTCTGTTCTCCGACCAAAGCTTTTAAATGTAAATGTGTTGCAAAGCACGGCCACTACTGGATTAATGTCCTGAGCTCCCAAATGCAATCGTGTGACACATTGCTGGATGTCAACGTCCTTCACACACTTGTGATGCTTGTGCCTGTGTATTGACAACAGCTACTTTGATCCTCGAATGAAACACCAGGAGCAAGTTGTGTGGCATGATGTTAAACCTGCTGCTGCTGCTGTTGACGATGATGATGATGATGTTAAATATACTGTGAGGAAGAGTAAAACGTACCTCATATTGAATGGAGCCATCAATCTGACCACATACTGTCGATCCTTGGGGAGTTTGAGCTTTGGGATTTTGGACGGATCGAAATCCGGAGGGTAGTATTTCTGTGGGAAAACAAAACATAAATATAAGATACTGGAAATCATTAAATTATAAAAAACAAGACAATAACGCAAACTGATGGCAACAGCAACAATGTATTTTAAATTCTAAAAATCCTCAAATACTAACACAATGTACTTTGAACGTCTGATGTGAGCCGATACAATTACTGTTAGCTACACCACACTTAGCTTCAGAGCTAACGTTAGCCTACTCGGTGGATTACACAGCTAACTGTACCCTCACATGACTTCACACGGCAAAACATGGTCGCTCGTGTACTTACATTCAAGACTTTTCTTTCAGACATTGTTGCTTTCGATAGAAACCAAACGACGACCAGAAAACGGAGGAGGAAACAGTAAGGTCAAGCTTAAATCGTGGCAGCGTTGAGCTCGTAGAGGTACTTCCGGTGTCAACAGGAACTGCCACTGATGTGTGAAGGTGCCTTTAAACAGTGGCAGCTGCCACACTGTTCAAAGCCACTGTTGGAGGCAGCTGCCACAGTTGCCACACTGTCTGAGGGATCTCACAGGCATTCCCCAAGGACTCTTAGTTAAATACACTAACATCCATCCGGACATTTAGAATAGACTTATTGCTAGTCCTTCAGCTTCTAAATATTTTGATGAGTTATGAACTTCTATAGTGTAAAAGCATCAGTGCATATACTAGACAAATGACAAACGAAGCTGTACACAACAAACAGCTACTGACCTTCTACTTTTTAACCAAGTTTTATTCTCATGTCTTCAGTATTTATATGACGTCAGTTAAATGACAATGACTCCATGGGCAGCAATATTGATACAGGCTGGCTTATCCTGTTAAAATAAAGTGAAATGTACTGATATCGAAGCAAACTGTTATTTATACTTAATAGTAATGTTATGTACATCTCCACCAAGGTTACTGAGTACAAATTGCAATAACAGACACAAACACGAGGTTTTATTCCCATATTCAAAATGAAGATCCAGTGGCAATCATCAGTTGAGTTCACATTATACAGTACATATGCTAAAAAGTGCACAAAGTGCCCATAAATCCTGTAATCACAACACATTAGGATTTCTGGGTGTGGACCTTTTATACAGTCTATGGTGTGAACGTGGTGTTCTTGGCACCGCTGTTTGTTCATTAGACAAGTAGGGTGATGCAAGTGGAGCCAGAGGGAATCCCGTAAACTGCAGGGGAACAAATAAACAGCCCTTTATTGTCCTCAGCAGCCTTAAAATACAGTGGCATGTGCACTGGCTGCTTCTGTGCCTGACAATTATGCAGGATTACACAGAAATGCCCCCCCCCCACTTGCACTGAATTTGATCTTCTGAATAGTTATTCTGATATTCACAAGAAGAGGGGGCATGAGTGCTACTTGAAATTCAACGCCACTTGGAAGAGAGCCCTCTGTGTGTAGAAGTCTCACAAATTAAAGGCTTTATTTTCACATCTTCAAGTCTTACTGAGAGCATTTACACTTCACAGAGTCATGTCAGTGGGATGAAGACCAGCGTGCACAACACCAGGACCCGGAAACTAAAGCAGCTTGACAGCCCAGAATCCACCCATCATTCGTTACATTATTTACTGTACATCTGTGCTTTTCCTGCTGTTACATGTCAAAAATCCTCAACCCCCAAATGGCATCATGCCATTGGGGGTTGAGGTTATTACATCTTAACCAGGATGTCCTACTTACCTGGATTTAGGGACATTCTGTGAGTGTATGGCTTTTAAGAGCAATCAAACCGGGATTATTTATTCAAGTTCTGTGCCATCCATGCTAACCCAATCCCCCAAATCCCTACCAGAAGCACAGAGTCCATAAATAACCATGAGATGGCTGGTACCCTATATCATGTCATCTCAACATGAATTGACTATGTGTGCCACGTGCCATCATCATGAAAACTGCAACCATCATTGGCCTCATTTACAATGTGGCAGCGCGTAAAACTGACCAAAGAGGATCAGATTGATCCGAGTGTTGCTCATGAGAACATTCTGTCAGCAGCAGATTGTTGTTCTGCCAGTTTCCTTGTATTGTTTGAAGGACCTTTTAACCCCTTGCGTCATTTACCAACAACGCATTGTGAATGGCTTAATGTGTGACAGGCAATGTGGGCAACATGGAGTTTTTAAACAGCATCATCAGTCTTAAAAAACACACACAGGTCACTTTCAATGTTTTTCCCCTTGATTTGATATCAGTTCAAAAAACACAGGAGCAAACAATTAAAAAAGGTTCTATGGAATTAATCTATTAATAGTCTACATCACAGTCCACCCTACAATCAGCTTAATCAATGCAATGAATACCAGAGTTAATTTGTACATACGGAGACAAATAGTTCTCTAATTTTCAATTTTGATAAGTTCAGACACATGAATGCAGATTTTATTTTATGTAAGTCCTCAGTATATGCTTGAACTTAACGTGGCCACAAGATTTCACAGTTTTTAAAGCAACGGTTTTAAAGTAGAAACAGTCTCCGCCCGTTGATGTTGTACCTTACACGTCTCAGTAAGCTGAATTTTGAATGAAGTAATTAATGTTACTCCTTGTGCTACACGTGTGTTTAAAAGTGTCTAACAAGATCTATTCAACCAGTTTCATTCATGACTTCCTCTTGTTATGTGTATTTTGTTGTTATTTTGTCATGAATACTGATATAAATATAAACATGTTCATATGTGTTTTGTTTTGTTTCTCCATTAGCGACAAAATTTGACAAGGCATGAGGAGATCATGTCTAAAATCTAGATTTTTTTAAGGTATATTTTTAAATAAATATATTATTTTAAATGATTAGCTCATTGGGTCACAATTAACATCCAATTGAAATGAATGAAATCCAAAACCTGCCTGTAGGGTATAGGAAGAAAAAATAATTAAGAAATTTAAATAATGTAGGGACAAACAAAGAGCATAGTCCTTAAAATGTTTAATAAGCTGCAAACTTGCCCGTATAGGCTATGGGACGTTTTGGGCATAGAAAAAATAAATAAACCGTATCCAGTCTATTATATTTGCTGAATTAATTCACTTTGTGTTGTTATTGCCCCTCAATGTTCAGCCTCATCATCTGACCGGTTCAGGATTTAGGGGGGGATCTCGTCGAGACTCGTCTTTAGCTCATAAAAAATGCACTGTTTCCCATACGTGGATGATGTCATGCTCTAAGTCTGCCTCTGATTTGGGGTACCACATCTCCTGCATCCCGCCCCGCACCATGTGCTCATTCGCCGGCTGCCAAACGATGAGAGGATAAACCGCCCTGCTTCTGGAGGGAAAAGGCGAAAGAGTGAGTATCCATTAACCGATTTTTACAAACAAGTCAGAAGGGATGCGGATGTCATTCAGCTCATTGCAATGTAAAAAAAAGCAGGTGGGGTGATGTGCATTGGGAATGAAAAGGGAGGAGAGCATCCACCCATCATCCCCGTTGTTCTTGCTGCCGGCTTAAATCGCGTGCGTAAAGTTGCCGGTTTGGACGCGGTGTTTTCGGACCGGACCACCGGCCACTGGTGTGTGTGGGGGTGAGGTGGGACGTGGTCTGGTCCTCGGTGCGTTGCGACAGCTCAGAGAAAAGGACTCACAAGTATCTCAGTGTGCCAGACGATCACCAAGCGTCCAAACGAGGCGGAGGAGGATACAAAAAGAGGAGGGGGCACCAATAGAGCAGAGGCAGACAATGCGGTTGGGCGATGCGCTCGTTCCTCTGTACAATTTACAACCACATCCAAGTAAAGATGACATGAAGATGTTGGAGAGGCATTCTTCCTGATTTGCTTATTTTTTAAAATAATTTTGTTTTTACATTCGCACTGATCATCTTCTCGTGCGTTTTGGTTGAGAACAACAAGCGAGATGAAATTTCCAATAGAAAACCCGAGAAAACAAGTTAACTGGGACCCGGAAGAAGGTTGGTAAATACTGCTTTCTTAATGTCTCATAACTTGATTGTTGAAGCCTGAACAGCAGCAGCATTTAATGGGAAAACACGAGGCACAACAAATCGCATCGCCATTTCTAAACAGTTTCTTTATTTTTAACGTGCAGTTGTTGTCATATTCCTGTGGTGCAAAAATGACCTATAACACAAAAGAAATGGGATTATTTCTTTATCATCTCCATCCTTCGTGCGTTCATCTGTGTGAAGCAGCGCTGTGGGGAGTCGAGCCTCAGCTGCGTCAAGGGGCCAACAAAAGAAGTGAGACATACCGGGAAAAGTTTCAAAATAAAAAGAATGTTCCCTTAAAAGTAGGATCATATTATTGCAGCCTATCTACTTAATACATGATCTGCAACAAATCTCTAATGCAGGTACACCAGAAAAACGTTATTTTCAGAGACGCAGTCCTCCTAAATTATTCATTTTAAGGGCAATCTCTGCCCAAACTAATACGGGTATTTTTGGCACACGTTTTCTAGAAATTACACAAGGATTTTGCTTGGTCTTCTTTGTTAATCAACCGAAACGTTATGCTATGAGATATAACCTACATATAAGCCCAAACACAGAGTACTTTTTTAAATATTTCCTTTGTGAATGTTATATTGTGACTTTTATTTTCTACCGGAAGTCTTGGCTCTTCGTGTGTTATTCCAACCGGCTTGACGCATGAGTTTGAGGCTCAGCTGGTGAGTTAAACGCCTGCAACCTGTCCTGTGCCACAGGGACCAACTGGGCTAAGAGCCGAACCGAGCCAGTCCAAAATCTACCTTCATGCTTTTTACTATGACTGGAGTCAGTTTGTAATTCTGTTCATCAGTGAGTGGATCATTCTTTTGAAACATAATTTGTGAGGCTTAAATGTTGGAAAGCAGAATACTTGTTGTCCCACCACAACTGTGTCCCACTGACCTGGGTGGCTAATGGCAGCTGAAACATTTCTCATATTGTGCCTCATTTTCTCTGTGTCATCTCTTTCATTGACCTGAGTCGAACATTGTCTCTGCTTTGTCCAGACATGTTAGAAGCAGAGAGTGAGAGAGAGAGTGAGAGAGAGAGAGAGACAGAGAGAGAGAGAGAGAGTATCAAATAGTATCAGATAAAAAGCACTGCTTTCCACTCAGGGCCTTATTTAATTTGCAAAAATCAATATGAGGCAGCTTCAGTGGTTTGAAAAGGATTTTAGATTCATGCCACACAGCCTCAGGAATCTGAAACCACATTATGCTCATCGCAGTTTTCATTTTGCCTGTATGGTTTGAAATGGACTTGTATTATTTTATTATAACTGTTTTGATCACTTAAAAACATGAGAGCTTTCTGAACTGTCTCTGTCCTGCTGCAGAGAGCTAATTTACTTCATTTCACTCAGGTTATAAGTTTATATTCTTGTATTATAACTATTTTGAGAACTTAAATGTATGAGATACAGTCTCAGCTGCCTCTGTCCTGCTGCACAGAGCTGATTTACACTCACTCATACAGAAGGAGATAAAATAACAGTTGCTGTCTTTGTATAATACTACTATGGATTTGGTCCAAATCTGCATTTGATCTACGATCTACGATCTACGTATTTTCTACTGCATCCATCACAATGACCGCACTGGGCTCCGCACGGGAGATTAATGTGAGGTCACAGTCTTTTTTGCTGCTTCATCTCTTAGTCTTGATTTTCTAATTCTGTTCTAAAAATAGCCCAGCCGCCGCCCTTAAAGGGCATAGACTGTAAATTGAAAGTGGCAGCTTTGCACCTTCCCAAGCTTGTGACATTACTTTGCTGTTATTGATCCACTCATGATACAGGGATTTACTAACATGCATAGCTGCTGGACCAGAAAATGAGACTCTTCCTGGAATGTCCTTGACTCATCACGGCGGGAGTGGATGTGTTTCTGGACGGTGTGTGTGCGTGTGTGTGTGTGTGTGTGTGTGTGTGTGTGTGTGTGTGTGTGTGTGTGTGTGTGTGTGTGTGTGTGTGTGTGTGTGTGTGTGTGTGTGTGTGTTTGAATGTTGAATATCCCATAAGTGAAACTATCCCATTAAACAGAAGTGTGCCTCTCTTAAACAAATCTATTTCATATTCCCATCTTTAAGAGTAGCATCATTGTGGACAGAAGGCTCCGCCCGTGACTATAGTGCACTCCACGCCATGGGGGTGTCGGGGGTGAAGGCCGCAGCTCTGAGTAGCTTATAAAGTGCATCGTATACATTAGAGGAATCTACATTTGGCTGCTTCCGAGGTGCGGCCTGCTTCATGGTTGACCTGCTGCAGCACATATGCATTTATTATAAAACCCACCCAGGAGCCAATAACTGAAAGTGGCACTTACCCTTCTCTTATAGCTGATTGGAAAAATGTTATCTTGATCCTCAGCAAAAAATAATCCATTTTCACCCGTACCCAACAATAGTGTAAGGGTTTGGCTGCAAGGTGTGTTAGGTTTTCACCCCTGGCCATTTGTAAGCAAGATTACACAAAAACTGCTGTATGGATTTCCACAAAACGTACTGGAAGGATGAAGTATGGGTCAGGGAACAAACCTTTATTTATTCATTTTTTCAGATTCAGATCAGGTCGATTCAGGAATTACCCACTTTATTTTTTTTTCACTGATTTCCCAGGGGTTAAATCATGCTCAGTGATGTAGAAATCAGGCATATTGCTGGACTGGCTTATGTTAGCGAGTACAATTTGGTGCAGCTTGATTAAAATGTATGGAACTGTTTGGCCTTGGCAGAGGTAAGTGCTCTCCAGTGCCATTATATGTTATATATTGTATATCAATGCAACCTTCAGACACTGGAATTAATTAACGGGCACGTTTCTGGAGGTTTTTCCAGGTTTTGAATGCATTACATTAAATTAATGATATAATTTCTGCATAAGTAAGTAAAGCAGCAGTTGTGGTCTTCATTTCACAGGTCTAAAGGTTTTTATGTGTGGAACCCAAAGCAGATTCTCAGGGAGGAAAACTCTTGAGGCTACACAGAGTGTTTTCAGGCTTCGGCACAGCTGTACAGCAGATTTTTAGCTTTCGGTGTCAGCTTTGCAAAGAGTCCTTATTAGCCCACTATAACAACAAGGAAATTGGGTTTAAATGAATCATACGGGAGCTTCTTTTTTATATTTCAATTCCTGTAATGAGCTTATGTTTATATCTGCATGAAGCTTTGCCCGTTGTTGGTACTTTATTTGGAAAGAAAGTGTCAATAAAACTTAAAGGTGCGAGACCATACTGCAATTTAACTTATTCTATCAGTTCCATTTTATTTTCTTATTATTGTAAACAATGGGTTATCACAGACGAGGACAAAGGACAAACACATCAAGAAAGGAAAAATATCCAAATGCTTCTCAGAATACTTTTTCTCATCTTCTCAACGTGAAGGCCCATTTTTATTGTCCAATCTATAACAGAGTCAGTGCCTTGAGCCAACCATTAGAAGGGTCTGCCAGTCTGTTCATTTGTCTTCAATCATCAGAACAAATTTCACAAAAAAAGAAAATGATTAAACTTACTGTCCTGATCCTCCAATACAAAGTAAACTGGATTGGCATCCAATAGAGAGCACACTATTCCCTTGGCCTTCATCAGGATCCATTAATTATTCCCTGGACATTGGTGAAAATGTCAAAACACAGTGTATCTCACAATGTCAAAGAGAGTGAAACATATTCCTGGATCTAGCCTTTTTGTTCGGATCCTCACCAAAAGTTATTGGGTTCTTCCTAATTGGCATCCTCCCACCAAGTTCCATGAAAATCGGTTCAGTGGTTCTTGCACAGTCCTCACAAGTGAAAACATAACCTCCCTGGTGGAGGTAACATAACATGTAGTAATCCAGTCATGTTCCTCTCCTCACTCTTTCCTAGTGGCGGTCCAGACCAACTTGGTCCCCCCCAAAAAGGTCCAGCCTGGCATGGTGAAGTCCACTCTAGTCCAGGCCAGTGTGGCCACCATGCAGAATCCAATGGGCTGCGACCCGAAGACCAACGGCCACTGTCCACTGCCGCGTCTGTCCATCTCATCGCGCTCCGCCAGCATGGTGGCCAGCATGGATGCCAGCTGCGACGGCACGGCCGCAGCCCTCCACTCAGTGATGAAGTGGAAGACGGTGCTGGCAGTGTTCATCGTGGTCGTTGTCTACCTGGTCTGCGGAGGCCTGGCTTTCAAGGCGCTGGAGATGCCGTTTGAGAGACACCAGAAGACGAGCATCACCCTGGAGAAGGCTTCGTTCCTGCAGAGACACTCCTGTGTTACTCCTGAAGAGCTGGAGTTGATCATCAAGGTGGGTGCTTGAAGGATTTAGGAAATGATAGACATGCTGAGTTGCAGAGTCATTCTCCTGTTTTGTCTTTCCAGCTGCCCACAGCCTTGAAACAGTACTTTGCATCCATTGCATCGATTAATGACCAACAGATTAGTTTGTAAGGAGATGGGAAGATAACTGAAAATGAACTGATACATAATACTGAGTGTCACTGAGTCTGATTGGTAGATAAGACAAAGTCACAGGACTGACCTTTACAGTAGCAGCTTTATAGATGGTAATTGCTATCGGGGGTAATTGGGGGTAATTAATTCCGGCTTCATTAGCTAATCACATGAGCTTGAAAAGCTTGGATGCAGCTTCCTTTCATGTTCAGACCGTCCTTCAGCAAATGAGGCCTTTAATCACACAATCACACAATCACCACGTGCACGTGACACATGTTGATCTATACGTCATGGGTCATTGTGATTCTAATAACCATCCATTTTAACATCCACAACATCTCACTGTGCTTAAATGGCTGCAAATATTCCAATATCAACCCGATTTTGACAATAGTCTGAATAAGACACTATCATGTAAAAATCATTTTCTGATTACTGTAACCTGAATAAGGTCATACTCGGAATAAGCAATAAGACATGTGAAGTATTCTGATCTTAGATGAATTATGTAGATATGTTAACGTCTTAATACTATTGGAGTTTTTGCAGCATTATGCGACATTGACATTTCCGGCACTGCTTGAGAATAATCAGAATAAGAATTTGTTCTGTAACGTGTCAACAGGAATATGAATACAAAATTCTATCAGCAACTAATAATGAATACACATAATTTCCAAATCAGAGTAAGCTCAATAGTAGTAAAACATTATATTTTTTAGTGGACTCATTCCGAACAGTTTAATTTATGATAAATTTACTATGATTCATTTACGAGCTTCTTCAGAGCCTACAGCCACGTCTCATGGTCTTCATCAGCCCCTGCCAGCTCAGTTCATTGACGACAATAATGAGAAAAAAGCTAGCAAGTGGACTTTTGAGTTGAGGCCATTTTGTCACGTTTAACAATCTGCAATAACAAGAAAGATCTTTTAATGCGCTTTTGTTGCATAAATTAAACTCGCTTCCTCCTCATACTTTTATATTCATGTCTCCAGGCATCACAGTTGTAGATTGTGTAAGAGCTTAAGTTTAATTGTTGCTGCTGCAGAGACCGACACTCGAAGGTTTTCTCTTTTAGATGTTGTTGTCAGCTTCAGTTCAGTCATGCCTCATCTGACTCCGATGCTCAACCACGCCAGTGCTGGGAAACGATCCCAGTTCTGACACTGTTCCAGAGAAGTGGCTGTACCTGTTGCTTTCATTCTATTCTGGTATCTGTAACTACTTTATTTGGTGGACTTAGCCCCTGCATATATTTGCTGGGGCGGTGCTGCAGCAAGAAGGTTGCCGGGTCAATTCCCAGTTGTATGTATGAGTTAGTATGTTCTCCATGTTTTTTGTGTGGGTTTTCTTCACACACTCCACCTTCCTCCCACAGTCCAAAGACATACAGACTTGTGTTAACTGGGGATTCTAAGGCATGAGGTGTGAATGTGAGCGTGAGTTGTTGTTTACGTCTGCAATTCGCTTGCGAGCTGTTCAGGGTGTACCCCACCTCTCGCCCCAATGTTCTGGGATCGGCTCCAGCTCCCTGCGTGACCCTCAAAAGGATAAGTGGTACAGATAAAGGATGGGTTGATATGTATGCAGGTGGATTGGTTGAATTAGCACTTGCACAGCTGATTTATATGCATTTTTATAGAATTTAGAAATTTATAGAAATTAGGTTTTTTTACGCAGTGCTAATGGCTTGATAAAAGGATTATGCAGGCACTAAAGCAGCAGCAGCTACACCCCGACTCTCTGCCCTGTGATTGGGTAAATGTCCCAGGCAGGTCCATCCTTTAGCAGGAGGTACAGTGATACCTTCAGGGTTACGACAGGGACACGCTCATAATTCTCAGCGACACTTTGCGTCTGCTGATAAATACAGCGTAGTAGAGTACATGCTGCTACATGCGGTTTAATGGTACAGAACAGTATCAGTTACATACAGAGAAAAGGGAGAATAGCTGTGTGCATATGGGATGTTCATCCTCAGAAAGTAAGGTCGGTCAATGTGACCTTTGCACTGCACTCAGTTGCCTAGAAAGAAGGACCACGAATTGATTTTGTTGCAGCTTCACTTCATGTGCAAACCAATCGTAGTAAACAAGACCTACATGTTTTTGTTAAAATAGAACAGCGCCTCGTACCATCAATAGTAAGTGCACGACTCTCCAGAGTGAGGCTTGAACGACACCCACACATTTTGAATAAGGAAACTAGCTCGCAGCCACAACAGCACAGTTTGTTGTGTAGGAAAAATTTAAAGCCACATTTTTCAAAAACTTTCTATCAAAACTGGGTTTGATTTTAAAAAGATATTTATTAAAACTGATTGACCCTCTGTTGCTTAGTACTCGAATTAAAACTCCATCCAAGTCCGTCTGACCATAAAATGAGCCATGCCATGATGTCACCATGATTTATAACACAGAGTTTGATACAAGCTGGAAAAGAATTCATCACATCATCGACTTAACTGTGCATTTTACAGTGTCTTTTTATGGCATCAGCTGCTTTATAACACAGAGCATGACGATGCTTCACCCTGCTCTCCGATATTACACCGCAGAACTATGGGTCAAGATTTAAGGTCACCGCATCCAGCTGTCACAGGCAACTGGACGCAGGTTTGGAAAATGATTTGAGATGTGTCGGTGTGCGGGGAGTGGAAAGTTTGATTTGTGAGGCGGTAAGGTGATGGAAAAATGTGGGACTAAGATCAGTCAAACTCGGACGTCTCTGTGGATGTGAGCTGTTGTCCTCAGCAGAGTCAGGGCCAATCCGAGCACATGGTGTGTTGCAAATGGATGCATTCAGGACACTGGGACGGGCTCACGTTCTGAAGGGATGCTTTTAATTAATCATGGCTGTGTTTTGGGCAAAACATGCAGTAAACCAATCAGAGTGACATCTCCCGTTCCCTTTAAAAGCCTGGTGCGCTTGGACCTCGGTGGATTGCTGTTAAAACCTGCTCATACATGAGAGCAGACCCTCTGAATAAAATAAGAGTGAAATTATGCGCATGCAACTGACTTCAGACAAGGATTTTTTTTTTGGGGTCAAAAGGTGAAATCAATTTCTGCTGCCTAAAGATAGCAACGCTTCAACAATGCGCCTCGTTTTTAAGACCAACACTCCCATGGGTTGCAAGATGGTTGCAAGCGCATTTTCTAATGAAACAGCGTCGGTGGTAGAGTTTGTAAGAAATGTCAAATGTGAAATCCATTTTACGAACAGAATATTTCACATAAATCACAAATATCAAATACAACACTGTGAATAATTTAGATTTGTAACATAATCAGAGCTTGTGATACAGATGCCAAGAGAGCAAAGAGAACCTTTTGGGAATAGGTACCCTCCATGTTTTTCTGAGATTAGTAAAAGTAATATTCTCTGCATCTCTTGGGCTTGAAATAACCCTAAAGAAGGAGGCAACCACATGGGTGTGCTCCACTTTCCGCTAGAATGGTTCCATTTGATGTTAGTGTTCCTCCGGTGAATAGTGGACTGCCTGAATATCTGCCCCCCCCCCCCTTCTCCACACCCACCTCTGTTCATTCTTTTCTCGAAAAGCCTTCTTCTTCCTCTTCTTCTTCTTCTCCCCTCGCGGCCCATAACCTCTGAGCCACTCTCGTGTTAAAACAAAAAGACCAAAAAGATCAATGGCAACATTTCCTGAGGAGACGTGTGGAAATAAAAACCTTTAGTGTGGTGTGACTGGGGTCTGGAGGGAATCAATTATTCATTGCACAGGCCAGCAGTCACGGACCTCCTGCTGCCCAACGCAGTGCCGTGTTGGCAGCAGCAGCCAAATCACAGACGACGCTGCTGACAAATAAACTGATTCAGATACATGACATAACATGTTACTGCATGCCGCACAAGCAACTGAGAGGCAAGGAGCTTTGTGTCTGGTCGGGATTCGTTAACTACATCGGACAAATGAAATGTTTTCAAAGAATTATTCAGTCAGATGTTTGGTTTAATGTGACGTGGCGATTGGTGCACAGCAAATTTAAATTCACTGCCAGCAGACAGTGAAGCCATTTTCAGACGTTTGTCTTTGAGATGTGAAACTTTCTGGAACATTTGGGCGAGGGATGTCGTCTGGGCAGGACATCACATTTTGGATCTCATTGTCTTTCCAATTCGACATCATCTGGAGAAATTCATGCTGTTGTCGTTTTTTTTGCACTTTTCATCATGTGTTAAACTTCAACAACATGCCTACTCTCACTAGGAAGCTGGCAGGAACAGTTCAGATAAAATGTCCACATCCACTCTGACATTTGCGTTCTCACATGCAACCCCTCTGGAAAGTTTCAGGAAAATATCTGGACTTCAGTGCGTGAAAGTGCCTTTGGTTAGCTTAGTATTAAGTCCTGTTTTTGGGTGTTTATGTTGAGCTCGTGGATACTAGCATGTAGCTTGATATTTGACAGCTATGAGAGTGACTTCTCATCTAACACCTGGTGATAGAGCGAATAAATCTAGAACTATTTCTTTAGATCTCTGGAAGTGATATTGATTTATCACTCTACTCAGTTACGATGGTCCTTCGACCCTGAGTGTCACAAAATGAATCAGTATCAGGTCATATGAGAGGCTCACACTGACAATTCCCCCCCCCCCCTTGCCGTCTGTAGAGAAGTCCTGCAGGACGTGCTCCATCACAGAGTCTGTCTGCTCCTCCAACAGGTTCTGTTAGCGGCCTGTCACTCAGACAGCGGGCCTCTGTCGTGACACAGCACCGGTGACTCACTGTTGTCAAACTGTTCGGCGGAGGAGTCGACAGAAAAATGGCAACGTTGGAAAGCATGTGTGTGTTTGTAAGAGTGTGTGTGTGAGAGCGAGATGGATGGAGATGATGAGAGCGACAGCGGGCACTTCTCGGGGTTTGCTCGGCTGCATGCGTTGACTTGACGCGTGCGTGCGTCCGTGCACGTTTCCGTTGACCTCCTCGTGTCTGCTCCAGTGTCTGTGCTGTCCACCTACCCACTGTGCGCCCACTAATGCAGCAGACCTAATTGGTTTTTCCCTGAGCTGTTGCAATGACTCACACTGTGGCCCAATGTGAAGCCTCGCTGTTATTGACACCAGCCGACCCTCATTTATTTATGAGTCACTTATCTGCCAATAAACCTTTATACACACTGAGTTACCTGCAGTAAAACTACGTCAGAACACGCAAACAAACCTGTCATGTAACTTACTCAGACACTTTACATAAATTGTCAAACTCATATCTTTGACAGTTTGTATCAAAACTCATTGTTATTGTCTTTGTCAAAGGAGAATTTATGGCAGAGCTGTTGAGGCCGTTGAGTGTGACACATTAGATTACGACACTGCTGGGAGCCATTTTGGTGCATAATGAGTATTTGTACTTACCAGGCACTTCACACTGCCTAGTAAGTAAAAATATCTGATGGACAGATAGATAGATAGATAGATAGATAGATAGATAGATAGATAGATAGATAGATAGATAGATAGATAGATAGATAGATAGACAGACAGACAGATAGATAGATAGACAGACAGACAGACAGACAGACAGACAGACAGATAGACAGATAGATAGATAGATAGATAGATAGATACTTTATTGATCCCAAGGGACAAAGAGCCGTTCACCTGTTTATTTAAAGTTCAGTGAAGCTTGAACGTAGAATCCCGCACTGGAGAATCAGTTGTCGTGAATTCGCTCTCGTCGTTGCTAATGTCATTAATGAGTCCCAGCCACCACAGCAATAGTAGCTACTTATTTATAAAATCCGTTAATATTGAACCTATTGCATGTCCAAATCGCACCACTTCCTTGGGCCCTTAATAATACACATGCACAAGAGAAGGCGATATGATGAATGGTTCTTGAGAAATGCGTCAAGGGAGAATTTATAGCAGAGCTGTTGCACTGGGTTGCATTTTCTTTTACAGTTGAACCTCTCAAACGGTCATTCAGTGTGACATATAATATTGTGACACTGCTGGGAGCCATTTTGGTGCATAATGAGTTTATTTTTTTTAAAAGTCCTTCAACACACAACTTACTTGTAAATGGATGTTTTCCCCTTGTATAAACCAGCTCATCACTTTTTTCTCGTCACACGGCTCTGATGAATTTGTGCAGGGCCTGGCACAGTAGCACAGCGTGAGTGTGAAGGAGAGGCACCGTGCTGGCTGGATCAGTGCCGTCACCTGCTGCGGGGTAGAGAGCCACACTGAGAGGATAAAGATCTGCACATAGGGTTTGCTCACTCTCTAATGATGCTGCAGTATGCAATATGAAAACACATTAGCCAAAGAGCCCGTCATGATCTCTTGGCAGTGCTGCATGGTGACTGGGCGTCTGTGCACAGCAAGTCGAAAAAAAAGAAAAGAAAAGAGCATGATGTGTGAAAGAAAAACACCATTTGTCGCACTCATTAATAGGCTGCAACACAAATCAAAGTTATCATGCTTCAAAAAGTGCCCGTGCCAAAGGAAGATTTTCCACATCTTTAATGCAGCGTGAACTTGGCTGTGGAAAAGACCAGAGACAAAAATAGAACTCCCCATAAAGTATTCAGATACATTGTGGGGCTATTTATAGCCCTCCCTCGACTCCATAATTAGGTTATTTGGAGTTAATTATATAATTAGCGCTTTGATTTTGCCCCTATAAAGAAGCTGTGTCTGCTAAAACCCATGAAATAACATTAGTGCAATTGAATAATTTCAGATGCAAAAATAAATCTTATTAAGGGGGACTATGCTGATGGGGCTGAGGTAGTCACAGGCATGGTTATAAGTAGGAACCTGCAGCAGAGTGTTTTAAAGTTGTCCTCGGCTTTAAAATCTATGTCACTAGTGTTGGTACATATTTTATTAAGTGGACGTGCATCTCACCGACAGATTGCTCGGAAGGTTTGGGGGGGTTGCACCGAATGAAGAGGCCGACGACATCCCATAAGGAGTGTTGAGCACGTTGCTTATGAAAAGAAATCCCTCAGCATGACTCTCATGTCAGCAGAAACATTGTTTATCTGGGCCCATAAGCTAAATTCAAACTGTAAATTTCCACAGAGATAAGAGAGAAAATGATTGTCTCATAAAGTGCCCACAAGCCGGGAGTGTAGGCAGCGAGCAAAGATAGTAGATTAACATTTCATGTCGACATAACGGAGCACAGAAGCAATGAATGAGAATAATGATGCTGTGAACGCAGAGCATTATGTGGCTTCTTAATGTTTTCCAAACACCAGTCGGGAGTAAAAGAGGAGCTGAGGGGCTGCAGAAAAAGGAAAAGAGTGGAGGTCTTCCTGCTGCACGTGAAAGTCGATTGTTGATTTAGTCAGTGTGAACTGTAAAAACATGCAAATTTAGTGGAGACGGAAAAAAGAGCTGCAAGTGGAAAGCTACAGACACTGAATAAATTGAGAAGCGTGATGTTTGTGTGTGTATGTATTTCCATAGTTTTCATATACTGACATTATAATCATTGATAGAAAAGGAAAAGAGATACTTGAGATTTTCAGGTGATTTCTTTTAGGATGTTTCGCTAATACGCTAGGACTGTGCCTCCCAACTTGGGAAGAATTATATTTAATATTTCATTTCATAATAGACCTTTTTATTTCATGACAATTTTTAATGAACTAATGTTTGTGTGCATACTTACTGTATATCCACAGGTATGGTCAAATTATAGAGAGTTTTCATACTGACATTATAATGATATGTGGTATGGGTCAGGGAAGAACTTTTGGGAGCAGATCCAGATCAGGGCGCGGATCCAGGTTTTTAACTTTTTTTTACTTTCTTTCACCATTTTCCTTGTAAAAAATTCATGGATCTTGATGAAAAAAGGCACATTTAGGGAACTGATATCTATGAGTGTGTGAAATCTGATGCAGCTTGTCTGGCCCTGGCTGAAGTATGTGTGCTACTGAGTGCCATTCAAGTTTTCTATTGAATTTTACTTTAGGACTCAAGTAAAGCACAGAAAATCTTTCCCTCAATGCTGCTTTCATGCATTCATGTGCATAGCAATGCTTGCTTAGTTCACATCTAATTACAGATTGAATTGAATGATTGATTTGAATATTCAATATAATTATATTACACAATATGATCATATTATCATGGTACACTTCCATTTTCAGGTGCAATGATATAGGAATGATTGGATTTACTGTAACTCCAGCTTCTCAGCTCCACTTCCTGTTATTACAGTGTCATGACACATTATTAAATTCTCCATCTGTCTTTAATGCCCCTCCCCCTGCGTCTCAACACACCTTCTCTCCTCCTCTCTCCTTACCCCTCTTTAATCAGGCGATAGCCTCGCAGGTCGATCTAGAGACACGTTCCATCTATCCTCAGACGCCTCAAGTGTTACACAATCAGTGGCACATTTGCAAACACACGCAAGAGACACAAGTACACGGGAAAACATAAACATTGGCAGGAGGTGGGTTAACGTGCTCACTCTCGTCACGCCATCAGGTCTTTTATACCGTGAAGTCAGAGCAGGCACGTTGTGTGTTTGTTGTGTTGCCATCAGCTGAGCCAACATGCAACCATGACCCTGAATTCCCCTGCTTAGGACAATCTAATGGGTTAGGTGCTCGTTTCACTGATTCTCCATTATTTCTACTATTTACACACTTTGCTTCTAAGGTTACAGTCTTATATCTCAGGTTCAAATACCTGCAAGTAGACTATCATCTTTATATTAATGACTTATTCTCTTTGCAGCATGCCATAGATGCAGTGAGTGCAGGAGTGAGTCCCATCGGAGACACATCCTATAATTCCAGTTACTGGGACATGGGCAGTGCCTTCTTCTTTGCTGGAACTGTCATCACAACCATAGGTGAGTTTAAAATGCTCAAATACCAGTTAAATGTGATGTTGTTCAGAGTCAGTGCAAATTACATTTAAAGAATTTACATAAATGCTGATGTATCCACGCACTTTAGCCACATTACCTTTAGCTTCTGATTTACACTTTCCCATAAGGAACTATTTCTATTTTGTAATAATATTGTTTTGCTCAATTACAATTTTATTTCATGGAATGAGAAAACGCAATATTACATCATTGCAATTTCACAATTTCTTTAGTTTTGTCTAAAACTGTTTCATCTAACAAAACACGAGACAATATATGCAAGGCTAGTTGGAATTAATAATATTTTTAAAGGTATTGAAGCATTAAGAGATTAGGATTTGTCCCTTCAGTTTGTTAGAGGTGTTTTCTCAGGGTAAATCCATGATGTGTGATTGTTTCGTTCTTACCGTTGCTCTCAGGTGAGTTTAACAAATCCCCCTTTTCCCCACATAAGGTGATGTTTAATGATGCAAAGCAGAAACACTCTGGGATTTAAAAACCGATCATCAACATCATCAAGTGTTCTTACAAAACAGGCACCACAGAGAATACTATCAAAATGTTTGTGCTTTTTTCCTCTTAAATTTTGGATCTTGCTTTTACAAGAAAATCACGTTATTCACAATATATAATTGATCAAAGCTCCTTTTCTGTAGATACCTGTAAGCTTTGATCAAATGCGACCATTTAAAATAAATGTGCAGTATTTCCATTCCTGAGCCATTTTTTGAACGTCAGAGCTAATGCATCAAAGTTTCTGTTCTGTCAAGCAGCTGCACAGACTGTACCTTCACTGAAATCACTGAGGAACACACTGTCACAGACCTGTTATTTTGGTCTAGTGCAGAGATTTCAGTACCTCATGTGCTGCTGAGCGTTGGCTTCAGTGGATACATTTATTTCACAGCCCAGATAAAGACTGACCAAGAACGAAAACGAAGACATCCAGCGTAAAACAAATATTCTCAAATGAATATAAATAAAAGAGTTGTGATGTTGATGAGCTTGAGCAACAGGAACATGAATGTGACGGACAGGATATACAGGCTGCGACATGTGGAAATGGGAGGAATTGGGTAAAGAACAGTTTATGCTCTGCTCCCTGTCTCCTGGGCTCCGTCATTGTATCTCTGTCATTGCAGAGCCATAATTAATGTAATTTTCTCTGAGGGGAACCTAATTATTGTCTCTCTTGGAGCTTATTTACCTCAGACCCCTGCTCCGAGAGCTGAAAGGTATTGCATAAGCGCTTCAATTGATTATGTTGCATAAGAAAGTCTTGATTGTCTTCTTCTGTGTCTCACCATACTATTTATACCCCTCCCCCCTGTGCCACCTCCGCACCACACCCCCTCGGCCTTGTTTCACATCCTGGTTTCACCTCCTTATGATTTCATGTTTCTTTTCCTAATTCCTCCTCTTTTTCCTCTTCTTCATCAATTCTACAGGTTATGGAAACATAGCTCCGAGCACGGAAGGAGGGAAAATCTTTTGCATTCTTTATGCCATATTTGGCATTCCCCTGTTTGGCTTCTTGTTGGCGGGGATTGGGGACCAGCTCGGGACCATCTTTGTGAAAAGCATCTTGAGAGTTGAGAGGATATTCAGGGTGAGTTTACAAGTATCACGGTGTAAAGTATCACAGAGTGATCGCAGAACCCTGAAGCTGCACCACCGCTGCTGCACAAAGAGCTGTTCGCCTGTTTATTCAAAGTGCAGTGAAGCTCGAACTGGAGAATCAGTTGTCTGTGTCATGAACTCGTTGTTGTCGTGATCAACATCGTTACTTCTGTTGAACTGTCTGAGCCACTACAGAGCGCTGGTCACCTGTTTCATCTAAGTTTATTCATATCGAGCTTATCTCTTATCGCACAAGATTTGACACAGCACTTCCTTGGGCCTTTAACAAAACACACACCAAGTGTGAAGCCAATAAGATGAACGGTTCTTGAGATATGTGTGCCATATACAGACTGTCTATATATATATATATACAGAGTTTTTGTCAGTGTAAAAGCCCAAAGTCCAAAACGATTGTTTAACCATATCTGTATCGATATGTTTTATTAGACCATATAAGCTTTATTACACCATATTATATCTTATATATGGTCACATAAGGGCAATCACTCATTATTTTAACTTTCCCAGATTCATTATAATTCTAGCTTGTACAATTTGTTATTCTTTTCAGCAAAAACACAAACAGATCAGTCAGACCAAGATCAGAGTGACCTCCACCATCCTCTTCATCCTGGCCGGCTGCATCGTCTTCGTCACTATCCCAGCTTTCTTCTTCAAACACATCGAGGGCTGGACCACGCTGGAGGCCATCTACTTTGTAGTGATCACTCTCACCACGGTGGGAATAGGCGACTATGTGGCAGGTAGACAGATGTGGAGCAGATGGTTGTTCTGTCATCACATGACGATTTTTTTTTTTTTTAACTTGAATGACTTTCAAATGACATTAATTAATCTTTTTCTCATCTCCAGGTGGAGACCGCAAGATCGATTATAAGCAGTGGTACAAGCCGCTGGTGTGGTTCTGGATCTTGGTGGGCTTAGCGTACTTTGCGGCCGTCCTCAGCATGATCGGAGACTGGCTTCGAGTGCTGTCTAAAAAGACCAAAGAGGAGGTGGGGCTCATTTAATTACACCTCTCAGTATTTCATTAGAGAGGCAGAACGTAAAAAGGTCACTCAGCTGCTGCCTCTCCTGCTCTGCGTGTCTTCGCTCTCATTTTGCACATTAATTGCCGTGATTAACGGACGGCTATTGTTTGAGGTGTTGCAGCTGTAGATGTTTCACTGAGTCCAGTCAGGACACACAGAGATCTATTGATCCGCTAGAGTGGAAAGTGCCTGTAGCTCAGTGTGGGGTTCGCCACTTTAGATGTAGTCCAAATGGAAAGTTGTATAAGAAAAGAACAAGGACAAGGCAGGCGAGATTATTTTATTTTATTCTCACTTTTAACAAATATCACAGACCAGTGAGCCAAACTGCACTCGCTAACATGTTTCTTCAAAGCGATGAATATGGGCAGTGCCATGTCACATTTTTGGGGGTCGACACTGATATAAGGGAGTCAAAATGTTCAGATACCGAAATAGCTGCTGATTTCCTTATCAAACCAAGGACAAAGAATTGTGAAGTGAATCTTGATATTTGACAGTTTTATCATAAATAACTAAAAAGAAAAAGAAAACACAATCATACAACTAATTGAATTATGATTATAAAGTTTTAAAAAATGTAAAATAAAAACATAAATGCACATATTTTCTTTTCTGCGTTGTAAAAGATTTTCATTTTCATTTGGGGTCAATACCTTGACAGTGGAAAGTCAAAGAATATTGAGAGACGGACAAATCCATTGTTGGTTTTAGCTGTTTTTATGTGATTTGGTGACGATTAGAAAAATCCCCATCCATATCCTGAAAACAGTGATAATGTTTTTGAGTGTACCAATATCCCATTTCTCATCTTTTCCCTATTTCTCTGTTGTCACAGGTAGGGGAGATTAAAGCTCATGCGGCTGAATGGAAGGCAAATGTACGAGCAGAGTTCCGTGAAACGCGGCGGCGCCTGAGCGTTGAGATCCATGACAAGCTCCAGCGAGCCGCCACCATCCGCAGCATGGAGCGCCGTCAGCTCGGCCTGGAGCAGCGAGCTCACTCTCTTGACATGCTGTCTCCGGAGAAGCGCGCCATGTTCGCCAGCCTGGACGCCGGCCGCTTCAAGACTTCATCCCAGGAGAGCATCGACACCAAGCTCAACAACCTGAGGCTGAAGGGGGCCTGTGAGCATTACGACCATCAGGGGAGCGGGCAAACACCACAGACAGCGTCTTCCTCGGAGGAGAACCTCTTCAACCTACGCTTCGGCTCCCTCACCAAACTGGGAAGACGAAACAAGGGCCGCGAGCTTCGGAGCAACATCCCCGAAGATGTTCGCCGGGCGAGCGTAGGCATAAACACTGGCAGTGCCATGCTGGGGGAGGAGAGGACGGAGGAGGAAGAGGAGGAGGAAGACGGGGAGCCACATGAGGAAAACGGAGAGAGGAAAGAGGGAAACATCAGCATGACAAACCTGTCACACTACGTGATGGAGCGTGCCAAGCTGAATGGGTTCATACCAGCACAGGCCAAAGACAGGGAGAACGATGAGGGGGTGAATGGACGAGCACTTCAGGTGTAGAGACAGAGAGAGTGAGGCAGAAACTCAGGCGGACTGAGAGATGTCAAGAAATGTGCCTTTCTGTTCCCCCATGCTTGGATTGGAACTGCTCCCAGGAAAGTCAGTCAGCGTGCCATAGCCATGGGAAGAAAAACCCTGTTGCCAAAAACGAATACAACTGAAAAGAGGCTGTAGTTAAAATACCTCACTGCTTATTTACCGTACAACGGGCTGCTTCACTACTTGTCAGGACCTTCCCAGACGTCGGGCAGCGGCCATCTGCTCACGTGGAATCGTATTTTTCATCGATGTGGACAGGACACGCAGACAGCTCGAGCCATGTCACCCATCTTCAGGAACGTTATAGATCTCTGCTTTGTCATCTCGGGCTGTGGGAGCTATTTATAGCTCAGCAGCCTGCTACGAAAGGACTTTTAACAAATGGCGAGTGGGAGGTTGTGTTTCTGCCGGATCGATAGACAATACGAGCATTTACCTCGCTGACAAATAATTCCTACAAAGTGTGTGAAAATGTAGCCTGAGGGTTTAAAACAACGACACAAAAATACTCATCTGGATATTGCATGGCTCTTGAAACACAACCATAGCAGTTATTTGACAGCTGTAATGATGTTTCTTTCCTTTTGTTGTAATAATGTGACACAGCGCTGGAATTCACCCGTGAAAAGACACAGTTAATCACCTTTGGCCACGAGATTGTCAGATTGTTTTTATTTTTTATTTTGTACATGACAAATGACAAATGAACGAATGTGATGCCTTTGATTTTCTACTCACCGCGCATGTCTGCATCTGTGTTTACTCCTTTTCATATCAGACGAGCACTTGAGTTGTGTTTTCCATCGAGCTGTAAAATGTTTCTTTTTCTGTTTTCTGAAACACGTCCTGTAGTTAATAACCCACCGAAATGTGTTTGACACGTGACTTTGACGTCTTTCGCATTTCTTACAAAAACAGGTACTGACACTGGAGCCCTAATTTTACAGAATTATCAAATGTATCACAGGCGTACACACACACACACACACACACACACACACACACACACACACACACACACACACACACACACACACACACACACACACTGGTTGTACTTGTAACCTGTTTAGCATTATTCTTTCAATGACCATGACCTGTGATGAGCTTAGCGACTATTTGTTGTGTACAGTTTATTTTATGAACAGATCACATTAAATGTAGTGAGTGCCTTTTTCCAGATAATAAACATGACAAATGAAATTTTGACTTTCCTCTTGTTTGGTGAAAAAGCGTCGCCCAGTCAGTAGTGACGTGTCTGTAAAGCCACAGCTGCTGCTTGGTGAAGATGTTAGAAGACATATTTGTCGGAGGCACTTCATGAATAAGTTATATAATGGAATAAGCTCATAGTTATTTAATATTTAATAACACACTTTATTGGCAAAGACAGAGGCTGTAGCTTCAACTTATTTAAACCCTTGTCATCCTCCACAAGAAGATAAAGAATGGCCTTCTCAGCTGCCAGTTGCAACGCTTGTGTATCTACACAGGGGCGGATACAGGCTGTGTGTGTTCGTCGGATTGACTCTGTGCCAGAGGCCTGCCCATACCTGGTTCTATAGGCTTCATTATTGTGTTAATTGCCATATCTTATAAATATGGGATAGGATACGAATTGGACATATAATTGGCCCCTCTGTGAAAATTGGCCGGATTTAGAAAAATCCTTGATCCTCCACTGGCTCAACGTATCTGTTTAAATAAACATTTGGCTTGAACCGGCCTAACTGCAGCAGCTACATGGATTTCAGCCAATATTAAAGTCTCAATGTCATTAGACCTATTGCCAGAAGCCATTTGCTGGAAGAACTGTTTATAGGTTTTGTTTTTGCTAATTAAAAATGAAAGAAGACGAATGGAATTAATAACAGATATACTAGTGTGAAACCTGCAGTTACAGGACACAAGGATGTTAAGACGACTTTTACTTTTCAGGTTTTGGCCCAAACACGTTTGTCCCCTTATTAAAATGGAAAGGAGATTTTCACCTCTGAGAAGTGGCTGTGAAAAATTATGGTTCCTGTAAAAGTGATGTATTGAAAATAGTTAAATTTCACCTTTAGTTTAATGTAATTTATTCCTGCTGTATAAAAAAATACACTTATTAATGATCTCAGGTTTTACATCTATTTACTGCATTATTCACTATTTGTCCTTGTAAATAAAATCACAAAACAAGGAAGACCAAAAACAAAACAAGGTGATGAAAGGACAAACTGGAAATGATCTCATTTTACTGAATCCATTCAAACACAAAATGTCACCCTGTCTTGCATTTATTTTTATCCCATTGCCCCCCCCCCCCTACTCCTCATAAAAGTTTATTCCAACCCAATTTTCCAAATTACATTATCACTGTGAATTTGCTTAGATACAGCTTTGTGTGGGTTATTAAATGACAGAACACACTTTTATGTAACCAACTCATGGCGTGTTGCAGGGTGCTGGAGCCCAAGGACTCCATCTGTGCACGTCTCGCTCTGAGCCACGGTCAGGTGCTCAACGTGTGTGCTGCACTGAGGAGAAGGACCCAGCAGAAAGCACCACAGAAGGAATTAATCAGGGAGGCAGGCCAGTGTATGGGAGAGCTATAAATCGCATGTAATTGAAAGGGTGTGTGTGTGTGTGTGTAAGTGTGTGTGTAAGTGTGTGTGTGTGTGTGTGTGTGTGTGTGTGTGTGTGTGTGTGTGTGTGTGTGTGTGTGTGTGGAGCTTCCCTTCAAGGTGGAAGTGACCTCAACCTGCCTCCGCCCTGCTCCTCCTCTCTGTCTCTGTCGTCTGTCCATCACTATCTTTCTATCTCTTTACCATCAGCTCTCAGGTTGTTCTTAATTAGTTTTCAACTCTATTTGTGTGGTCGTCATTGTAGTCACGTCAATCTGATTCATTTATACGGACGTGGAAGTGGTAAGAGAAGGCGATCCTGCATGTCCGTCAAACATCGAGTCGTGTATGAAAATGCTCAAAAAGTAATAACATGACACCAATTACATTAATATTCACATTTACAAAAGAAAAGATTACTTTTATAAATTGTTTGCCCCTTTTCTGTGCTGGGATGCACACCAGAAAATATTGAAGCAATCCAATAAAACACGGTATACAGGGTTTATATAAGTTAAACATTTTATACCAGAATTAGTATCCATATGTGGATGATCTCTAAGGCTCAGCACGTAGAGCGGGTCGTCCACTAACCAGAAGGTCTTTGCCCTGATCCCTGGCTCCTCCAGTCTGGGTGCATCTTTGGGCAAGACACTGAACCCTATGTTGCCCCTGACGGCTCCGCCAGAATATAAATGATGTGTGGTAGAAAAAGTGCTGCATTAATGTGGGTGAATCGGTAAATGTGACTTGTAGTAAACAGTGCTTTGACTTGTCATTAAGACTATAAAAGTGTTATATAAATATATGTGTCTTATTACCATTTTGTATATTCAAAAATGTGGATGGGAACATTATTATTGTTGGGTTGGGACCAGGGTTCGAGGTAAATAGTCAAATCATAGATCTGCAGGGTTCAATGAAACATAAAAAACAAAAGCTAGTTTCGGGTAGTTTAAAGATGCAAAAAGACAACATTTCCCCTGCTAGCATATTTTATATGACATAACATTTTACCAATGCACTGATGATATAATAACATTAACATTTTAAATGTTACACTTGTGCTGATCACTAAGTGAAAACAAATCGATGCAGACTCTGTTTCCATGTGTTCACTTTGCAGGCGGCTCCCACATCTACTGCTCTCTTTGCCTAATCACCATCGCCTGCTTGACAATCTGCACAAGTTGTTCCTCTTCCTGCCTTCTCCCTTTGCTTGTTATAGTTGTGTGGGTTTTCACGTGGAACCATCTATCCCCTGTGTTCCTCTGCAGCCAGCATCTGCAAAATGAATGTTAATATGCAACAGGAAAAAAATGAAGTGTTCCTTCATCCATCTGGGCTTCATCTGAATCATGAAGCTCTGCCAAGACATGATGAGTAAAAGACTGAACTGAGCGTTACTGGTGCAAAGCAGCATTTCTTCAGGTGTCAGTTGAGGGAACCTTTCCCCCATTAGAGAGCTGTGCAATTTATCCAGGGGGCGCTGCAGAAACACAAATTCATCCATCAAGTGGGGAGGAAACCAAACAATTTCACTCCCTGCTCCGAATGGATCAAACAGAAGGACTGTAACAGTTGCTCATGTTCAGTTCTCTTTAATGTGGTTGAAAATGCCCATGAATCACCTGTGAGGAGAGTGCACTATGTGGGGCTAACTCATTCTCTATTTTTAGTGTCTTTGTTAGTCATAACACTTACATATCGCAGCTTTGTGGTGCAGCTCATACAGAGAGTGAACTGGTCTTGTTCTTGTTATTTTAAGATCTCAAATGATTCCTCCTGAGGAGTTTCACTTTACTGATCTGTGACTTGCAAAACAGCGTGACTCACCGAGCGTGTGTCTTCAAAATTCAAAGTTGAGGAAGTGTTTTTGTTTCTTTAGGGGGAACTGCAAAGGCTGAAATGATGCAAGAAGGAAAACGGAAAAAACAAGTGCATGATACGAAGGTGAATAAATAAAGTAAACACTAAATAGGTCAAGATGGGATAATCATTTCAACAACAGTCAAAGTTTTCAGCCCCACCTTGACTTTACCACTTTGGTCTGACTAAGATGAAAAAGATCAAATCACTTATTGTAAATTTGCCCTTTGAGATTATACTAAACAATTTATTTAATTAAGATTTCATTAAGCTTTAAATACAATTAATCAATTTAACAAGTTATATTGAAAACAAAAACAGGTTTGAGATAATTCAGCTTCTTGTTTATGAAGCTATCCATCCATCTATCCATCCATCCCCCCATCCATCCCTCCATCCCTCCATCCCTCCATCCCTCCATCCATTCATCCATCCCTCCATCCATCCATCCATCCACATATCCATTCATCTATCCATCCATCCATCTGCAGGCCTGATCTTATTTAACCCTGACACCTCAAACACTTGTTGTTGCTTCCGCTATGCCACAGTTATTAGATTAAAAAACATTTTAAACTCTAAAACTTTCACTTCAGATATGAAATGTATTGTTCCGTGTTTTTATTGAGCTTATTAATGATATGAGCTACAGACAAGTCGTTTCCCCACTAAGGGAACAAGAACAAGTAGCTGATGAGGGGAAAGTGTGAAAGTGCTGCGAGCGACAGGAAGGATGGTGAAGAAGAAGAAGAAAAAACTTTGGAGGGAGTGTCAGACGCTCCCTCGAGGGGCCCAGCGTGTTTGACATCGAATGCAACACAAGGGATTTGTGAAATTTGCCTGACAATGTGTCTGGCAGTGAAGATACTGGATTGAAGAGAGGTACTAAAGGTGTGACAGAAATTTAAGCATAACCACTCATTCTAATAACAAAAGCTAGAATAAATTAAAATCAGGGAATGTGTTACAATAAAAGTGCATTTTAAGCTTTGATTTAACGGAAAGCTACGGACTCAATATGACGACACAGCAGAGTCTAACTTTGGCCACACGGAGGCTTAAGATGCATGTTTTATCTGATATGGCAAGAAAACTACACCATCCAACATGGAGAAATGTACAGTACAAAGAATAAAGGTTTCAGAAAAGGAAAAATTTGAAGACAAATAAAATAATATGGTCAGACATCAACATTTGTTTGTAGTTTAGATCTTGTTGAATTACAAAGATATTACAAATTCCCGTACTTTGAAAGGCTCTCTTCTCTTCAGAGACCAAATATATCTGTTATTATTGCTGAGTAACACTGGAAAATGAAAGAAACTAACTACTAACAACTACAAAATAAATCCATATCTAAATCTATACATCTCTCTATGTATTATAGTATTCATTCCTATCTTTATTTATTATTTAATTGATACGAATAATGACAAAACAGCATGAAAGAAAAGCTGTTGTGATATTTTTACTGCAGCGAATCTACTTCATAGTTGGAGATCAGAAGTTGCTGAATCTAAATAAAACTCTATTGACTCTTTGATTTATTCTTGAAACTACTGTAGTAAATATAATAAAACTACACTGAGTCTATTCTTATTGGAGATTACAACTGGATTATGTAATGTGGTTACCTCACAGCCCCACACTGCTATATTTGTCCATCTGTTTCCTTTTTTAGCCCATGAGTGTATTTGAAGCTGATTCTTCTCTGTGGCACGTGTGTGTGGACGTTACCCTGATAATTGCCGGAGTTTTCATCTGCCAACACGCAGCATCAGTCCCTGCTGCCAGGGCTGAGATTGGCTTTGGTTGATTATGTTTTACATGAGGAGGATCCTTTAATAACAAGATAACAAGAATATTCAGCTTGAGGTGTCATGAATCCCCTCTGAAGCTGCACACCGCTTTTTATTACTCCATCCTGTTCCTGTTACGTGTGTGTGTACACAGTCAGATCCCCAGTGTTGATTTGTGTCCCATTCATTCGCCTGACAGGGAACAGGCTCTCTCACAGACTCTGCCAACATCCTGGTAGACGCTGCTATTCACTGACCAAACCTATTGATCCTCTTGTTATCTTCATCTCCGCTCGTACTTCACATGTAAAGACGCCTGTTTGTTTCGCAGCCAAGGACAGCGCAAGGTGAGAGGATGAATATACATCACGGGTCCTTTATGGCCCCCAAGGTTCTGCTGATGCAGGTTATTCAGCGGTAGGTGAAGCATATTATCTGACATGGATGGATGAATGGATGGACGGGAGAGAGAGGCAGACTCACATGGACGAGCACATGTCCTTTCCAGCCAGTGCTGTTATTGAAGCATGAAGGCAAAATGAGGAGTGTCACGTATTCTTGATACCAGAGGTAATAAAACGTGAGATGCAGATTATAGCCAGGTTCTACATCTCTGAGGCCGTCACGGGATTCTATATAAATAAAGATCAAGAATACACTTTAAATGGCACGTGTTTTTCACAGGCGCACTGTGGGGACTCGCTCACTAACTGGGGACATTAAGGTCCCCACAAGGTTAAACTTCCCTGTGGTCAAACTGTGTGTGTGCCTTTGTACATTTCTACACGTGTTTGTGTGTGTATATGTGTGTGTGTATGAGCTGCAGGAACATGAGCTTGTGTTTTCTTCTTAGAGTTAATAACCAATTCTGAGGTTATCAGATTATTATGTCAAAAGAACACAAAGAAAGGACGATAACAAACAAACAATTATATTATATATAGCTATTTGCTGTTATAAAACGCTACAAATTATGTTATAAAACATTTTTTGTGATAGTTACATAAAATATATTTCTAGTGAAAAATGAAATTTCCATTATGTTATCATTGTAGACAGCTTGCTGCACTTCCATAACTGTCCACTAGAGAGCTTCAGATATCCATATTTGCCATTTTGTACACTGACCATGAAAGCACTCAACATTTTTGTGAATATATAACATTTTTTATATATATATAACAAGCCACAACATACAGATGAATTGCAAGTATTATACGATAGTTGTACGAAATAAGATTTGGAGCGCCTCCTCTTAATACTTTAGAATTTCAGGTGCAGTTTGCTATTGAAAGCACTGAAAAGAAAACATTGAACTCAAACATATTTATTTGTTTCATTTGAATCTGAGATCATTCACAGGCTGGATTTTGGCATTTGCTTTGAAACAACCAGCTTAAATGGAAAATTATGTTCATGAAATCATTTCAAGGCCTTAATTTGCAAATTCATTAGAATAATAAACTTTCTTGCAGTCTTCTAAAATCCTGTGTAATGTTTTGTCATAGAATGATGGTACTTACAGGAAGAAAACAAGATGTCAGCTTTGTTTTTTAAATACTACACCGTCCATATGGCACCTGATGCACACTTATCTGACCAAAAATACAAATAGTGGGTTGAAGTGGTCCCATGATTAAAGCCATATTGTTTACCTTTAATCCAATGATTACGTTTGCATTAAAACCCTTTATTGCCATTGGGCCTCATCAGGGAAGGTTTCACACGACAGAACTGTGATGTTGACGTAGTGCACACTCCGCCCTGCGTGGCTCAGTGTTCGATAAAGTGGTAATAAATGTGCCAAAGTTAATAAAGCATCTCGATAAAGATGTACGGCACATGCAAAGTAAACTGTCAGTATGAACATGCAGAGGGTGGACAAATTAATGTTAACACTTGCATTTACACTGAACTGCAATTGATTAACTTTGTGGTAATAAATCCTAACTGCAAGCACTGGTTTAAAGAAGTGTCTTGTGGGGGTGCATGACGTTCCTGCATAACATCTGCCAGATCTAATGATAAGACAATGCATTTATTCTACTAACAAGCACTGCTTATGTGGCTAAGTTGTTCCAGTGTTTTCCTTGAAATTATTAAAATACATAAATGAGCTACACCACTGCAATGGATGATCTGTTCCTTGGACACAATGAAGACTGGCACTGCTATTTATTTTCAGTTAGTTACACACATACTGTCTTCATGCTGTTATAATGAATAGAGAACAAAATGTTTATTTTTATTGATAAGCATACATAAAACAAAACACGTAGATAAACACACAAACACTATCATTAACACATTACATGTGACGTCCATTTTTAAATGAGCTCAACACCACTGTGTACACAACCATAAATACTAAAATAATCTCTATAATCAAAATAATAATAATGATGACGTCCACTCCGGTGGACACCTATAAGAGCAATAATAAACTGTGACAGTAGGATATCATCATTAATAATTATATATAACAAAATATCTGTCACAGCTGAAAATGGTCTCCAACAAATTCACCTTTTACTCCTGTTTGAGTTATGGTTGTTAAAAACTCCACTTTTCATCAGAAGGAAATTACTTTGTGCTGAATGCAGTTTTCAGACTCATCTGCTTGAGTTTTAACTATAAAATCAGAGTTTTTGTTGAAGAATAGACACAATATCTTTATTACTTGAAACATCTCTATTCTTAACTTCTCTAGTCATAATCATCATGTCCTATCCTGCGTTAACGCTACACTACACCCTCATGTTTGCTTCTCTTCTTTCCCTGGAAGAAGAGCACAACCTGATTAACGTTCTTCTGTCCTGTCCTCGTAATGAAGCAGTAGAGCAGTGGGTCGGCCAGGCAGTTGAGGCTGGAGATGGCAATGCTGATTTTGTAGGGATAGATGAACCATGCAACATCATTGCAGTGATACACCAGCGCTCGGAGCAGCATCATGATGTGGATGGGTCCAAAGCAGAACAAGAGGCAGAGTAGAACCACCGTCAGCAACCTGGAAATCCGTTTACGCTCCTGCTCCTCTGTGGCCTTGTTGGACTTCACCGCCGTGCAGATCCCCCAGGTGGAAAACACCACCAGGAGAACAGGAACTACAAACCCCAGGAAGAAGCGCAACACGTTTACACGAGCCATATTCTCTGAGAGCGGGAGGAAGGTGTCAAAGCACACGGAGGACTTGTTGTTTTCCAGGTACGAGTCCTCCCACGTGATGGTGGAGGCATTGAAACAGATCACCAGCACCCAGATGGAGACGCTCACCGCTGCTGCAGTGCCAACTTTCCTCAAGGATGGGTACTTTAGCGGGTGGACCACTGCCAGGTAGCGGTCGATGGCGACGCAGCAGAGGAAAGCGTCGCTGGTGTAGAAGTTGGTGAAGAGGGAGTAGACGGAGAGCACACACACGTAACCCCCGTGGGCCCAGACTCCCTGCCACAGGAAGTCCAGCCACAGAGACAAACCCACAGTGAAGGTCAGGTCGCTCAGGGCCAAGTTGAACAGATACACCCCGAGCTCATTCTTCTGTCTAATGTGCTGCCATGACACGTAGAGGGAGAAGGCGTTGGACGGGATGGCGGTGATGATGATGGCCATGTAGAAAAATAGGAACGACCTCCTCCTGAATGCGGTGTCAGCCGAGGTGCAGTCTGAGTGATTGGCGAACAGGGTGAAGTTGTCCATTACAGATGTAAGGTTGATACGTTCTCACCTTGTGGAGAAACAAAGAGCGAAATGAGACAGAGTTACAGCAGTGGAGTTGGAATATGTAACATTTTAAGATGAAAGGGCCATTGCACCAATTTGTACACTTTTTTTTGGTTTGGTTTTTCTCGGTCTTGTTTTCACCTTTGACCGTTTGTTGGTTGGTTTGGTTTTTTGTGAGCCAGATCACACAAAAACAGCTGAACAGATTTCCATGAAACTTAGTGAAAGGATGTGGTAGAAGTCAGGGAAAATCCCATTACATTTTGGTGCAGCTGAATTCAGGAATTGTATTTAACTTTCTTTAACGTAATGAGATAAGTATTTTATTTTATTTTTTTACTTTTCCTTCATTTCCTAGGGAATATTTCATGGATATTGATGGAAAAATCAGGCACGTTTATCTGTGTAATTTGGTGCAGATTGATTGAATTTAAGAGGACTAGTTTCAGATTTTAGTTAAATACTGCAATTGATATTTTAAAAATACTGACTAATATTGATCAACTAAATAATCAATTTAAGCAAACAATCGTGATCCTGAATAGGATATTTTACCATTGGAAGAATCACCTTGTCAGTTCATGGAAAAACTACAATCATGATGCTGTTATTCAGTTACTTCAAACCAAGTTCAGCATTTCTGTTTGTGAGTGTTTGTGACTTATTAGCTGACATACATAACAGAACCAATATATCTGCAATAAGTTACTATTGACAAATATATTGACCCAATCAATTCATCAGTCTCGCTCTTCCATTTGAAAACAGTAACAATAATTTATCTGATAGAAACTTTGACTCAGCTTGAGACTGGGTTTGTGGAGATTTAAAGACATGGGCGTTTACAAGTCACAGAGAATGTAAAGACAGATGCCACCTAGATGCATCATGGGAAATGTAGGATTCAGTGAATCTGGGGCTTGCAGTGTTTAAAAGTCAGGATATTTAAACCTCTGCTGGTTTGATTTTTAAAAAACATTGTGTCCCTGTGAATGAAGGAAAGTGAAGGTCCATTTGATCCAATGAATGACAATTACAGTTCAACATTCTCATGAAGTTTTGAGATTTGTTTCCACTCATTTAGTATATTTCAGTTACTGTCTAAAATGTCAACCCACGTATTTAACTCAACTTTAAGCATCAACCATCAACACAAGTACTTTATCAAGTTTTTACAAGGAAAAGCATGAACTTAATTCAAATTTAGGAAAAATAACTCGTAAAGTTCAACTCACTGTGGTTTCAGCCGAGCTTCTGCTCCAGATTCTGTTCAAAAAGTTCATCAACAAAATGGAAACATGAACACAGATGGAGATATTCAGTTGTCTTGACTTCTTCTGCCTAATCAGACGGTTCAGAGAAACAGGAAGAGTCTGAGACCGCCTCCTCATCGCCCCTGACTACTGGGTGTCATTTACTAGGTGATAGGCCATGACTGAACAAACTGTTTGGGGACCACATGGCAGATTTAATTTGAGTATATAGGACGCTGCTCGTCTTTATGTTTGTCGAGTCAATAAAGACAGGGTGATGTTGGTTATTGTCTGATAACGGGAGTTTCCATTAGCATAGTTATGTTGCTACAGCTGGTTGTTATGTGTGTTATAGTGCTCTAACAGTAAACTAAACTTTAAAAAGTCTGTCTGAAAAACTATACTCCCTTGTTAAACCAATTGTGTATGAATAGAATTTGTATTGGTTTTTCTAACAAATAGAAAAGAAGAAAAAATAGAAGAGAACATTTAAATTGTTAGCTACATACCAATACAAATACCTACACAGTGTTTGAATCGATGCAATACCTCAATATATAAAGACAAATAAATCAGGAGGATGACTCTTCTGGGGAAAAAGGCATTTTACAAACAATGTCGATTATGACTGTCCACCGTCATCATTCCTCATTAGAGAGATTGGATGTGAAACAAAGCAATAAGTAAATAATGAAGCAAATATACTCTCAGTATAAAGTCAATATGAGATTTTCAATGTTTTTATGGTATCAAATTCCTTCTTTGTATTTGTATACTGTAGCTATGGCTCAGTATACCCTCTACATTGAATCACAGAGTGTACTTAAAGGACCAATAACCATTTCAATGTACATAAGAGCATGTTAGCATTGTATTTAGAGAGATGGAAAAGGAGCCTTTAATGCAGTAATGGACCAGGACAGCCATCACAGTAAGATTCTGTGATTCAGTGTAAATAAGAAAAAATCTATTCACAAATAAATGCAAACATGATCTTGTTTGCATCACAATCATTGTACATTGTAGAGTTTAATTTTCCAATAAAATGTCCAAACTCTCAGCATATGAATGCTTAGTTTCCACCACACCTATTAAATCGCACTCATAAATAATACTTTGTCTTTTATCTTCTTTTGCAATTACTGTCTAAAAACAAAACCTATAAACAATTCAGTTGTCAGAAAACTGACTGAACTCTCCAATCATTCCCTCCACCACATACAAACTCCCCTGCTTTTCTCTGGAGCTTTCCTAATCTCTTTCTAAACACTCCCACTGATCAAACACTATATCATACGATCCTCTGCATTGTTTATGGTTTGTTGGCGACTGTGACCATTTATGGATCTCTGAGCCTTGTGGCCCAGATGCAGGCTGCAGGGCTCCAGTGTGGCCCTGTGCAGAAGGCATGACAGTCTTTATACTGTAATCTAGTGTTTGATTAGAAGCAGGAACCACAGCATTCTTTCTTTCCTGCTCTGTGGTGGTGATAACATGATGTGCTCAGAGCAAAAAGCCCAGATGAAGACAGGTACCAATAAACCCAGGAAGATCCGCCTGAGTCTTTGCTCCTTCATCAAGCAACGTGAGGAGAAAGCTTGCAGCGCCTCTGTGTGGTCAAATGCGCGGATTGCAGTCCCTCAAGCTTACAATGAAGAAAAGAAACCAGGCAGCCAGATACATGTGCTGATCCAAGATGCCGGAGGTAGATATAGTCCCGTTTATTTGGTTTAGCAGTGCTGAGTCCATCCTTACATGATGCTGACGGATGTAAAAAGCAACAAAAAGCTCTGTGTTGTATTGACCTGAGATTTGAGTTTTTTGCTGCAAATAGCTCCTGGTGGAAAATGCTAAAAAAGAAAATTTCATTAGCTGTCATTTTATTGCCTCAGTATTAAAACATTTATAGATAATTAATACAAAATTCTAAAAGGTTTTGTAGCACCAAATTTGAAAGTCTACTCTGCTCGACTCGTGTAGACAGCTGAAACTCCAAACTTTGATTGTGTTATCACTCGTAGCATCCAGACTTATATATTTGATTAATCATCTAATGACCCCCTAGATTTTTCCTATGATCCTTTAAAATCTCTATATTTTTAAGACTTAAACATCTGCAGAAAAAGTGTCTGCACTTCAATTCAAATGCACCAAAACACAACATACATTATCTCAAAGCACTTAAGACTTACAAAAGTATAGAGAACCAACTACAACATTGAAGAAATAATACACATTAATGGATCAGTATTAACAACCTAACAATTGGAGTTTGTGTTTTTGATAATACTTGTGTATTTTTACTTCAATACAATTTAAACAGCTTTCATTTTACATTGTACTTTACATTTTAGTACTGGTAGAAACCAGTGACGGACAGTTAGTTATCATAATATACTGGAATGAGGTTTCCAGGAACTACCGAACATCATGTTATTCAGTGTGATCGTGGTGCAGAGAAGGATTCTGTTCGTTCAGATGTGTTTCATTAAGGGAAAAGAAATGTCAGGCACAGACAGTAGTAGAAGTGGAAGGATGATCTTGTTCTTGTTGATATTAAAAAGCCTTTTTATCAACATTGAAGCCTGGTGTTTTATTTATTTCCTAAAAAATACTTTCTTAATGTCATTTCATCCCTGTAAACCAAACAAAGTCTTATTCAGTCTTAGATATCTGCCCACTCCGATCTGTGCAACACCGAGTCTGCTCTAATAAATAAATGATTTGATTATCTCCAAGTCTTCTTTTTCTGCTTTTTTTACAAGAGGGATAGTTTGAACGTGTGTAACCCTGGAAGTTAGTTAAATATTTTAGCAAAAATATGTAGTTTTAATATTGACACATTTCAACAAATGCAGTTACCAGGAGATGTTCTCTTCAGGAAAAACAAGGTTCAACCTGAATACACTAAGTTAAGAGTGATACTATTCTATGATGGGTTGAATCAAATGAACTCTCCTCCGAGCCCAAGAGCATTAAAAGAGTTCTCCACTGACTGGGCGACTGTGGCTCAGGGGGGGAGAGCGGGTGATCCACTAACCAGAGGGTAGATGGTTTGATTCCCAGTGCCTCCAGTATGCTTTCCAAAGTGTCCTTGGCCAAGAAACCAAATGGCCTCTGGTGGCTGTGCTGGCAGTATGTGAATGGTGTATAGCGCTCTTTAAATATGTGTGTCCAAATATAATTATACAGAGCGCTCACAATGACAATAAAGGCTTTCTGATTTCTGGATGTGGCTTTGTACTGTAAAGAGCTGTGAGTGCTAATACAATACAAATACAGTCCTTTTACTATATCATTCCACTGGCATAGTATTAAACCTCATTAATATCGTTGGATTGTGTTGGACACATTCTCCTGGTTTCAGCTTCAAGCTTCTTGCCACAAGCCGAGGTAAACTCCACACCGTTTGCAATAACTGATTTAATCACGATAGTCAAAGCATGCTCCTTAGCTGTGGGCCTATATGTAGACATTTATCAGAGGTGGTCTCTTCATTAGAGATTCATTTTAAATGCAGATTGATTTGTTGATTTGACATTCTCTGCTGGGAATCAAGACTCACTAACACACGAGCAGCTATCAGGCTTAATAAGCAGGGAATGGGTGGACGGGGAGGGGTCATTCTGCCTTTATTAGACTGTATCAAGAGTGATGAGACAGAGGTTCAGGGTTCACTTAATTAAATTGAGGACTTTTTAAGACCTTTTTAATACCAGGTAGAATATGATTTAATACGTGTTTCATAGTCAGGTCATCAAACGTATGATGAAAAACCTGGAGGGACGACATTAAGACAATCATTTTAAAGATGGTTTATTAAACTAGACGTGTAGGCAGCAAAAAATATATGTATGGATTTCCCAATGAAAAATAATTGTTCTATAAAACTCAGTAAAATATTTTTCTAATATAAACCCATTAAAAAACAATAATTCATTGTAGCTAACATTAGTGACAGTTGTTGCAAAAAGTGCACAAACTGAAACATTAATGTTTTACAAAAAGTTTCAGCTGAAAAAGTAAAGGGACAAGAAGCTCTTCATGCAAAAAATAAACTCAGATCAACTAAATTTAACAACACAAGGTTATAGCAGCTGTAATTACCACTTGGTGAGGCCAGAAATTGCCGGTGTATGTGCTCTGGATGGAATTAAACCCACTGACCAGTAACTAGCCGTGGTCACACAAACATCTTAAATTCTTCATTTAAGTCTAGAATGTGGCACGATGGAATTACTTCCTGTCTGGAATAAATATCTCCTCATTCACTTTGGTTCAGACTCAAATCTGAACCAGTGGAACGTGTGAAAATGAACCTGAGTTAGAGGGTGGGCTAACATCTCGTTAAGGGAGCGCTGATTGATGGGATTCATGTCTGTGCACCTGCATGTTGAACGAATGCAAGCAGTGGAGTTATTGCTGGCACAGACAATAAAGACCGAAGATCTTTTTCATAGAAAAAGGCTGAAATTTATTTAGCTGCTCCAGTTTCAGGGTTTTGTCAGAGCCGAGAACAGTGAAACGGGGCATCGGACAAAATTCATTTTCAACTAATCTATGCTGACAACACATGGAAATAAAACACTGACACAAATTCAAGAACTGCAACAACTCAAAGTAACCTCCTTTTAAATTCTTGAATGAGAGATGCTGCTACAACATAAAACACGGACCTTCCCTCTGTGAAATAAACTTTTGAGTCTCTCCCAAGAATCTCTCAGGGATATAAAGTCGTAATACGGCGGGGAATGACGTGATCACAGCAGTGCACGGGGATAAACAAAGTTAAACCAGGTCAAAGGCCTCACAGTAGATTAATGACATGAAATAACTGGATGTCAGGTCGGAACATACAACAGGCCAACAGGAACATACAACAGGCTTAACAGAGATACACAAGGATACCGTAGATTATCTTTTTTAATGTTAATCCAATATGTTAGTATGAAAACAAGGGCTAAACAATTCATTTTAAACATGAGTGGCCTTATCCTAAAACCTTTGCTGTAAAATGTTTGTTTGGCATAATTTGTTTCTAGTTTAGCTTAAAAAAAACACAACAAGAGAGAACAGCCAATTAAATGATTTTTTCATTATAGCACCAATTTCAACATGCTGGTATGGTAACACACACACACACAATTTAATGTACACTAACATGATCATATCTCAAAATAGCTAATGATGACAGAATCGCAGTCAGTGTTCTCTAATGACGTGGAGATATGGGGGTCGTGCTTGATGATAGTCAGTGAATCTCCAAGGTTAAGAGTCATTTACTGGTGATTCTAATCATACAAATGTTTTGCACCCATTGACTGGGTGAAATTGATTGTTGGCTAAACCTTGTGCCCTTTAGTTAATGTTGCTGCGCCCGTCCAACTTTCCTTTAATAATCTATGGATACTTGCCATAGAATATTTGGAAAAGCACCACAACGGTGATAGATTCATTAGAGGCA
The DNA here is from genome assembly GCF_022539355.2 of Hippoglossus stenolepis. Taxonomy (NCBI): domain Eukaryota; kingdom Metazoa; phylum Chordata; class Actinopteri; order Pleuronectiformes; family Pleuronectidae; genus Hippoglossus; species Hippoglossus stenolepis. The sequence goes on from NC_061492.1 coordinate 9,594,712, forward strand.
AGTTCTAAAAGAGAAAGTGAACAAGCTAAGTAGGAAAACTTCCTCTGAGTCACAAAGCTGCTACTGTAAACTGCTGAATCATAAGGGACAGGTTCTCCTGGACTGGATTTACCTAAATGTAACCTGTGATCGTAGTTGGGCAGTAATAGATAGGCTACATGTGATCAAAGCGATGTTATCAGATTATTAAAAATATCATGATATCCATGAAGTAATTAAAAATGCTTCTACTATTCCTGCAAACCAAATATGAAGTTGCTGTCGTCTGCGTAAAAGTCATCACCTCATATCTGAAGAAACGCAAAGAGGTTTTGGTTAGCATAACATTTGAGAAAAAAGGAGCATTTTGTGTATTCCATTACTGGCTATATTTTAAACTAATGTAACCTTTAACCGAGCAAAGTCAACGTGAGTAGATGATTTAATCATTAAGTCAGTTGTTTTTAGGAGCAGGTCACTGTTTGCCCTAATTTGTGCTTTCAAAATCAGTATTTATATTCATTAAGGAAGATTGTGTATCCATTTGAGTTGCTTATAGAAAGTACTCCAGTAATACACAAAAATCAAGTGATGGATGAAGATACTGTCAAGAGAAATTGCAGTAAACTTTCATTCCACTGTATCAGGTGAATTGAGAATTCAATAGTACACAAAGTACATGGGTGAACATTCTTCTATATGAGCCTACTGTGTGGCAAAAGACAAACTCTAAATAGTATTTCAGATAAATCAAGTTTTGATTTGTGTTTCTCATTAAAACACACAAGTCATTTCCCCTACATATTACATCCATTATTGTGTACATAAAAGCATAGTATTAAATATCCCCTGATAATGCTATTTATTCACATTATCGTAAGTATCATTGAATACGAGTCATATCCTGTATGTTGTATCATTTTAGCAGCACGAGTAAGCATCACATCTGATCTTATGCTTTAAAAATAACCACAGGCTTAATTTGCTCCGCTCTGTTGATGTAAGTGGACACAACAGAGCGTTGATATGTGGTCATATCTGATCCTCTGTGATGATGCCTTTTCCTCCTGTAGATGGCGATAACTTTCCTCCTAAAGTACTGCCCTGAGAAGACATACAGCAGTGGGTTGAGGGCACTGTTGAGAAAGGCCAGATACACTGAAACCTGACCTCCTATATCGAGGGTGTGAAACCACAGCTCCTCGTCCAACACCTGGAAGTCACATAGGGTGTCGAGGAGGGTGAATATCTGGAAGGGGCCCCAACAAAGTAAGAAGAGTAGTGTGACAGAATACACAAGTACTGTGGCCTTTTTATCATCAGTGTTATGAAAACCTACACTCTCCCTCCTCTGAGCTAAAGTGTTGATGATGTTTCCACTGCTGAAGACGATCATCAGAACAGGCAGGGCAAAGCCAACAATGTTCATCAGAATCTGATGAGCAAACTTCCAAGAGATATCATGAGAGAAATCCAATACACAGGACGTTATCTGGTAGTCCTCGATGAACTTTACCTTTCTGTGAATCATAGTCGGAGTACTCAGTAGAAGTCCTAATATCCACAGGATGAGGCAGGCCACCTTGGCATAACGTGTCCGTCTCAGCCACCTGGCCTTCATTGTCTTTACGAGGGCTAGGTAGCGGTCAACGCTAATCATGACCATGGTGTAGATGCTGGTGTAGAAATTGATGAGGATGATGGAGTTGACCAGTTTGCATAAGGGGTCTCCATACGGCCAGTTATAGCCGTTGAGTATGTACATTGCCCAGAAAGGAAGGCCACACAGCAGAATGAAGTCAGCCAGTGCCAGGTTGCCCAGATAGATCTCTGCTACAGTCAGTCGATCCCTTTGGGCTACAAACACTGCCAGGACAAAGCCGTTAGAGAGAAGACCTATCAGGCACAGGATGAAGATGTATGGGGGAACGACAGCGTGGATAACGTCCCACTCTGCGGAGGTTGGAGACTCTGATGGACCCGCTGGCAGGGACGTGGTGCTGTATTCAGACCAAAGTGCTGCCACAGAAGTAAGCTTCATTGGCTCCATGGGCTTGAAAACAAAATTCAGAACTCATCATTAAAAGGCTATAGTTGGATTCAAAAGACACAGTGTTGTTATTTGACAACTGCTGCACAGAAAACTGCTATCTTACCTATTTCCTTCGCTGCATGTCTGGAACTTCTATGTTGTTAAATGTTTTCATGCGACACCTTAATAGTTCAAATTATCTACAATTTAATTGCTAAACAACTAGCTACATTTCAAAGACCCTGTAGAAAGAAAGGACGGACGATGAGAAGTCCTTACCGTGTGTTTCCTGAAAATATTCCCAAAGTCTTAAGTCAAGAGACACGTCTGGGACATCTGTGTACACTGAGCTCCTGGTGAAAGTATACGGCAAGTCAGAAGGGAGATGTGCTACGAGAGGGTTTGTATACACAGTTGCATTCTTCCACACTTGGCCAAGGAGTTAAATACATCAACTTGTTTACGTAAGAGTCAAATTTTTGGTCCCTGCACATATTAGAGACACGTATGCTGAAGCCGCAGTGCACTGAATGTTTGGAGAGAAGCTGAAACGGCAGACAGCAATTTACCAAATGTGTTCAATTAATCAATGCAACCACAGAGTATAAGACAATTTTATTATGACATTTTATTTTATTAATCGTAACGTAAAACTCTTAAAATTATACTGATACACAATGTTTACTCATACAACAACAGTCTCCGAAGCCAAAAGGAAATGTGACCTCACTAAATTATTCGCAGTTCATATGAATGTCATCTATCTTATTTACCCAAATAGCATGAATATGAAATTATACTGTCTGTAATACCTCACTCTATTCTTTGATGTTGAGATATCATGAATAAATGCTTTTTGATTTCAAAACATTATACCGACTATTTAAAGTTACTGATTCACAACTCTTTGACTTTGATGTACAAAAACTTGATTTATCCCTATTCCGTTCTATCTTTGATCAATTTATTATCCTTCCTTTATCTGTTCTTAATTTCAAGATTATAAAATGACAACAATAAAAGACTTCATGGGGCTTAAAACCAAACAAGAACACAACCTTTTTTAAAGTATACAATGACACGTGTTATTTTAAACATTAGCGTAGCTGAGGCACCCCTTTTATGGTCAAAGTAACCACAGCACACTCGAATCATGCAGCACATCAAGTGCGTAAACAATCCTTTGTTATCCAAACAGCCCACAGCTCATCCTTCCGGCAGTCACAGGTGATACTTTTTTGGAGACAGCAACACTCATACATTGTTGAAATATCTTAAATAATGACGAGATCGTTTTTTATGCCTTATTGGAAAATGAGTCATCTATAATCAAAATGCTTTGTGGTCGATGTTTTGTTTACTTAATTTTTCACATTGATGCAGTAAGCATATTTCAATCTATACACACTATACTCCATTATACAAATGATGCCTTCTCTTTGTCAGATCTGGAAAAAAAAAAACTCTTGACAACTTTAAAAATAGTCACAGTGATAATTGCTCTAGAATAGAAAACTGCACCGCTGATAACACACATGAGGAACATCAGCAACTCAAGATTTGTTTAAACAGCCACACTTTGTTTAGTAAGAATTACTGAAGTAGAATAACTCTGAAAATAATCAACTATTCACAATAAAGAAATATACTATAAAGCTCAAACACAATGACAAACAATACAGTATAAAGGAGAACATTATACTGTCAAGGTATAGATGTTATTTATATACACAAAACAATGGAGCTGTATATGTTAAATATACACTTAATTAATTGACTTTTAATTTGTATGCTGTTACATCTGGAATTTCTTTTTCATAAAATAATGAAAATCTGCAACACAAAACTGAACCCTGAAAAACTGTTTACTTTCTTGCCAAGAGTTACATGAAAAGATGAATTAGCCAGTTAGCTTTACAAAGCCAGGCTAGCAGTTTCTTTATGCTTATCTTAGTCAACAAGCTACAAGCTAGAGCTCAATATTTACCATACATATGGGTATCAACTAATTATTTCCAAGAAAGTGAGAAAGCATATTGCATTTCAATCTACATGTAACTTAATTCTTTAATGCCTGTTTTTAGTCAATTTTGTAATTTTACTAAAATGACATTTAGATTTTAGTAGTCTCACTTTGTTTAGTTGAGTTGACATTGGGGCTGGAATAACCATAATTTCCCCATTCCTGTTTCCTCCTGCACAACATGAGTCTAAACACTTCTCTCGCTCTCTGCTTAAAGTGCTTCCCCACAATCACGTACAGGAAAGGGTTCAATGAGCTGTTACTGTAGCCAAGGTAAGTAGCTAACTGGTTGCCAATGTCCAACACATAGGCCCACGTACATCCAGAGAGGACCTCATAATGATCCAAGGTGTCAAGGACAATGAGAATCTGGTAGGGCAGCCAGCAGAGAGTAAACACAGCCAGAACAATGAGGACGAGGTATGCTGCTTTCCTCTCCACACTCCCTCTGCTGCCTTGTCTCATCTTCTGGCTGCTCTGGATGACTTTAACGATGTTGTAGCTGCAGAAAGTGACAATAGGAACAGGGATAAGGAAGCCTACTATGCAGACAGTCACGTTGTAGCGCAGTCTCCAGCCGTCATGGGGGTATGCCAGGTAACATGCATCAACGCCCAGATGAGGGAAGAACTGCACAGAGCGGAAGAGGATAGCAGGGAAGCTGAGCAAGATTCCAACAATCCAGATACTGAAGCAAATTCCACGTGCCCAGAGGGCTCGTCTCTTCCGCCCCTGGGTCAGCGGCCTGGTGAGGGCCAGGTATCTGTCCACACTCACAAGCGTTAGGAACATCACACTGCAATAATAATTCATCCCGATGACAATATTGATAAGTTGACACATGAGCTCGCCAAACTTCCAGTTGAACCTGTCAAGAATGGTCGCCACCCAGAATGGCAGACAGGAAACCATGAGGAGATCAGCCGCTGCCAGGTTGCCCAAGTAGATGTCGGCCACAGAGCTGCGCTGCTTCTGGAGACAGAACACGCAAAGCACGAAGGAGTTGCCGATCACGCCGAGAAAGCAGATGATGGACATGTAGGCCGGCTGCATGGTGTAAATCCACTCCCATGCATCTGTTTGGTTGCAGACAAGCTCAGATATTGAAGCGCTTTCCATGAGTTACTCCTCCTGTGAGCCGAGGATCACTGTGAAAGCTGCTGCACAGTCAAAGCACCTTTAGAGGCAGAGAAATAAGGATGAGTTCAAACCTAATGCATGTACCTGTAAAACCTTTTAACTGTGTCAACATAGTTTTGATGTACGTCATGATTTGAGTTGTAAGTGTGAAGGGACAATTGATTTAATGGAGTGTGGCTAATAGTGGTTTATCAGACTCACAGCAACAAAATTCCATTGTCAAAGACAGGAGTCGTAGCAGCAGTTACTGGAAAGCGCCTGTCTCAGATTGAAACAACTCAGCCCATACGCCTGGATACATATAGTGTCGTTACACATAGACATACACACGTACAATGACAATTTAAGATCAACTGAATTTTGAAATGTAATGTAATTCTCCAGCCTTAGCACATATTTTTCCATTTTTTGTTTGGACTCGCTTGTGAAAGCAGTGTCTGAAATCATATCCCCTGGGTGGGCGGTTTTTCATGGAGGCTGTTGAGTGATATTTGAGGGCTGGCAGTGCTACACCATGAGCAGCATATTCGGTCAACCTCATGTCTCAAAACTTTGATACACAACTATTTTCCCCTTCTCTCAGTCCACGTTTTACTTCTTTAGGTCACAGGTTTTATTTATTTTAGTAAGCTGTAGCATTTAGCATAGCTCGCTAATATTAGTAACACTAGACATGATTTTTATTTTATTTTAGATGAAGCCCTGGTCAGTAATCATCTGCTCCCGTGCCCTCAATATTGGGAGCGTAAACTGTCTTACTGTCGTGGATTAATCTGACCCAACCTCTCTGTGTTTGGATTTGAAACAGCAGGTGATGAACTGAGTCACAGACAAACGTCAAGCAAACTAGACTTACGTACCTCTGGTTGTATGCCTCCACCACATGGTGCAGTTTCAGTGCAATGTTCTGTCGACAGGTCACTGTGAAACTGGCCTTTGACCACTCATATATAATCACTTCATCCGTGAGTCCAATTGAGCGTTTGTACCATATTTGAAGAAATCTCCTTGAGATGTTGCCTTCACACGACCAAAAACATATTTTGTAAGGTCACAGTGACCTTGAACTTTGACCCTTTGAGCACCAACATCTAATCGGTTTAACCTTGAGTCCAATTGAAAGTTTGTAACAAATTTGAGGAAATACTCTCAGGGCGTTCTTGATATAAATTGCTCATTAAAATGGGACAAACAAAATAATGCCTCTGGCCACAGAGAATAGGAGAACCTGTCGCTACACGAAACATATGTAAAATAAATTCCTTCCTTTTCAGAGACTGGTTTTTCGGAGAGGAAGTGTGTGAAATGCATGCTGTCAGAATCCTGACAGTCAGACAAAAATACACAAAACAGGTCAAACTGTGTATGATTGGTGCACACTCAACCATTTGAGGTCACTTTTTTCTGGCGTGTTTTTATTTTTCCGTTCCACAACAGTTTTGAGCCCAGGCAATAGTCTCCTGACCGAGACTTCCTGTTTGGCAACACACGCCTTCATTTCTGAGACAACTAGGGGTGTACCCTCTCCCACAGCCCACACTGAGTCAACACTGGGCCATTAAAAGGTGGTGTGGGGAGAAATGTATAATGAGAGCAAACAGCCAGCAAAAAGGGAGCATGTTTGTGTGTCACCACTGGAAACTCTTAAAGTCTGGAGACAGTGACTCAGAAACATAAGAAAACACTTAGCAGGCAGTTGTTGGGGCTCACTTACATTATTATTGTTGTGCTTAACATCTAAAAGAATTATAAAGATTCACAGAGGCACCCATAAATCATTTGTATGTTTTATTTGATGCTTATGTTCAGAGATAAAAAAAAAGAAGGTAATATTCACAATCTGAGTCATCAGAAATACAAGAGAGCATCTGAACATTTATATACATTATTTTACAGGTACATTTAAATCACGCTAGCTGTACATTCAACATACTGATATTGTTTAATTTATTAATTAAGTATAATTGTATTGGTTTAGTTTTTCTGCTTATGCTTATTATTTACATAATTATTCAGCATGCTTGAGACACCCTCTCCAGGAGATGACAATTCAGTCCCATATGACCAAATTATCACATTTCCTGAAAGAATCTCCTCACAGAATGACTTGCGGAAAAGGGATTTAGTCACATTATTACACAATCATTTCCACTGAAGAATGTAGCTCATCATATGAATCATTTTGATCGGCATTTGGATTATTATTTTCCACAGTCGTCTCTCTGCTTATTGTTCTTGGAACAGTGCGACCACCACTCTTTATTTCACAGTCTTTAGAGTACAGGACAGGTGGGAGCTTGTGGACTCCATGGTAGCTCTCCTCTTGATATTCCACTGCTTGAAGACTTCCCCAGCTTTCTTCCTGAAGTTCTTTCCTACGATGACATACAGGATGGGGTTGAGGACACTATTGAAAAAGGCCAGGTAGCTGGAGATCTGGTGCAAAATGTCCAGGACGTTCGAAAAGTGACAACCTCCCAGGACCTCCTCTCTTTGGAGCAGGTCCAGTACGGTGAGCAGGTGGAACGGTACCCAGCAGATGAGGAAGGCAAGGAGGACGGCCAGTATCAAAGTGGTAGCCTTCTGCTCGGTTTTCTCAGCGCTGAACCTTTCCACACTCTGGACTCTTAAAGTCTGAATAATTTTGAAAGTGCAGAATGAGATAATTGAAATTGGGACAACGAAGCTAAAAATGATCAACATCCTGTCACAGAGCATTTCCACGGTGTAGTTTGGGTAATCCAGATAGCAGGCATTTACATCATACTCAGGGAAATATTTCAATTTGCGGAAGACGATTGTTGGGACACCCATGATCAATCCGAAACTCCAAATCAGCAGACAGCCCAGCTTGGCATACTTGGGCCTGCGCATTCTACCATGGGACAACGGATGCACCAGTGCCAGATAGCGATCTATGCTCACCAGAACAAGGAAGTAAATGCTAGAGTAGACGTTCATCTGAATGCCCAGGTTGACAACTTTGCACATGAACAGACCAAATGGCCAATTGAAATCATTGGCTAGATTGATGGCCCAGAAGGGCAGACAGGACAACAGGAGGAGGTCGGCAGCGGCCAGGTTGCTCAGGTAGATCTCAGCCACGGTGCAGGGCTTCTTGTTGAGACAGAACACCATCAGAACAAATACGTTCAGCACAACTCCCAGCACGGTGAGGATCAGGATATACACTGGCTGGCTGGCGGTGAGCCAATCCCAGCCGTGTTCAGGACATTGTGTGACATTGGTTTCGTTTTGATATCCATATAAAACTGTGGTGTTGAGGTCTGGAACGCTGTGAACATAAAACAAAAAAAAGACGATTATACACTGATGAATAAGTAAAGCTTATTTGCGTTCTTCCTGGGAGTTAAATGAGAATATCGGCTGTCATGTCTTTGCAATAAATTTTAAGCTGGAGCCAGCAACTGGGTATCAGCCTAATGCAAAGCAGGGTTTCAGAAAATCAATCAATCATTTCAATGTCTTTATTTAGGATTAATGTCAGTGATATCATATCAGAGTAGAATAATGCACAATCATCAGCATACACGATACATACTTTGATAATCCGAGACATTTACTTTTCTTGGCCACCGTACAACCAACACCAAACTTATGACATAATATAAAATGAATCCCCTCCCGTTGTTTCATTAGTTAATTATTAATGTGTCTGTTAAGTATTTCTCTTTCTGAAACAATGGGATTTATTGTTGGGAGTGTGTGGGAGAGCCTCCATCTGCTGGGGTAATGTTCACTGAAGGATCACCTCCTGACTCGTTTCCATTGGAGCTGAACGAAAAAGTCCCTGGCTCGGTCAATGCTGAAGACATTATTGCTTGTACAACATTGTGACTGAGGCAGAGAACTAAAATAGCAGAAGCTACAATAAAAAAAGAGCTTTTACAAACAGCTAATCGCCAATTGAGCCCTTTGAGTGACAGGTACACACCCAATTATAAAGCAAAGTTCTGTATTAATTGCCCACCTCTATTTTGTTTATCATTTATGTACTAATTGATGCAGTGCAACCTTAGATCGCACCAACAGCGAGCCTCTCAATCAGTCATTAGATTCCGTTTTGCCTGATTCCCACTGGTCCGCTAATGAGCAACAGGCTCAGCTCTGTTCCGTAAAATTTGTTTTGTTACTGAATTAATTATTAGTTTTGAAATCCTGCTCTACACGTATGGGGATGTTTCTAAATTATTTATAAAACCATCAACAATCTCTGGAGCTGTGATTTCAGAGCAAACTTCATACGATCCAAAGAGTCACCACAGAGTTTATTTTTGTTGAAAGAAGAAGAAACCAGCGCAGTGGCAGCGGACAAATTGAATCCAGAAGCTCTTGTTTCAAAGTGCAATTTGGGTTTTACAATAAATAAATTCAGTCAATATAATTTCCATTCAAATTCCAATTCAATCAAACAGCTTACCGACATGAACACAAAACTTATTTAGAGAAACAGGTGAGATGCTGCAAGACATTTGTACTGTGAGAAACAATTCTGGTTATTCAGTTATTCAGTTATGTCACAATATATATTCTGTCACCCAACATAACGTGATGTATAACATAATCTAATCAACAACTTTCCCAACTCATGTCAACTTACCAATATACCAAGTTTCTGTACAATGTCACTGACCAAAATGACCATGTAACCTGTCACTTTTAATCCATAAAAAGGTAACATATCTCTATTTATGTGAAATGTTTTAAAATATATAAGTCTTATAAATACCTTGTAGGTACAAGAGTCATCCTTCCAGAGTGAGTAAAGATACGAAATGTACAGACGCAGAACAACACTGTTGCTGGTTCCCTCTTTTTCCCTCCTCTGTCGTCCCTGACTCAGTCTCTAAAAGGAAACTGTAATTTTAGTGATCCCAGCCAGAAAGTCATGCTTCAGCCTGCATGCTCTCTTTCTTTTCCCTGTGTCTCCTCCTCTCACTGAGATCATACTCTGCATTAGAGTGTATCATGTGATCTGACATACTTAACATTGACTTTCTGATGTTTCAGGACTTAAGCTTCAGCTATACATGTGTAATTACACAACTGTGTGAGGACGTTAGAGAGCATTACTGCAAAAACAACTCAATGTAAAATAAATTGCTCTTTACATATACATTACTTGCGGTCTCAATCTGTTGTGAAGCACTTTGCATTTCACAAATTTGAAAGGTGCTATAAAAAAATGTTTGATTGATTGATTGACACGATGGTGTCGAAATGGGTTTGGACTACGATGCCTGGTAAGAGCTGAAAACATCTGAACTAAAGAGTTACATTTAAGCAATTTTTTATTGTGTTGCTTTAGATTTGTATTGCTGTGAGACATTTGAAAACGTAAACTATTTAACTGTGGGGCCCTGAGACCCCCATCCTGTTTGTTGCAAATTTGCAGTGAGGTTATTTTCTTACACGTGTGACTCACCCAAAACTACCGGACCGGTCTCTGTATCACCCTGTTCTTCTTTTGACAAAGACAATGAGTCATTTCAGGGGGAAAAAGGATGGAAAACAGAATAATCTAACAAATCTTTTTTCCTGTTTTCCTGTATTCTGAATAAAAACCCTTCCCCTGAGCGTTAAGTCAGTGCTGACCCTCTCCTCTGCTCAGCCTAATCTTCTCAGTTTTATATGAGACAAATGACATATTATCAGGGTTTCTATAGATTTTCTATACTGTGCGTGTGCGTGTGTGTGTGTGTGTGTGTTAGTTTGAACAAGCGGGGTAATTTGAGAGATTTTAAGATCTCACAGTGCAGCTAAATAGGGAGAATGCACTTTAAACCAAATGGCATTTTCAAGTTAGCGATGATTAGAGTCAACAAAGGGCTGAAGAGCAGTCAATAATGTGTGGAATCTAATCTGCTCTGTCATATTCATGTGATTAGTATGAGGTCAAAGCATGACTATGAGGAAGTTGAATCACACACTATTATAAGGCATTTAGGGATCTTCCTTGAAATAGTGTTTGAGGCAATGATTTCAATTCCTTCTTGTGCTTTGGTCGAAACTTAGATATTCACATATTAAGTTTAATTTAATCTTCTTTAAGGGAATTCTTGTTTGACCTCACAGTGACTTTCAGGAGATTGGAAACCTCGCAGTGAGACTGAAGTGATTCAAGTTTAGTCGTCGATTTTGAGTTGATGCTGGCGCCATTTCCTTCGCCCCCCCATTAGTTTTCCACGACAGGTCCTGGCAGGTTGTCCACAGGACGAGTAATAACAGGGAAGTAATGAGACTTCCCGGGGCTGCAATGAACAAATAGTCTCTTCCTTTTTCTTCTCCACCCATTCTTTGTTTCATGAAACGATAAGACTTAAAATCGGACGTGGTGTTTGATGGATGCTTCTATTCACTTGTTGATTGGTCTTTAAAGCCATGAGTGTATATGGTATTTACTTTCCCCTCACAACTCTGTACCAAGACACATCCTTGGAAACTGGATGTCCAGACAATAGAGTAAAAGTGAAGTAACAACTTTAATACAAGCAATTAAACACAAGGGTTTATATAAGATCAACTGTAATATATCAAGTTTTGGATCAATGTTGATTTAAAGGACAAATTCAACTTCAATTTTTAGACTGTACAACATTTACTGTATTTCCATCCATCCAATATCAGAGTACCATCCATCCATCCATCCAATATCAGAGTACAATCCATCCATCCACTATCATAGTACCATCCATCCAATATCAGAGTACAATCCATCCATCCACTATCAGAGTACCATCCATCCATCCACTATCAGAGTACCATCCATCCATCCATCCATTATCAGAGTTCCATCCACCCATCCATCCATCCATCCAAGGAGAGGAGTAATACATTCAATTCTAATAAAAGTTAATACAACCACTACATCGGTACCAAAAAATAGATCTATAATCTAGTTATCATATATCGTCCACCTGCCCCTTACTCTGATTTCGTATCTGATTTCTCTGCATTTCTATCTATCTTATTGTTTTCATTATAACAACTAGTCTGTTAGAGTTGAACCCCCCCATCTCTCTCTCTCTTCTCTCCCCTCTTTTCCACCCGTCTCTCCTCTCTTACCCATTTTCCCACCACTGCTGTTTATTCAAATTACAGCAATTGCACAAACTGTAAATTTAAAGATATCATATCGCTCTCCCTCAGTAAACACACACGTATCGCTTTGTTTTGACAGAGTCACTGTTGCTGCCCAGAAATAACTCCTCTCTGCTGCAAGTGAGTTTTACAGTAACAATAAAGCAACAATAGCAATTCACTGCCAACAAAAATATTGATGTAAGTGGTTTTACTGTGGTGTGAGACTGGACGTTGTGTGCCTCCGTCCTGCTGCAGTATATCACGACCACGAGGTTTCAGTAAAAAGTGCAGCTTATCTCTATATTGTCTTTTGGAATGTTTTCCTTTAGAAATATTTTCTAGTGTTGTATTATTTCTGGGAATAAAAGCTGCTGTTAGTTTTTTCAAGTTTCATTTTCCGATAATGTGAGCACAACAAACCTAATAGGATTCACCAACACCGTTTTGGGACGGCAACAGCAGTCTCAGTGGTGGTTATCATGAAACCACAGCTAATAGAACACCTCAATTATCCGTGTTGCTTCATGAGGTGGGTTTTTGTAATAGAACTTTTGAAAAGAACATTTATCCGTCCAAACAAAACACTTCTAAAAACTTAAAATCCTTCATACATTCACACACACCCTGCATGAATACTTTTCATTACAATACGATGTAGATCACAAGGTAATTTATAACAGTCTGTCGGCTGCTGTTAGTCATGTCTCGGTGGTGTGTAATGAAGTATATAACAAATGTCTGGACAAGGGGGCGGCGAGCCTCATGCGTCTCTTCAAAAATAGTCGCCTCATTATCCGTCTCCTTCTGCTCTGTCTCTTAAATTTTTTTCCAGCGCTGTGAACTCCATTACTCGACGCTGATCTCCCCCCCCACCCCCGTCCCCTCTTTCGTAACTCCTCGCAGATTTGAGACGCAGGGCGGCACATGCTGCTCTCGTGCGGTTTTGCGTATTGTTTTCACAGCTGTCCGGTACAATCAGTGGTTTTTCACTGAGTGAGAGCTGTGAGAGATGGATCCCACCAAACAACCAGCCAGGCTCTGAAGCTGGGAGTGGCTCCACGGGCCTCGGCTCTGGTGTAAAACCTCTGATGCAGTTAAAAGTCAACTTAATTCTGCTTTTCACGCTCGTCTAAAACTGCTCAAACGTTCCTGGCAGATGATACACAGACACGGACTTGCTGCATTTACTATTATAGATGAATTATGAGTTGTTATTGTACAGCAAGGCAGAGAGAGGATTTTTATTCTGCTCTCTAATCTGCAAGGCCTGATGTTGGCCAGTTTTACCCTGTTTTTCTTCTGCTTTCAAGCAAAAGAGAATTCAAAATAGATTCCACATCTCATTTTCATATTAACAAACCAGACGTTGCAGGACATTACGCAATACTGTGAGTCAGCAACCAGTGGGCAGCCGTCTTCTGAATTTTAGTTTTGTTTTTATTCTGTAATTTGAACATCAGGGGGAAGCAATAAACATTTAAGGCACGACTGTAAATCTGCCATTTATGGTGAAATAAACATGTTTATGTGCAGACACCGAGCTGGAAGTTTGAGTTTCTGGCTGCGAGTGTTTACAGTTTAGATAAGAACTGAATGTGAGGTAAACTAAGCGGCAGGAAGCCTCTCAATTGGGAATGAGTATTTGATCATCCGGCCACTCGCAGTGTGGGCGACTGCTGCTGTCACCACAGATGATTTTACTGAACCATAAAACCTCTGAGTCTGCCTCCACTTTGTCAACAAATTTTGAGCATTAAGAGAATCAAAACATTTACTGAAAGTTTTATACGCTCTGCAACTTGGCAGAGCATTAATCTCATAACATATTCTTTAAAAAGCATCTATAAAAAGATCCACACTCCAAAAATATGACATCTGATGAATCATTAAACTCTTAAAAACAGTGTAATACAAACAGGAAAAGCTTGTCTCCTTTGACACACTTGAATGTTTTGTCTGTTTTACTCAGACTGACAGACGAGACAGTCGATGTTTGCTTCACAGCGACAAAGGAGACAACACTGAATGACTTTTGACAACATGCTGATACCAACAGGAGGATTTCTGCCACACCTCATCTCCTCTGCATCCGCAAAACATCTCGAAAGAAAAGTGAACTTTCAATCTTTAAACTTTCAATTAAATAATTCAGTTGATTCTCATGAATGTAAATTGAATATAGTGATATGAGAATTAAAGATGTAAAATCATGTTATGACAAAACAATCCTAGAGTTTTTTAGACCCCAACACCCCACATTCACAGACATCCCACTCATGAACTGTTAAATCAGCCAAACTACGTTACTGAATATATATTTATATTTACCCTGCAATATCAAAAGATCTACTGTACTTACATTCACATATTTTACAGTCACATATTGAAATGTACTTAGCATTTCCATCAATAGCTGCATATAAAGCAGACATATCAATTAAAATGTATTGCATGTCTGTGCAACTTTGAGTTCCTGTGTTTTTTTCCACTTTTATGCACTATTAGTTTTTCTGTATATCCACAGAGTGTAGGCACTTTGTGTAAGTCTATTGAAAACTTAAATCAGATTCCTTGTACGTTTGTATTTTTCCAATAAAGTTGATTATGAGTATACAGTATACAGTAAAAATAGATATGGAGCCCTCTACTGGACAGAACTCTTAATTGTCCTGTGTCTTTAAAGTACATTCACAGTGAGAGGAGAAATAGACATAACACACATTGTGTCCATGTGACCAGGTACAATATTTATCTTTGGCAACTGAAATATTAGATTAAATTTTTTTTTTTGTTATAGTTATTATTATTACTCTGAAACTGCAAGTTATTTAGGATTTGAATTAAAGTAGTGCAGAACTGTAAAGTAGTGCAGTCGTACAGTGATAGTTCATCTGCTCATAACCATGTTGTGTAGTAATAACACTGACATGGCCCGTTTATAACAAATAGCTCTGATGTCTCTAGTGCATTTTTTCTGATCATATTTGGCTACATGTTCTTAAATCATATTCTCACATAGTTGTGTTGCTTTAAACTAAAAGAAGCATAATATTACCTTAATTTAATTCACATAGAAATGATTTTCCAGGTGTCATAATAAATAACATGTCAGATATATGAACGGCCACAAACAGAAAAGATGCTCTCTGCCCTGGTTTCACAGTGAGCTGGAGACGACAAAGATCAGCATTGATCTGCCTCTGCTCCGCTCCGAGATAACACCTGTCCAACTTCCTCTGCAACAGGGAGAAATGGACGGAGGCTTCCACCATCAATCACGATCCTTTTCCTCCCCATACTCTTGCATTTCTGCACTTCTCAATCATCCTGTCATCGTCCGTCAGCCAGTGCATCCGTCTCTCCGTCGTTGTGCTCGTGCCACTCTCCGTTCAATAGAAGCCTCCATTAGACCCCGCGCTGCCTTTCACTTCAATTTTGGCCAGCAACCGTGTAAGTGCAACTCAACTGTGTCTGCCAATGGGCGCGTCAGGCGGACGGAGTGATACATGTTAGTCTCCATGGTGACAGGCTGCATGTTCTGCATGCTGATATCCAGTGTGGTGGCAGAGCTGAGGTCTGCTGAGGGATGGACGTCTTGTTCCCAGGGCTCTTCTGAGACTTACACTTAATGTTACATGTGCTACATTTGATAGTTGGACCAGGCTTATTGATCGAATTATATCTGCTTTGCGATAAATGACTAATGTTCCCCAGTGACTTGAATTTATTCCTCTGCAACCAACAGCACGTTGTCTCGTGGTGTGGCTCAAAGGGCGGCCACGTTCGTCTGTCAGCTGGTTCCGCCGCTACTTTAGATTGAAATATCTCAACCATGAGAAGCTGATTTGTCAAAACACATCACACGGCCTTATTACTAGCATGTCTGATTTGTTTTTCGTTATTCTGTATTTATACTTAGGTGATTTCGGTTGTTCGTTTTCTTTGTATTTTAGCAGCTTGGTTCTGTTGAGTTCAATTGTAATTATCCTATTTCAAACTTATAAAACACTTTTGAACTTTGCTTAAAAAAGTACAGTTTATTATTATTATAATAATAATGATTATTATTCATTTATATTTGTTTATTATCATTATTATCAGTGCAGTGGCTGACCTAAACATGCTTGTTTGTAATGGGCAGTTGTTGTTGCAGTTAGAAAACTTTGTGTTCATCCTTCCTGGTCAATTTTCATCAAAAATGATTTCAGCTCGATATAGATCCATGAAGCAACAAGAAATACAGACATTTGTGGAATTAGAGGTATAGATTATTTTTATTATCACGGGATGCATTGGCACGAATCCAAGGGATTTTTAGTGAGCCTGTGACTTTTCAGCCATGTTATTGGTTTTTAATAAAATGTCAGATAAGATTTCCATAAACGTGGTACAGATATCCATGGTGCTCGCCAGATGAATTGGAGAAAAAAGGTTGTTGATCCCCTGACAGTTCATGTAGCTCCTCCAGCAGGTCAAAGGTTCCACTGATCCTCAGACACATCTCAAGAAGGATTGGCACAAAAATTGCTTCAGACGTTTGAGGCTCCCAGGGGATGGAGGTGATCTATGTTGTTGAACCTGTGACTTTTTCTCTGACGCCACCATGAGGTTGACAATTGAAGATTACGATGAAATATCTTAAACTGTACAACACCTGGAAAAAAGCATAGATGCTGCCCTCAACTAAGACTGTGTCCCTCACAAAGCCAGTGGATAATACACGTTTTACTCTAATGCATTGTTAACAGTATAAATTATCTGGGGATCTGCTCCCTGTCTACTTGCTTGATAAAAATGAAGGTCATACTTAAAAAAAAGAAGTAATAACAGTAATAAGCTTAATAAGTTGGACGTTTTGATGAGGGCACAGGTGGGCAGGGAAGCATTCATCTTGTGCAAAGGGCAGCATCCTCATAAATCCCCTTTCTCTATCTAAAGATGTTTTATACATGAAATGACAGGCAGAGACAGACACTTTGTCCGTCCTCGAGCCTCGCGGAAGAGAGAGAGCGAGAGAGAGAGAGAGAGCCATCCACTCAGTGGCGACAGTAAATCAAAGGAAAAGGGGGCTCCTGCCTTTTGGATGCCAGGTGATGCAGAGCTCCTATCATGGAGTAACGGTAATGAAGCATTTTGCAGCGAGGCGGTGGCGGCGGCGGCATCTAGGGGTGGTGGAGCCCCCAGATCGCATTAACGACTCCATGTTCCCTGTCACACTTGGCACACTATTTACCGTCCCATGAGACCAGAGGTAGAAAGGAAAGCTTAAAGCAAGTCATCGCCGTTACGTTTTGCCTGCATCTCGCGTCCGAACAAGATTACAGGCAGAAGCAGGAAGTGCAGCTCACAGTTATGACTCTGTTTTGAAGGAAAACATCATCATTCAAACCAGCCTGTGACAGTTTTTTGCCGGATCGTCGATGCTATCTCATCACAAACGCTCTCCTCTCGGGGGGTTATCGGCTTGCTTTAATCGCTCTGATTAGTCAGAGCTGTAGGTGCTGCTCCGAGCGTTCCTCATCGCAGGATTCAAGCATATTCCGCTCCTACGTTTGACAACATCCGTAATGAGCAGCATCATTAGAGACTGAGGGTGCGTGTGTGTGGGGGTGTGTGTGGGTGGGTGATAGAAAGAAACTGTGAAAAGAAGCAAAACACTTCCCCTCCAAAAAAGACACAAGCAAAATCAAGGCCCAATAATGTCTGGCACAAGCCAAAGGTGCTGTCCTAATCCATTATGGCCTGCTGTTGCCATGGCAGCAGCCCACCTACAATCCTTTCTTGCCTCCCTATGTGTTATCACGAGACGATCGCGCCCCCCCCCCCCCAGTGCCTTCTGGTGAAATCTCTCTAAAGTCTCTGTTAGTGTGGTGTGACAGCTCACACAGTCGTAGGACCGGACAATAAAACTGACCCCTGCTTGTGTGCAAGGTAGAAAACCGGGTGCCATGCGAGTGCCTCTTTGAATCAGAGTTTAACAGTCATGCCTCAGGGTGCGGGGGGGGGCTCTGCACTTTGTTCTTCTTTGCAGCAAACATCGTGATCAAAAGTGCATTGTTGCCCAAATTAATTGTCCTCCCTCTATTGTGGTCTATTGTGCACGACCGGTAAACCTTTGACTTCAGCTCCACTGCTGCACAGGCTGAGGTCATGATGCCTGGACTGCTGATGGCACTTTAATGAAAATTATGATTGATTTCTAGATTATTTCATTTTGTTTCTATTGCATCAAAATCACTAATGGCCTGAAACGACCCGAAATGGGACGTTTTGAGTGTTGAATCGCATAAAATAAAATCAGCATATCTACCAACTTGTATGTGTGCTGTATCATGACAGTGGAAGAAAGAAGAAATGACCAGGAGATGATGAATAATTTAAAATTGGAAAGCAGTTATAAAAACAATCAGCAAACATGCTGCTCTTACGATCGCACCCTCCAGCCTTGTTTTTCCTTCTATTTCTTAGGATGTGTCCTGAATCACCCACCGCCCTGCATGAAGCTTCATGCTCAGTTAAATCTCTTTGTTTGGACGCCTGCTCTGTTCCCTGGATCAGTGAAACAATACACACACTGTTTGTTACTAGGTACATTTCCTGTGTAGGTCACCCTGCACAGGAAATGTAGATGACAAATTAGTTTCTGGGGGCAACACCCTAGTTTCTGGGGGCAACACCCTACGGGGCTTGAGGAGACAGCAGATATCCGGGGCCAAGACTCCAACTTCCGTTTGCTGTACACTGTTTACCTGCAAACCAAGATTCAGAGGATTTCCGGCACAACTTCACACACTTCCAAGGTGCAGAGAGAATATTAAAAATCCCCAATCAAGTGTACTGTGTGTTAATGCAAGCACACTCAAGAATAGTAATTGACCTCCTCAAAAACAAACAACAACAACATGTTTCTGCCAAATGTGAACATTTCACAAAGCCCATAAAGGCTGCTGCACACTAGAGGATAATTGGGCCGATTTCAGACCCGATTTGCCCCTTCTGACAATCGCAGGGGGTGTTCCAGACTGGAAGTCAGTTGGTACAGATTATCTGCCCAAATAATCCTGAAGTGTGAGGGGTTTGCAAATTAATTTTACCTAATCTTAATCTTAATTAAGTCGGAACTCTGAATAGCCAATGAGAGGGAGCTGACCGGGAAGCGTCACCAACCAGATGTTTTTCGCTGCAAAACCGAACACACGAAGTTTTTGTTTTTCTTCTTGAATCGTGTTTAATCATTCGAGTGCTCCACACTCCAGTTCAGAAAGTGGCAGAAGGTGCACCTAAGATTTGTTTGCCGACTGACATAAAAAGACTGAAGAAGAAGATATATAGAGTTTCTGTGAGAAGTCTCTGGAATCGCCACAGTGAGATCGTTTTTACAAACGGCAGGTGTTACATTTGTCATTGCGTCTCCCATGTTTTTAACATCGGTCAAGATTTGAAAATCCTGTGTGCAGCAGCCTTAAGCTGAAATGTGTTGGTCTCAAGTAATACCTGTATGAAGACTGTTTATGGAAGTTATTAGTATCAGTATGTATCTATTCATTGTTTGTTACACAGTTTCTGAATCACTAAAACTGCTCACATGTCACACTTGTCAGAACGTGCCTTATTTAAATTTTATCTTAGACAAGCCTGACAGCTGTATATGTAATGTAATGAATTCTCCCCCACTGTCAGCTACAAGCAGTTTTAAAATAAGATGCCAGTTCTCTCTTGAGTTGAATCATTGTGTGGAGGTCTCATCGTAAACCTAATTATACTAAGATCCGTGTGGAATGATTGGAAGATAAATATGATAAACAGGAAACCAAAGTGGGGCCAAGAGTTCTTGATTTGTTGTTTTCATTCACGATTGTTTCTTCATTGATGGATTAGTGCGTTTTGAAGCTGCATGTCAGAGGTGGCACCACATGGCTCCACGTGTTTCTCACACACCCACATATCTAAATGACATGTATTAATAATATCGATATCCCTGCCACCTGTTGTGCAGTGTTTTCTCACAAATAAAAACTGCTACGGGAACATTCATGAGACACATTATATCGATGATAGTGTGGAGCCTTTGTTGTGGCAAGGATAATATGTGTAGACACAAACTGTACATTTCAATGAGTCTCTGAAGTGACAGTTTGACAAGATGCGTCTATAAGCTGCTTAACCAGCCCCACACCTCGTCACCAAGCTGTCACCCATGATTGGACTCTGGTTGAGCTTAATGACATTTATTTCTTTCTTCCTGCCTTCCGTTCTTTCTTTCTTTCTTCCTTCCTTCCGTTCTTTCTTTCTTTCTTTCATTGTGTCTTTCTTTCTTTTCTCCCTTCTTTTCGTTCTTTCTTCCTTCCTGTCCTCCCTCCTTTCCTGCTTTGTTTCTTTATTCCTTCCTTCCTTTCCTTCCTTCCTTTCCTTTCTTTATTCCTACCTTCCTTCTTGTTCTCCTTCCTTTCCTTCTTTGTTTCTTTCTTTCATTGTGTCTTTGTTTCTTTCCTTCCTTCCTTTCTTTCCTTCCTGTCCTCTCTCCTTTCCTTCTTTCTTTCGTTCTTTCTTCCTTCCCTCCCTTCACACTGATTAACCCTGTCTTGCCTTTACATGATCTGTATGTATTATTCACAGGGACAGCTGTTGCCTCATCTTATATAGATTGAGTCTCTGCCACTGAGGGGTTTCTCGTGAACCATCACCTGAAAGTCTAATAATTACCAGGCATTAGCCCAGATTAGCTCCACTAAGGTCACTGGTTATCCATCTCATCTTGCTGTCTCCCTCATCGAGGGATTTGACGAGGTTCCTCTCCCTCTCCAAGTCGCAGACTGTTGTTAGACCCCTGGGGCTTTGATTTTTTACAGAATTGAGTGGGTTGATTGGACACAGACGAAGCACAACAAGCAGTGAAGGCAACGTGAAGGTTGTTCGAAGATCATGTGCAGCTGACTTCACTTCCCTCTCCTCTGCGGAGGGGGGATCAGGGAAGGCCCCGTGGCGAATTTGAAGGGAGATGATCATCCATATATTATCAAAGCGAGCTGTCTTTCCACACGGGGGAAGTGGCAGATTTAGTCTGTAAAGGTTGAGCAGTGCAGCTTCATGGAAGGTGATCTCTAGATGTTTTTGACACCACTTCTCCCTGGGGTGACAGGGATTTGCTTTTGCTGATATAAGTCATTCTGGATTGAACGGTTGTGCTGTATGAAAGAACCTGTGAGGGGAGCTCAGTGAAGGTTTATACTACAGGTAGGCTCGTCGTGGTTTAAGATTTTCAGACATATTTTCAGCATAGTGCCACAAAAATTCTAAGATGAAGAGAATAAAGTCTTAATTTTATAAAAAAAATATATTTGGGAATGGGTTCTTCCATGACCGATACCACATCCTTCCACCAAGTGGTTTTGTCATTTTTGTGTAATCTTGCTTTGAAACAAACAAACCAACAATCATTGGGGGTGTTCAGGGTGAAAACATAACCTGCTTGCCGGGAGTAAATCAAAAGTATTTTAAGCTACTAATGGATTTAGAAGTGTAGGATAAATGTCAGAAAGGTACCCAGGAATGCACAGAATCACTTCCTCGTGTGAATAATTTGCCTTTTCATGGAGAGAGCGGTGCAGTGGGGGGTGGGTCCACAGAGGAGTGAATCCAGGTGGTTTCTAAACAACCCGAGCCTATGTGTCAAAGTGACAGATGGCGCCATCGGAGCTTAGCATCAATCTCACCTGATGGCTCAGCAGCGACCGGCGATGCCTGCCAGTGGGTCGGCTTTCACCAGGAGCATCGCAGGTGAGCCAGGAGCTGCACGGGACACATTCTCACGCCATCGAGCACTGATGACGAGCGGGATAAAAGTTTGCACTTAGCCACCAGTGTTTCCACGGCGACATCCCTCACTTGACACTTTCAGCGCTGATGAAAAGCTTCAGTTGACATATGACTCTTTTATCAACAGAGAAAAACAAGGTGCACTGATACAGACGTTTTAAGAGAAGCAGGTCTTTACAAAAGGAGCATTTGAGTTTGAGGTTTACATGTCTAAATATTTTCTACATCAACCATTTATTAAAAATATCTGGCTTGAAAAGTCTTTGAACATTGCATACAAACATAATAACAAGGGATTAGTGTGTGTCTGAGCCTTTCCTAATACAGTAGATATAAGCTGGCCTTGTTTGTTGCAGTGTAGGAACATTTGAACAGATATGGTGTTTACACAGGTTTGTATTATTATTAATCTAAAGCACATTGACATTGTCGTCTAAATCCCAGGAGAAGTATTTCACTAAAATAAAGAACTCTCTAAAGACTCGTCATCTAAATACAAAGATCAATCAGTTTGAGAGATAAAGAATTACAAGTCGACAGATGAAACAATTTGCTCATTTAGGGGGAAAACAAGTGTTTTTATCCACTTTTCCTTCGTCGAACGTGTTCATAAAAAGGGGAGAAAACTGTCAGCAAAGCACAAAACGTCACTTAGCAGACTTGAAGCCAATTTCTACCGGCTATAATAGCAGTACAAATGCAGTGTCTTGTATTTTCTTTCTTTGAGAATGCTTTAATTGCATATGTAGCTGCAGCGTTATGCTTGAGACTGAAAGAAAGGTTATGATTCCCAATTAGGATGAGGATTAGTTGCCATGGAGACAGCTGCCTCCAGATTCCACAGTAACACAAAACTAATTTACGGAGCCGGAGCTTGATATAAAAACCAAATTTCATTTTCAAAATGAGGCATCACTTCCCACTCACATTGGTACACACGTGTATCGCAAAGTTCACTCGAGATCTGGCAAGTGTTACATAACGTTTTTAGAGGCACACACTTCACCATATTTCCACAACTGCCCTGACATATGTGTGATATCGGGAACTTCTATTTTCGGTTGCTGACGGTAATTGTTTCTAAGTAAGGAAAAAATAAAGTGATTTAAAGACTTATACTGAAAAAAGGTGAAGAAGCAAAAAATTTGTGCCTCTAATTATATTTAATTAACATATGTAGATAATATTTAAACATAACTGAACAGACCATGACATTACAATTATACTTTCTAATAATCGCTGGTAGATAACACTGTAGGTATTCGACAATAAGTCCATTCATTTGAAAAGGGCTGACTTAGCTTTACACAGAATCTAATTACTAAGTCATCATTCATGTGTATGATTGAGTTGGCCTTGCAGAAAACATTTGATTGAGATTTGAAGTGTGTACCAAAGGGAGTTTCCCGTCAGTCAATCTGTTGAGAAACATATTATATACACTAATGATCAGTGTCCAAACTATGCTTCATCCACGAATGAGTCCTTAAATGAGCTCCGACATCCCGGCCCGTAGGGCTGCCTGACATGAAAATAATCCCTGTGCTTTCTAAATGTTTTAACATTCCCCATCTCTTAAGCCACATAATTAAACAGCACTGCTTAGCAAGTATGCGGTGCATGTTTAAGATGGCCCAGATCAACCTGAATCTTCAGCCCCATTTACTCCCCGTTCATCACTCTGCAGTACAAGTGAGCCTGTTGTCTGAAACATGGAAACAAACTTAAGCTGAAAAAAAAAAGTTCCTCAGATTCCCGGTTGAGAGCGCAGGTCGGTTGTTTCTGTTTCTAACTAAAGAGCTGTTGTATGCAAAAGCTTCTTCTCCAACTTCCAAATGTTGACGGCAAACGTAGCCAAGTCCCAGTCCTCCCATCTGGTGAAGAAATATAGCAGTCTATATTTCATTGTCTGGTATCACGACCTCCAAAGCCTCAGGGCCCCGAACTGATCCGAAAGCCAAGAGAGAGAGACAGATAGAAAGAGAGAGAGAGACATAGATGGATAGAGAGAGAGTGAACGTGTGTCTGCAAAGCAAGGTCTCACTCAGGGGCCCAGAGATCCAGGAGAACCAGGACATGTACACGTTTGTCTTTATAAGCATCCGCTCATCAGAAAGTGAAGGCGTAGACAACGCCCACTACCACTATGTTTCCAATAGTGGCGATAATGGCGATCCAGAGCCAGATGGCGTCGCTGGACATGGACTGCGACTCATCCTGCTGACCTTGTACGGACCCAGCCAAGGCAGCGGCGTGGACGCTGGCCGAGGAGTTGAAGAGAGAGTGTTCGCCGCTGTAGTCATCATTGGGTGAGGAGTCCATGAAAGCTCCGGTCATAACCGGGATCTATGAGGGGAGGGAGAAGAAAATGGAGAAAGGTCGGATACATAGAGATATAATAGAGATAGACATATTGTAATTTTGAGCACCTGTAGACAACACGTGTGTACATGTATTTTGGACGGTTCAGATATTTTGAGATGATTAATTGCTGTCTGTGTTATTTTTTAAGGTTCATCAAGATGACCTAATCTTTTATCTTCTCAATAGGTCCTTCTGTGAAATACTTTTCTGCTCCATTTTCTGGAGTCCCACCAGGGTCTACTTTGGGTCCCCTCTTGTTTACCATATAGTTTTTGTGGAACTCAACACAGGGAGAAAATTTGGTGTCCTGCTTGAAAAAACATATTTTTTTAGTTATTGGTATTTGCTGTGATTCTTATTTACTTTTATTTGTTTTTAGTAATTTACACATTTGTTATTTAAAGTGACTATTTCATAAATGTTATAATGGTAAAGGTAATGTCCTGAGTTTTTTGTTTTTACTAAAAACTAAAGCCTTAATGTGTGTATATCTGGACTGTATTTGAATGACCACATCATAACCCAAAAAAGTAAAGGATAGAAAATCTGTATTTCATTCCTTTATGTGTGGAGAGACAATTGAAATAATATAAAATATAATGTTGAAGCTTTATATCATGGGGCTATAATTATTTTTCCTAAAGAACAAATGCTGTTTCAAGTTTAAGCAGCTGAGGGATATTCTCTGAAAAATCTGCTCAATTCAAACAAGGCTTGGAGAAAATATAACAGTAACTAAATAAATAAATTAAGAACAATTTTAGAGATTCTCTTTTTGGCATCTGTGGGAGGGAGCTTTGATTTAGCAAAGGCATATTCTTAAAACCCAAGATTGAGCAGCACAGGCCACTGAAAAAGAAAACTTTTTTAATGTTGGTCTGTTGGTCAGTCCAACCTTTTGGTTTGGAAAATATCTTGACAATTACTGGTCTGCTTGACATTTGACATGTATGGTGCCCAGATGATGACCGCCAATGGATCCCTGACTTTTCTTCTTGTGCCACAGTGAAATTAACATTTGTGGTTTTGAATGAAATGTATAAACAACTGTTGGATGAATTGCAAGGACGTTTGTTACCCACATTTATGTCTCTCCTGGGACTATTGTGATACTTTAACTTCCACTAGTTAATCAATCTAAGATATTTGCTCATCATCAGCACATCAGCATGGTCATTGTAAGAATGTTAGCATCTAGCATGGCTGTAGATTCTTTACGTTGTTTCATTTAAGTAAAAGTGCAAATATCTTCCATGACTTTGCATTTTTTGAAAAACTTTGTAAAAATAGACCACTTTACTTCCCAGTGAATTGAGTCAATCAATCATCTTGCCTCTCCTGACAATCGTGGCACGGCAGATTTGCTCCTGTTGGTCATGCATTAGCAGATTTGAGTGCTAAAAGAAACGGGAGGTAACTGCGTCACGACATCATTAGTAAATGGTTACAAGGTTTCCGACCCAGACATGCAGGGTCCCACTCTGCCTCACACACCGCTGAGTGTGCCTGAGTATGTCTGTGTGTGTGTGTGTGTGTGTGTGTGTGTTTAAAAAGTAGTGCTTGATTAACATGGAATGAATATTTCAGACGTGGCAAGTGAAAATGATTTATTGCTTGGGACAATAAGAGCACAGTGTAGGTTAGCCATTAGAGCAGAAGCAACTGAATGCTTCCGTATGTGTGTGTGTGTGTGTTTTCCTTGTGTCTCCGTATAGCGGTGTATGATTGAGAAATACATGAGAGTGCATGAGAGGCGTGTAACCATGCTTTGACTGGAAAACAGACTGTGTTCTGCTGAAGACGGCTGAAAAACAATGCTAAAAATACCTCAGAGGGATGTCGGGCGCTCACATACACAGAAATTCTCTCTTGCTTGCTCATTTGCTCACCTTCTCTCTCCCTCACCCCCTCTCTCTCTCTCTCCGTCTCTCTCTCTCTCATGAACACACAGGCTAATGCAAAGGGATGTTGGCAGACACACATAGGTCCAGTCTTCCCTCACACAGGGGAAAACACTGTTTAGAAAGCATTCTGCCGCTCCCCGATCATTGGCCCCTGGTGGTGAATAATGTCATGACACATCCTGTGGAGCGCCTGCTGTTCACATGATCATGATGGAGGCAGACAGGCGTGCATGATGTCCACCAACCTGGGTCTCCCTGCCCCCCACTCACTGTAACCGAGGATTCCTCCTGCTTACAGCATCTCGATCAATCTTGATCCGTTTTTATATTTTCATGTTTCTGTTTATTTTGTTGGGTTGACAATTCAGCGGTAGGACAAGTAGAAGACACGGTAGATAAGACAGATCACAGAAATAAACCATAGACTGTATATAAGATGGACGACGCATCTCCACACTCTCCAGAACCCAGTAGCGATCAGGGGACGGAACCTGCACAAACATCAGGGCGATAAGAACTACCTAATATGATAGAAACCATCTTTGAGAAAATTCCTTAATTGTGTACTTTTACATTTTCTTTGGTCCATGTCCCGTCCATAAACATGGAGAAGGCAGAATTTATGACCTATACAGCCGCCAGCAACCAGACAAAACATACAAAACATACAAGTACGCAACATAGTAAGTGCTCATATTTAAACGTAAGCTTTCCCTCGTCTATCCACATCCATTTGTTCCACAATAACAATAACTTTATTTGTACAGCACTTATCTAAAGCTTATGACAATAACAAGTCTTAAACAACAAAAATCCAGCAAATGCACCAAAAATATTAACATAATTATGTAAAGCTTTCTAAGTAAATTACACAAAAACATGCAACTGCACATAAGAAATAAACATGTTCCGATACTTTTACTCCATTTTATCGCTGCACCTGTACGAGCTCCTCTGACCTCCCTCATCAACATGCAGCTGATTTAAATTTCTTTTCTTTCAAAATCACACCACTCTGTGATAAACACAACAATGATGAAAGATGCAGTATTCAAAGCTTCATCCTCCAAAATCTCACATTAATCTGAAAATAGGCTCTCAACACCGTCTGCATTCTTTAGATCCATGTTTTATTTATGAGTAACTCATTGTCCAAAAGAGTTGGATGTTTGCACAAATGGGTAAATGTATCATATAAAATGAAGCAGATACTGTGAGTGTGTGTGTGTGTGTGTTTGTTTGTTCCAAAAATACTCCAGTAGTGAGCCTGAATCTAAATATTTGATTGCCTGGGTTTTCTATTTTTGGCAGAGATGGTGCACAAGTGTCTTTACATGTGGATAGGTGTTTCAATTACATGTCAGCATATCATCGTTTTTCCTGGGATGCTGCTCCATCCATCTCCCTCATGCTGCCTCAACTCCCTCGTGGCTCATACATATGAGTTAAGCGCCGCAAGAAGTTGAGCGCTAATGCGACAGAGGGAAATAGAGACCTCAAGAAGCGTCCCAGAGCATCTGAGCACTTTCGTATATGGGCTACGAAGGTCATCCCCCCCCAAGCATTACTGCCAGGAAACTCATACTTGTTGGAGTGCATGGATGAGTGAGTTCAGTGATAAAGTTATACAACTGACCGAGGTTTCCTGAAAACTGTAAACGGCCCACTTTACAACATAATAGGAAACTAAATAGGTTCAACGACAAACAGTCTGGTCCTGAATTTCAATAAGTCTGTTGGAATTAAGCTTCCACAGAAACACAAAATGTATTCCCCTTGCAGTGTGGTTTAATCTCACAAGTTGTCCCGGAAAATATATTTTAAAAAATGTTAGATTCTTACTAAATAAAAAAAAAATTCTTTCAAATTTGTAGTACGCACCACAAAAGGACCCTCAAAAGGATAAGGGCTATTGATAATGGATGGAAGTGTAATATTTGAGTTCTCTGAGCAGCACATTCTACTGATCTGAAGGTAGAATCAGAACCAGTATGGCTCCATATCACTCCAGGTAAGAGTAAATGTTTTTCTGGTATGACCTATAGAGTGAACATTAAGATGGACGACATGACAGCCCCCCCCAAAGGTGAAGCCAAATCGTCTGGATCGCAATCTGGAGGCTGGCTGCAGTGTAGGTCATAAACCCCGCCTCCTCCATGTTAGGAGATGGGATACGTGCTAAAGTAAAAGGTCAAAGTACAAACCAAATATATTCAAGTGAAAAAAACACCATTTCATGTTCACATCTTTGACTGAACAACATCCATGGATTACTTCACTACATGAAACTGAAGTTTAGATTATATATAATTAAATAATGAGTGTGATTTAAGTCCGACAGGAACAACTGTCAGGAGGAACTACTCTCCAAGCAACACCAGAGGAATCTCCTAAGTCACAGAATTCACGCCGTCTTGGCCGTGAGTGACGGTCGTACCTGTGAAACACGCCACACAGCGAAACCTCCGTCACTGACAGACGACGCAGTGACGCTGCCTCTCATGTACGACTCCACCTGCTCTGCTGGCACAGCTTTGATTTATTCGTCCCAGCTGCTGCTCCCTCCTACACAGATGATCACAGTAATTGTGAAATAGAATGGACTGTAATTGCCTCCTGTGGGACGTCGCCACCAGTAAGTGCTCAGCGAAATAGCTTTGGAACAAACAAGCAAAACCCAAATAAATGTCTTCGGAGAGAGGAGAAGCCAAAACGTATACCTAACCGCAAAAGCACTCAAGCACGGCTGTTAAGACCAAATCAGACGGAGCGAGTTGGTTTTTCTGCTCCCGGGGACGATATGAGGTCAGTCTCAAATCTGAGTCGATACTCGTGTCCTTGTGAGGAACGAACTCTGAGGTGCGCTGCAGAAAACAGACACAGAGGTAGATCCCTGCCTTTTAAATAATGGACTTTGAGTTTGACATCACACGGACGATCGATGTAAACGCACGGCTGTGGATTTTCTCAACGGTCACATCTGCTCTGTTGACTTCCTCACCGCACGGACAGGTGTTACTTCCATAATGCACTTGAGGGGTCACATAGATGCCATCCCTTTGTGAAGGATTTCTTGAAGCACATGAGGTTGGACCAGGGCCCAGCAGCTTGAATTAACCCTCTAACTGTGCTTGTTTAGGGCCACAAAGCACAAGGGGGCACAAGATCAATTAATAAAACTTAACTAAGCATTTTAACTTGGACTGAAAGTATTAAACATTTAATATTTTTTATTGGACGTGTTTATCTTTTTATTTCTTGGTTGCACTTGGAAGGTTTTGGGGCCACGAAATCAAATCTTGTACGGGGCCACCAAAATATTAGGTCCGGCCCTGGGTTGTACCATGAGAAAGAGTTTTTGCTATTTTTCATATTCTGCCTCGATTCTTCTATAAATGCAGAATGGAAAAGCTCCTGAGTTTTACTATATTTGACAGAAAAGCTTTTTTTTATAGGCAATGATTAGATTTTTTTCTCTCTCTGCAGGTCGGGAGGTTTTACAGCTTGCAGCGTCACATGGTGGCCTTAATACATTACAATTTGGCCATATTGGTTTGACTTGTCATGGCAGGAGAAGCACAGGTGTTCTTTTCAACAGTTCCATTAAGCCACAACAGCGAGGCAGTGAGTCAGTGTGCACAATGACCAGGACCCAGAAAACAAAATGGAATTCAGCCATCATTTAATGTAGTGTGTGTGAGAGTGTCAGGAGAAGATCGTGTGCCAACAGACACACACACACACACACACACACACACACACACACACACACACAGATGTGATGTGATGAGTTTGGTGGCTTCTCACTGCTTCAATACTCAATCACCACCCTGCTGCCTCACATGGGTGTCACCAGACTGGACTGAAGCATCAAAACCAATGAGCAGCGCTTATTTAATCCACACTGAAAAAATATTTACTGCCCTCAGTCAATCCTTGTTATGTTGCATCATCACTGACATGTGCAGTGCGTCACATTTCATTGTTGGATTGTTTGCAAAATTGAGGACATTTTAAAGGGAACTTAACTTGGGGAATAAAATGATATGACGATAACTATATACTATGCAACTAAAAATCAATACACATAATTTATCTATTGTTTCTTCTGTATTATGTTCACTCATGTTAGCTAAAATAAAGTCTGAGAAAGGCTCATATCGGCGGCTATAAATAAATTGGACTCTATCATAGGCTGAAGAGTCATACCTTGATTCTCCCAGGTACTGTAAAACAACAAATATACCCCTATGTTACTAATTCAGCTAATTTGAATGCACAAAATACACAAAAAAAAGCATTTTCAACTGCCATCATATTATATTTCTGATGCTAGGTTTATCTCCTTTATAATAAGACCTTGTCCCTGTTTTGTTCAGTTTTAGCCTTAGCTTTATACTTTGAGAAAACGAAAATCAGACTTTCAAGCCATAGAAAGTTAAATCACCTCAGATTGAGCAGATTGTGAACAAAAACTGGCCCCTTTTTCTGAAAAGGGCTGTTAGTCGACAGCTCATGCAATTCATGACACAACAGATCAGGGAAATAAAATGGGATGAAAGTCTTATAAGACGTTTCTCCTGCAGAAAAAGAAAGAAGCTGCTCCTTCTATTCAATAGCAGCGACTTAGTGAAAACAATGAATTTGGCCAGTACTATTTTCTACTGTAGCATATTGACCTGCCTTAAATCTCCAGGGAGATCTACAGAGGTTTTAAGGAGGCTTGTTCACCCGCACAGAAGTGGTGAGACCTGTAGTTTCAGGCCTGATTCCTGCTGCTCCGATTTACAGCCGCTCTCTCATTGATTTTTCCCCTCGTCTCAGCAGCCAAGCAGCATGTTTTAATAAATCTTATAACTCAATTGAACAAGTGTAGCCCAACTTATCTGCTGTGGACACCCTGGTCAATCTGTCAGCCCAATTTAAAATTCTGCAGCTCAGGAGAAAGTTTATCATAATTCGCTGATATGATAGACACTTTTTTTTTTCCTTCTCAGTGGTGAACCTGGCAGCACAAAAAGCAGAATAGGAAATAAAATCATTTATTTAAACCATGAGAAGTGGAGGAAATAATGCATGTTCACATCTGGGATTGTTGCTCACAGAATAAATGCCGCTGCTTATACGCTGCGGTTGCGTGATGACTTTAAATATGTGATGAAACTAAATTCATCGGCCATGAAACTTTAAAAATCCACCACAAACAAAGGGTGAGTTCTTATTCCTGCCGGATGAGACGTGAGATGATCACACGGACAAGGGTTTTTATCGACGAGGAAAAGTGAAAGATGGAACGAAACACAGACACACACTCTCTTTTCCCCTCCTGTCTCCTTCTGTGTGTGTGTGTGTGTGTGTGTTGTTACATCAGAGCAACTCTAAATGTTCTATTGTCTGATTCCTGCTAAGTGACTTGAGTCTGCGCTGCTTTGGTCTGTGACTCCTCGAGCTGCAGAGATTCCGTTCACACGGGAATAAATACAGAAGTCTAAAACTAAACATGACAACTGCCATGTTTCGTCCTCTGACAGAAGATGAGGAATAAGCGGTGCTGGGAATTCAAAGTATTGTGCATGTTAAAGAGAAGTCTGTTTTTTTTTCTTCCAAAAACAATGAATTAAGAAAGTCAGACAACAGATTATGAAAGACCTGTCCAAAACTGTCAATGAAATACACTGATACACTTTATTTTGGCATATTTGAACTTGATAAATTAACCATCCCTTCCTTTGTTTCAAGATACTTCTCAAAATGTACAGAAAAATGCTTTTTCTCCAAAGCCGAAAGTTGTTCATTATTCATACGAGCACATATTTTAAATATGCATACACTGGATTATGTGCAGCATGTGTTTTATGGTACAGTTTACACCAAAGAACACGTCATGCTATAGCGATGGAGATTTCTTCGCTGTGCAATGTCACACACACATTCGCGGGGCGTCCTCATGTATTTTGCATTGCGAGCGATTTCAGTTAAAACACACCCAGAGGAGTCACATGTCACCTCTCCTCTTCAGTGGCGGCGGCTGAGTACAGTGATGAGTGGCGATGGGCTGCCGGTGGAGGATTTGAACGTCAAGTAGGACACAAATATGAGCTTGACGTGGCAGAAAGAAGATACAGATGTGACTAATATCATCAATGCTGTATTTAAATACTCAGCCATGCTAGTGAGACAGTGAACTCACAACCTGGAACTGGGACACCTTATATATCAATTAGGGTTATTCATTGAGTTAATGCATGTGGAGAGCCTCTTCCTGCAGGAGCCTGAGGGCGAATCAGGAACATTCAGTCCACCTGTGATGGTGTTACCCATTACACTATATGAGCATGAGCCAGTCAGCCTGTCTCTGTTTGTCTGACTTCCACCTCTTTTGCATCTGTTTGTATCTCTGTCTGTCTGCAGGATTACTTCAAACCTACAAAACTGATTTCCATGAAGTCTTCTGGAGGGGGGGGCATTGTCCGAAAGAGAAACCCATCAAATTTGGGGGTGGATCCAGTTAAACATTCAAAATGGATCCAGGAAGTTTTTCTTTTTTCATTTTCTTAAACATGGCAATACAAGGTGTTATGGCCTGGGTGGAGATATGTGCCTTCCAAGCCCCCTTCAAGTTAACTTCACCAAGGAGGTTTTCACCCCTGTCTGTTTGTAAGCAGGATTATGCAAATACTACTTGATGTTTTACCACAAAACTTGGTGGGAGGATGAACTATGGGTCAGGAAAGAGCCCCATAAATTTTGGTACAGATCCAGGAGTTTTGTTTTTATCACTTTCTTTAAATTATGAGATAAGAGTTGTTGTATTTTTCCAACATTTTTGTTGATTTCTCTGAGAATAATTCATAGATCTTGATGAAAATTACGGGCATATTAAAGGGAGTGATATTTATCTAGTGAATTGAAATGTGGTTTCATAAGGGGACTGTTGGGGCTTGGTGGAGGTATTTACTCTACTGAGTGCCAGTCTAGTGGATTATGGTTTTTCATTTGCTTATTTTCTCTTAGTTACAACGAATTAAAAGTCTCAGCTTGTTGACCTGCCTCCAGCTGAACATTGTGTTGGATTTCAAAAAACTGGCTGAGTCACAAACCAATAAGTTAGGAAAAAAAACAACATTCCTTCCGTTGGTCCTGTTTATGTTTCGTATCACCTAAAGTATTTTCTCTTGCGTGTTCAGACATCTAAGAAAGTTAACTTTATGTGAAGCGCTAGCTTGCAGGCAAAATCATCAAAGTGCAGAAGGGAGAGCTGCACACTAATGATATAGTGTGCGGAGTCTCTATAGCTCAGAGCACACAGTATTGAAAAATAAAAATATTGCATCAGTGGTAAGTTTTCCCCTTTTTTCAGGCTTTTCAAAGAAACTTTGCATAAATCAACACAATTTCCAATTTTCTGCAGCAGATGAAAGCAGCGTCCTTAATCCTACCCTGGTTTGATGCAGTAACGTGTATTTCTGGAAGTATTTCTGGAACGATTTCACTGCTTTGCATTGGAAATATTGAAGGAAGGTTGTATGAAGAAAATCACAAGTTAAAATACCAATATAAGCATACCAGAAAATTGCCAGTGAATCTAATGAGGGGGAACAGTGTGAAGGGGAAAACCTCACAGCATCACAACCCCACTGAACTCTCTGTGCATCCGTTACTGGCTCCTTCCACGTCTGCTCATTCACTGTGCAACACAGAGAAATTTCAGGCATGGAGATGGAGGCCCTTAATTGAATCTCCACTCATGTAAGACTTGGTTCAGGGTGAGGTGCAGCGTATGTGTGAGAGAGGGGTTGGGGGGGGTGACCCTGCATAGCCCACTCTCAATATACAGAGCGAGCAGAAAGACCCCAGTCCACGTTGATCTCTGAGGTGCAAAGCACACGGCAATAAAATGAAGAAACATCTTTGCCTCTGTCCGAGAGATGACGAGTAGCTTTGCCTCTCGGCCTCTATAGCTACGTGATTTGTGGCGGCGCTCTGTCCCGCTCATGTGTACGCATCCTTTCAACTATTCTGCCATTTCTAAATAATCATTAGTTGGGATAAGGATTGTGAGAAATTAGGACTCGCTCTCGGTTTAGCTCAACCATCGACCGGATCCCTACTTTTTCCGATTTAGTTTCCCACATTTTCATAGTTCTAATTCTATTCACTGTTCATGTTGGACAGCATCTGTGGAAAAACGTGATCTCCAACTTAAGAGATTTGTAGAACAGAAACATATTTTAAACATCATCAAAAGCGAGTTTCAGCACAGAGAGTTGCCCCCTGCTCGACGGGGACTAATCCAGTCACAGCTAATGAATCAAAGTGCGCTTATATCCAGCATGATGCTCAAACCCGTAATGTGCTCCACTGGATTTTTCAGCTTCTCATTGATATGCAGCTCCTTTGGTTTGGTTTTTGCTAAAGACCAAAGCTGTTGTTTGAAGGCTCCAGTTGCATTAAACTCTATTAATGTCACCACGATGTTGCTTGGGAGCTATAGGGAACAGAGCGTTCACTTCAACCCCCTCAAATTCATCTCATGTCAATTCTCTCGCTTCAAAACCCTAAGAGGCTGAGAGGAGACGTGTGTGCGCTGCCCTCCATGTCCATCAAACCCCTGCGGGTCACGCTCCCGGAGGCCAGACCCTCACTCTGCCGTCTCTTTGAACTCTCTCTTGCTCTGACCTCGTCATCGCCGGTCTAAAATCCTCTCCCTCCCGGCTCCCAGAGGCTGCAATATTCACTTCTTATCTTGTGTCGGCTGAAAAGTCATCTCCCGGAGAAGTATAACATCTCCCGGCCCCTCTCCTTTCTAAATCATATCAACTCTCTGTATCTGCTCTCACGTTCCCTTTCAGCTCTTCATTTATTTCCCCGTGTCGACGTTATTATGAGGCGGTGGTCTCAGGGACCATATAGCGCAGCCCCTGCAGTCGACTCTTGCACACTCCTATGGCAGCCATGCAGTATGTTTGATTGCTGGTGCTAAATTAACAGCATCTCACAGCATCTGCTTC
This sequence comes from Hippoglossus stenolepis, assembly GCF_022539355.2. Taxonomy (NCBI): domain Eukaryota; kingdom Metazoa; phylum Chordata; class Actinopteri; order Pleuronectiformes; family Pleuronectidae; genus Hippoglossus; species Hippoglossus stenolepis. The sequence continues at coordinate 9,630,085 of NC_061492.1, forward strand.
ATCTTTATCAGTTCATTCCCCTTTTTCATGGATCATTTGTATTCACACATCTCTGCTGCTCTCATTAATGCCCTGTCTCATTAGCTGTGGAACACAGAAATTAAAGTGATATGTATTCCTTGCATATCATTATATATCTGCACTGACAGCATTTGACAGATGCTTTAAACCAAAGCAACTTATACTGCTACTGTAAGATAACTCCACTGGGAGATGGGACTGAAAGGTAGGAGGCGTTATTCATAAGCACTTGCACATAAACATGCAGTTTATATGTACATGTGTTCTATATTGTTTATGTTAACATGCACATAAGGCTGCAGGCACACATTAATGTGTTTGCAGTTCTGCCTGGTGCAGAGTATTTGAAATTGTTTTGAGATACAGTTTGACAACTGTTTAATGTTCATAGGCTATCAGACCATTTCATAGACCAGAGGAAAGAGGAGCATACTGTATCTTAAATATATATATATATATATATATATATATAGAGAGAGAGAGAGAGAGAGAGAGAGAGAGAGAGAGAGATCTTCTTCCCACTCACTTCTCCACGCACTTACGTATACAATCAGATGGATGGATGGATGGATGTGTGGATGTGTGGGTGGATGGATTGATGGGTGAATGGATGAATGGATGGATGGATGGGTGTGTGGATTGATGTGTGGGTGGATGAATGGATGGGTGGATGTGTGGATAGATGGATGTGTGGTTGGATGGATGGATGGATGGGTGGAGGGGTGGATGGATGGATGGTTGGATGGATGGATGTGTGGATGGATGGTTGGATGGATGGATGTGTGGATGGATGGATGGTTGGATGGATGGGTGGAGGGGTGGATGGTTTTCTTTTGTGTGGTGACTGTTATTGTTCACATATTTGTACTACACATGTACTCTGAATGTTACTGGACTGCTCCACTAGAGGGCACAACTCAATTTAAAAGTAGTTCAATTGTGGAACCTATCACCATAATAAATGTATATGTATATGTATAATCTAATATATGTTATTGATGGCACTTCTATTGGACTTCTGTCCGTCCTGGGAGAGGGATCCCTCACTTGTGGCTCTCTCTGTAGTTTATTTTATTTGGGTAGTTTCTCCTCACTCTTGTAGAGGGTTCAGGTCACAGGATGTCGTACGTATGTTGTGATTTGTGAATATGGGCTATACAAATAAAATCTGATTGATTGATAATTGATTATTGGTGAAAATTCCACCTCCCTCTTTGATAAGCAATCTTTCCTGTTGTGCGCCACGTGCCACTCTGCTCTGTTCCCCTCGCATTAGTGCCAGCACCCTTCCTGTCAAATATAAATTAAACATAACACGTTTCTATTCCTCCGGGGTTCCATCCCTCCATTGCTTGTGTATTCTAACTCTATTTTTACAATAAAGGGCCTTACAATTATTTCTTCCCTTGTTCGGTTCCTCTCTTGTGTAATAACCCGCCCGCTGCCGTCGCAATCCGTCAATCTGACAGAGAAACATGATTAATCATTCTCTCTGTTAAAGCTAAGAAGCTGCTCACAAGCTGAATCCCACTTCCATATTAATTCTGAGCAGGTTTGAGTATCTATTTTGCTCATAATGAGAAGGAGACAAAAATTAAGCGTACTTGAAAGTAAGTGTGCATAATAAATACTGCTTGTCTCAGTGCGATGCACAGAGGAGCGACGACAGCAGCTAAATGAAGATCTTGGAAAATAATTAAAAAAGACATAAATATTTTAAAACATTTGTCTTTTGAAAATGTGCATTTTGATGAGTCTGTGCATATCCCACATTTATATGTATGGACACAATGAAAACTACATTGATTTCTGTTATACCATGTCAGAAACAATACAGTGTGGGTGTGTCAAAGCTGACTGGTTTGATTCGGTTCAGGTATCTCGACCCGGTTGGTTTGGTTCATTGGGCTGGTGAGACATGTGTCAATCAAACCCTGGTATGGAGTAAACAAGTGAACCAAGATAATCTGACAGGATGAGTCAAGGGAAGATCCAAGATTTACTCTTGAAAGGTTTATATGGTATAAAACCAAAGAAGTCCAAGCAAAGGATTTTGAGATTGTTTGCACTTTGGTGATTTTAGGATGGAAGTGATAATCAATTATTTTGTAAACACCATAGATAAATACATAAGGGTTAATAAAGTTGTGTATGATTTGCCATCAGTTTTTCCATATGGGTGGATGACAACCGCCAAAACTGTTGAATTAGTGACTTACATTGTGTCATATAAACATCTCTTTTTTATTTATTTATATTAAATCAGTGTAAACAAGATGTGGATCAGAAGTAAAAAGTTTGAGTCAGACCCATGTCATTTTTAAGGGTCAATGTCGATATTGTTTAGAAAGTTTTAAAAAATTGTCAGGAATTTCTGATATTGATATATAGGCCAAACTCTTATGACAATGTCATTAATTTGATATTTTAAATTTCAACCATAATGTTTATAATAAATAACTATAAATACAGGGAAAACAATAATATATCCCAACATATAGTTCTTGAATTCGAAAAAGAAACATCATGATTTTTATCCCAACATTTAACATAAATGCACATCAGCATTGTTTATTCTATAAATTAAAAGCAAACATAAACCGATATGTGAAACTCTGGATTTTTATCAGCCAACAGATAAATCAGATTAAAAAAGCTTGATTGTTCCCCCTTGGTGTGTAGTACATTCTCAACATAACTAGTGTGTTGTGAATTGTGATATAACACTGACCACTCACATTGATCTCAGCCTAAACTTCCACATGTCGGAATATTAATACTTGGACCTTTGCTTTACTCAGTTTAAAATGCGGCATGTTGGAGTTCAAAAGGAAGGAAAAGCTTGAGAATATGTAAATAGCTACATTTCGAAACACTCTACCAGACACGAGTGAATGGCAACAAAAATATTAACCGCAACCTGACAAATGTTCTCGACTTTGTTGAAGACAAAGGAAACAAACTCGAATGTTTTCCGACAGCATGACCAACACAACGGCTGCAAACGGAAATTGGTGTGTCACCGCCTGTGCAATACCCCTGTACGGTGCATATATACCCCTGCAGGTTGGCATCAGCATTTATGAATGGTTTGCCGTGTGCATTTCCCCTGTGGGAGGAGGTGGGTGGTGGGGGGTGGGTTGGGGATGTTATGAATTTGTCATGCGTGTGCCATGTTGGCCTAGTTACAGTACAGTGTTTTCAGATACTGTGAAAGACCAGGAAGTGCTCCCTCACTCGGCATGTCGTCTGTCTTTAATTAATGATTCTCGCAGTGTGTTAGTGTTTCTGTGTAACTGTGCATGTACAGTATGAGGAACTCAAGTAAAATAAAATAAAAAATTCTGGTAGTTAATGAATAATGTGACAATTCATGGTCATAACAACACAAATAAATAATCCTACTTCCTACACACACAAACACACACTTGCACTTCAAGGTGCAAGGTGATGCATCTATATCACAAGGTGGACATGAGGACATTGGATATTGCCTGTATGTGTGCATGTGTGAAATAAATCGATGTTATCTAAGTAATGTGCAGATATAAAACAATATCAACGCTTCTAAACGATACAATCTTTTAAAATGTTTCTTTAACACACAGGTGGGTGATCCTCTACAGCATCGACCCTGCAGGAGCTGAGTAATGCTCGCAGAGTAGCTGTAAGCCCAGATGGATACGTAACATGCACCCTGTTGTTGCGTTGCACTAAAAGTTGCACCATGGAGAAGCTCAATACTCAATTCATCATTCTGTTTTTTTCTACAGGAACAAAACTCCTCGAATGGTGATAAAAAGGTGGTGGTTGCTGCACCTCTGTAAACAGCTCGTGGGCAGGACTGTAAAAACATGAATCTATCCTCAAATCCATTTGCACTATTGAGATTTGTGCTTGGGAAGAAATCTCTTTCAAATAGAAAAATCAGTGTATTTAGCTTGAGCACATGACTGCGTCAGAAAAGAAAAGCTACGAGCCTTAGCCGTGAATTGATTCACGGCTCCTTGTAAAGGTCATGAAAAATTCATAGTCTTAAGAAAAATCTAAGTTAGTGTACTTCTCCACCACTCATGCATACCAGTGGGCATTCCAAAATATTTCCATATGTAATACAACTGACTGTAAGTGCCTGATTCATCATCTGGACATTAAAGTTGCATGAATCCAAAATGAGAAGGTCACAGTCAGACCTGCTTCGTATAAAGCATCATAAGAAAAGCGGAGGATTAACCGAAGCTTTGGCTGCTGCTGTCATACAAAAATAGCGTCTATAAAGCTTGTGATGTGAAATGTCAAGGAGCTACTTGCAGAAAACATCAGCAACACATTGTAGCTACTTCAGCAGAGGGGATGGATGTTATTTACCTTTTGGGAAATACGTCAGCAAGAAAATTGAAAGTATTCCGTCTGCAGCTTAAATGATCGGACAGCAAACGACGCAAAATGAGCTATGAGACTAATATACACTGATTCCTAATCTGAGGCATAAATCCTGGATAGTGAGATGCTGCACTGATAGTTATGAGATTGTTTTCGAGCTGCGGCTGCACACGGGGACTGTCTCTGAAACCTTAAACGCTGCCCTGCACTCTAATCTAAAGAGGGGATTTTTGTCTTAGGCTAACAGTATTTCTCGGGCAGTGAAGGTACATTGTGTGCAGCGACCTCGGGGTCATTGCAGATTGATAAAGAGGTGAGTGAAAGGGAAGGAAGAAAAAAAAAACATGTCTGTATCCAATGTCATTTGCTTCAGGGCAGCTTTCTTTGAACAAAACCCAAGGTCAGAATCAAAGAGCAAATGCCCAGCGAAAACAGATCGAACCAAAAGCCGGTTTTGATGTTGGTTTTATGATCGAGGCGTCGTCTGAAGTCACTGGGTTTTCAAAGCTCGACAGAGGTGAAAACTGAACCAGAAATGCAGTTGTCCTATAAAGTGGAAAACATTTTTCTTCAAACCGAAAGCAAATCATTCTTCCTCCTTCTCATTTCAGTTTTTCCTCACAGGGATAAATCAGTGAAATTACACCCATAGATGAAAACATTTTTAATTGACGTCTCCCTGCAAACTGTAAGAAGCTGTGCCGGAGCCTCACTACATAACACACTTGTATAGTTTTATCACTTTCTGTTTAGTATGCTAATGATTTCAAAAATGCATAATGATCCCAATAAATTACAGCAGCCGTGGTGATGCTTAACTACAATCATAATTCATCTCTGCCTGCTCTCGATAGTGTGTAATCAGCTGCTGCCATTCAAGAGTTTCGCCGGGTCTCGCCAAAGCAAAGCAGCCGCCCCCTGTTTAGCTCCTCGTAATTTCCACCTGTGTTTCCCATTTCATCAGAAGCGCTGCTCAAGAGCTGAGTTTAGATTCGCATTTTATGTGCGCCTTAAAGGCACAAACGTCAGCATGCAGAGATTTTTATGATGAACAGACTGAGGCAATATCCGTCAAAGTTTTCTCCCCCAATTGGCTCAATTTTTATTTCCAAAAAAAACGTATCGATACGAATGATGGAGCTGCTTTGAAATTATCTCAGGGTGGGTGGAGAGAAGAGATTATTTATGTAGAAATGCATAATTCATGCGCGTGGAATATCACAGTCACAGTGATATAGGAAGCAGCATCCAGTTACGGGGCCAGGTCTATCAGGGAAAGATGTTATTACTTCATACTGGGCTGTCACAGTCCATTAAGTCTCCCTTTCATTCTCCCCGGGACTTCTTTCCATATGCAATCACTCATTTCAGGTGCAAAAGACCTGAGAGATGTTTGTGTTTACAGTGCAAACATGTAACATAGGTTAGCACTGAGACACTGTGAGATTAGAATAATGTGGCAGCTCGGTCACATTATTGTTTTCACCAATAAAGTCCAGGCCATAGGCAGTTATAGTGATGACGGCACAGTCAAAATTCATCCTTTTTTAGAAAGTATGGGACTTCAAGCCTCCGCAGAGATGCTACAGTTGACATTCACCCATTCACTTTCATCCAGCACTTTGTCAATCAGTCATGCATCGGATTCAGGCGCTGTTAGCACGGCCGTCAGGGGCAATTTGATGTTCAGTGCCGTGCCCTCAGCATGCGGACTGGAAAAGCTGGGAATCAAACCACCGACCCTCTGATTAGTGGATGACCCGCTACCATCTCCTGAGCCACATTTGCTAAATGACGTCATGGCTATATCATTGTTAATCAGGTTTTTTAGCAGTGCTGAGCAGCAGCTTGGAAACTGCCTGGAACGTAAACATGTCGTCTTAATGGGCCACGTCTCAGCCACTGTTTCATTCTTTGTCTGACAAGAGGAAAAGAAAACCATGTGAATGAGAGAAGCTTTATCGTCACTTCAGTTGTATTAATACTAAAGCACCACAACTCATGGCTGACACTTGAGCTTACATATCCCATCTGGCCTGAGAACACCTTAGGATCCACAAAGAGCTGCAAAGCATGGCTAGGGAGAGACATACCCTACTTGCCGGCTCACGTATGGATGGATGCACAAATACAAATACGACACAATGACATCATAGAAATGCTAGACATCGCATTATGTCATCTAGTGTCACACAACGACCACACATGGTCCAGCCCCTAGACTGTGTTTAAAATGGACAGCATGTCTTCACTTCCTTTTATTGTTTAAAAATGAAGCCAAAATATGCCAGAATATGGGGGCCGCCATTTGCACTTATGTCGTACTTAAGAGTCACAGTCGATGGTAGTGAACGTGGTGTGAAGTTCCAGTATCGAGGTCATCCTCATACACACGCCTGACCAATCATGAGGCAGTCTCAGCTGGCAATCATGATGTTTTTTCCCATCCATTAACATAGAGGAGGTGGGGTTTATTACCTACACTGTAGCCAGCCACCGGGGGCCGATCAAGATGGTAGCTGTCATGTCGTCCATCATTATATACTGTCTACTGTCCAGCCGTATGCTTGGTTTTTGACCTAGTCTCTTTTTAATGAGTCTTTGCCTTGATCGTGGGGAGGACGACATAAATCAGTCAAGAAACCTCCGACCAAAATAGAGCCCATGGTGTTTTGTTCTGAACGCTCCTGCCTCCTGTGTATTCGACATGAGGTGCATCCATCAAGTGAGCGTAAACTATGAAGTGGCCGTGCTGGGAGGAGCCTGAACTGTCCTTCAACCCAGCAGTGAAAATCATCTATTAATGGAGGTGTGTCAATCAGGGTTACATCTCTATTGCTGAGGGGCTTTCTGTTCGTTTTGTTCCTCATCCGCAGGGTCTGTGTTTACATGTTGCTCACTGCTCCTTCGCAGCTTGAAAAATGTCTTTGAATGCTCCTGCTGGCTGGTGTTCATATTACACACACAGGGACACACACACACACACACACACACACACACACACACACAAAGAAAAAATTCATTGTGGTTTGATTGTTAACATTATTCTGTCCTTTCTTTGCATTTTGAATGAATAAGATTATAAGTGCAGGTAAAACAAAAGTATATGAGACACTGAAATGAAAAGACTAAAGTGCTATAAATAGAAGTAACACCGAACAAAGACGGATTCACCCGCTTCTCGTCTAATTCAAGTATTGATTTCTCTCCTGTGCATGCACCTTCCGCTAATTGATTTGTGTTGATTGTTATTCATTCAGCCATTAACAGCCCTGCATAGTACTCATAAAAGTGCAAGTTTTCACTATCTCAGGACTACAACTTTCGTATAAAACCAATTGCTGAAAAAAAGCAGACAAAAGACCAGAGGGGAAATGAACCCTTGAGATGAAAAGGCTGCTGTGCCATTATTACACTCTTCAAATAAGCCTCCACGATAGAGACCATGATCTTTTTTTGTTTGTTCTTTAGAAAAGGGACAGTCTGGGCGTGAAGAATGCACGTTGAGATAACATGATTATGTAATTGAATTTGTATGCAATTGAGAGCAAAGATGGTCTTGATATAGGCCTTGTGGGTGCTGCTATTTTGAAAAGGATTTAATAGGAAAATAATCTAATCTGTGAACTATTCAACTTTCATTTCCATATCTCGCTTCGCATCGTGGGGTAGCGATGCACAGAAAAGCCTCCTCTCTGTTTTCAGCCAGTCTTTCTCTGATCTTGTGTCACTTGGTTCAGATGTTTATTTGGATCTTTAAAATGTAAGGAGCTGTAATTATTCAGCAAATTATCATAGATTGTTAATAAAGATGGACGATATATGTCTCAAATTCCTCCCATTGTAAAAAAAATGAAGCAAAAAAAACATTCTGGATATGGTTGCTGCCAACTTGTGCTTTTGGGACTATGCGTAGGAGTTCTTGTACTATGGATTTTGAGGTCCTGCCAATACACATATTCGACAAATCCCTAGGCAGATGTCAATCATGATGTTTCACCCTGTTTTCATTGCATTAAATATCTAATGAAAACCACATTTACCAGTAAAATGAACACTAATATATTTAACGTCTCCACTAACATGGAGGAGACAGGGTTTTTAGACTGGCTGCATTTACAAAACTAAGAGATCCATTCTTTAGCTCATCTGATTCTATTCTCTGGCACTGACTGTATAATCCAATCATTGGGCACCAAATTAAACCAAAGCGTATCCGCTACTCTTCTATGCTCCCGATCTCAGGTCTTGGTGCCGCAGGTAAATAAAGATGGCGTTAAAGTTGTCAACCTCTCCTTCCATCCTCAATATTTCAATCTCGACTGTTCTTCGTAAAATGAGAGGTGATGGAACACCCTGTCAGATAGAATGACTCAGAGCCACAGCCTCACTGAATAAGTAATTGAGTTATGTGTAATGTTGATTGTCTGTCATGAAAAGACAAAACATCTGAGGTGAGAGACATTTTTGAATCGACCACTCAGACATGAAAGTAATGGAAAGGAAATAAACACAGAGTTGTGTTCATATTGTTCTTTTCTGTCTCATGGGATCAAATGTTGTCCGTACATATATTGAAAAAAAGGTCTATGCCTGCATACATGTGTGTCCACGTGAATGTAAGTTGAAGACCAAGGCCACTGGGTCAGTGTAGACTGGATAGACAAACCCTGATGTGCTGCTGCCCTGTGTGGCAGATCTGTCAGCTGAAACAAGTCCAAGATTGGCAGCCTGCCTAGGATGGCTCCGGAGTCTGTCTACAACACGTCAAAGTTGACCTTAGCATCAGTTAATAACACATTGGCTTTTTCCTGCCCTTATCATCTGCCATTTTAGTCATTTTTGAATGTCAAACTATTTCACCGAACAGAAAGAAATGCACAAGTGAGAGCAAGTTTAAAATAAATCTTGATATCATATCTAAAGAGCTGTTTAACACAACATTTTAGGTTCAGTGTATTTGAAACGAAGAACAAATCGCCTTATTGCTTGCAGCTTAGTATGCAGCAGCTTCATGGTGATTGTCAACTATTAATCCATGTTTTGTAAGGCTGCAGTATGACACCACTTTCAGTCAAATGGAGGACGCCCTTTCAAACTCAGGTATTGTTGGTAGATGAAAATCCTTCACCAATACACAAAAGCGGAGAAAGCTATTAAGCATGTTTCTGTGATAAATGGGAGAGCGACAAATGCGGCAGAACAAAAGCCAATTATCTTACCACTCTGAACTGGTATTCTGTACAGTGGTACACACGAAATCCATGTATTTGTCCTTCAGGATGTCTTTTTGCTAAATGAAAGCTTAGTTTCTTCTGGAAATTCAATTTTCCAAGATATATCACTAATGAGTTCAATGTGTGCTGTAGTGTGCTGCAGCAGTAATGACCAACGCATCCACCAAACTATTCGTTCTTTATCCTTTTTGCTGTAGGGAGAAAATATAACCAGCTCCTGTGAGTTGGAGTTTCAAAACTTTCTCTGAGTGTAGGAGAGAACAGTTGTGGCAGCATCCGTCATGTTTCAGAGACAAAGTAATGGCGAAGGTCCAATGATTTGCAGGCAGCAGGGCAACACTGAGATGGATTGGCAAAAAATAAACCATTGTGAACTCAGTCCTCAAAACTCCAGGGACATTTGCCTGACTTTATTGACAGTCACCATTACAGAGTGACTCAGGGCATTGGGATGAATTTCACCTCTGTTAAATTAGCCATTAGCTCTCTGAAGGTGCTGAATTGTTATGGAGAAAGAATGGATGCGGGGGGAAAAGTGGGTAGGAGTGAATAAATAGGATGGTATTATGGGGAACTGGAGGCAAACATTCATAGCCTTACATAAGCAATGTCAGACTAATGAGCAAGTCTTCAATCTACTCTCCAACAATTGTTATTCCACCTGTTTAGCATCTCTGCTAACAGTTTAGTACAGACCAAGCTAGCCACTGTATTAGCTGTCTTAAGGTCATGTTGCAGATGTGACATTTTTAAATGTCAATTCGCTGTAAGGACTACCTGTTACCCTCTATACTGTATGGAGCACCTGTTACCCTCTATACTGTAAGGACTATCTGTTACCTTCTATACTGTATGGAGCACCTGTTACCCTCTATACTGCCAGGACTATCTGTTACCCTCTATACTGTATGGAGCACCTGTTACCCTCTATACTGTAAGGACTATCTGTTACCCTCTATACTGTATGGAGCACCTGTTACCCTCTTTACTGTAAGGACTACCTGTTACCCTCTATACTGTATGGAGCACCTGTTACCCTCTATACTGTAAGGACTATCGCACCTGTTACCCTCTATACTGTAAGGACTATCTGTTACCCTCTATACTGTATGGAGCACCTGTTACCCTCTATACTGTAAGGACTACCTGTTACCCTCTATACTGTATGCACCTGTTACCCCTATGTTAGGACTACTGTTACCTATACTGTATGGAGCACCTGTTACCATCTATACTGCCAGGACTACCTGTTACCCTCTATACTGTCAGGACTACCTGTTACCCTCTATACTGTATGGAGCACCTGTTACCCTCTATACTGTAAGGACTACCTGTTGCCCTCTATACTAGGGCTTAGTGTTACCCTCTTTACTGTATGGAGTACCTATTGTCCTCTTTACTAGGGCTACGTTTTACCCTCTTTAGTTGAAGTGCTAACTGTTACCCTTTATGCTGAAAGGGCTAACAGTCGCTCTCTTTACTGAAAGGGCTAACAATTTACAAATGTCTTTATCTGACAGGGACCCTACAATTATCAATCAGTTTTGATATTATTAGATTTATTTCATCCTTATCAATTAATCAACTAGTTGCTTCAGCTTGAAATGTCACATGCATGTTTATGTGATTAATTACTGTGTTGTAGTTTCCCATAAGGACTGTTGTTAGTGATTTTTGACGGTTGAGTGATGCTGTCAGTAATTTCACAGTTTATAAACTGGGGAATTAAATTTCCTTGTTTTCACAGTCTTTGGTCAAATTCTTGACTGTTTCACATAGTGCTTCCACTTGTATTTTGTTTTCCATTGGAAGCTTGTTTAGTTTGCAGCACAGCACAGTGGGGGCTGAGCAAACCTCCTACATATGCACCAAAGTCCCCCTGCACCAGCTTAGTGGTTTCAAAGACTGTAATATTCAACCATTGTGAATATACACATAGTATTCTGCCTCCTGCACACTGCTACACAACCAACGTTTTTAGACGCACATGAGAACATCACATCCTAGAAGACATTGTAGTTTTGTATTAATTTCACGTAAGGTTTTCACAGAGCAAGTGAAAAGTGCTGAGTGATTTTAGGTAAGGTTTCATGCTCTCGGTTTTTGATCCATCTCTCTTTCAATCAGGGCATATTGGACAAAAAAACTATGTTCAGATGTCTCCTTGCTAATGTATTTCTATTTAAGGTTCCCTCATTTATAAAGATTTGGGAGCATTTGGCTGAGTTTGGCCCACAGAGAAGCCACTGGCAGCGAAGATAATGCTGCGATCCATTTTAATAGCCGTTGCGCACAAAACGGCAAAGCAGATGGCACCAGACAAACCATAAGCAGCCAGACAGTGAGAGAGAGAAAGGGGAGGGGGCTCAGAATACCACGGCTCCTAATGAAAACAAACCACGTGTCTGCTGTAAAACAGATGCACAATAACCCATGTCCTCTATGAAGCCAAAATCAATTGGGTGGAACGTGTTCCAATGCATCGCTATGGAAACAATCATTACTAAGTATTTGGAAAAGTGACACAATTAGTCCTGACGTCTTGGCCCAATTAGACTAGTGCAATTTATTTATCATTTTGCTAAAATACAAAAGATACACTGCAACAATATGAGCTTTTTTACGTCAGCCTTCATTTTGTTGGTCTAAATATATTTTTCTTTTCCTTTTCTTTTACCTTATTGCTTTATTGTCCTGTTTATGTGGACAAAAACAAAACAAATTAATGAATAAATGTACGAATAAATGAAAAACAATCAATAACAGGCTACATTTACAGAGGAAGTGAATGTCTTTGTGCCCTTTAAAGCTCCCTGAAACTTTATTTTTTATTTAACCACCCAGGTACGTCATGTCTGGGAGACAGAATTTTACATATAAATGTATGTATGCATATATATTTTGTGTCAGTCTCAGTCTTTGTTGTAGATTTCTGAGACAGGATCACATAAGTACAGAATGTCCATGTCGGACCTTATTAAAAAAAAAACTTTGAAAGGAAATTAAAAGTACAAGCACCACTATAATATCCTCACATCCTACGTAGGCTACAACAAACACGTTGAGCAACACTGTGGGGATACGCACTGTTTATTCCAGCAGTCGGATCAAAATGAAACATGATGCTGTGTCTTCATGATCGATTGTGTTCAATTCTTCTTTCAATCATCAGGTGACGAAGCTCCAAATTAACTTGTTGACCGGCCACGCCCATGAAATCAACCTGTACGTATTAGTGAAAGTAAAAAGTTGACTGTGAGGAGGGAACTGGAGGAACATGACTCACCTGCGCAGCCATGAATGACAGATCCATACTGTTGCTCCGTCCAAAACGTTCAATGAAAGATTCAAACGTGCGTATTTTCTCCTCTTATCCCCCGAAAGAGCATTTACGCCTCAGGCTGTTGTTTTTCTCTCCTCCTCTTCTCCTCCTCCTTCTTGTTGCTCTTTATTTTCTTCACCCGGCTTACATCCACCGGCTGTGCAAGTTGACGGACTTCACGTGAGGAGCATGTCGTAGGTTGGAGAATAAAAAGATGATGATGATGAAGAGGAGGGAGATAGAGGAGGAGGAGGAGGAGAAGGAGGAGGAGGAGGACAGAGAGGGAGGAAATGAAGGGGAATAAACAAAAAGAGGGAAGAGAAGCAGAGCCGGTGCAGAAATGAAGAGATGGGGATGCGAGACGGTGTGAGAGAGAAAGTGCGTGTGTGTGTGAGAGAGAGAGAGAGAGTGTGTGAGAGCGAGGCAGTGGAGCTGGACTGTCACATAAAACGAAGGAGGTGCAAGTCACTCCCTCTCTCCCTCCCTCGCTCACTCATTCACTCTCTTTTCTCTGCCACTGTCTCTATTTTTGTCCCTTTTCCTTTTTTTACTTACTCCCATCGCTCCTTCTGTATCTGCCTCTCCTTCTGTGCCTCCTCCTCCTTTGCCTCCAGTCATTTTTCTTTTTTATTGCTTTTTTATCCTCCTCAGTGAAATGTACACTACACAGACAAAAGCACATGAGAAACCTTGTCCACATACTTTCATGTGCTTTTGGTCTTGGGGTTGATTTTTATTTTTTGTTACGTTTCAGCCTTTATTATTAACATTCGCATCACAGAGCTATGAGCATATTTTTTTTTTTTAAAGATAAATACCCGTTTGTAAAAAACCCAGGAGGTTTCAGAGGAGATTCCCTTAATGCTTAAAGATTCCTCTAACCATCTGGATGGAAACAAATATATATATTTTTTACAGTTTTAATTAAGGGAAATCGAAATTTTTATATTAGTGCCTCCGGCTTTGTGGTGACTCTGATACAAAGCCAGGTCCATTAACATTTATCTCCCAATTCAGTGACAAGTCTGTAAGAACTTGACTGGTCTGCACAATGACTGTTTATAGGGATGCGTCTCCACTCCCTTACAAGAATTAAACCAAAATATCCTGGCTACGCGGGGGGGGCATCTTGCGATAGTCTGCGCAGTAGCGGAGCCGCACTATTTAGGTCCTGTCGATGTCCTCGACCAATCGTGAGTCAGTCTCAGTTGTCATGATGTTTCATCCCGTTTTTACAGAGCCAAATAACTAATTAAAACCAAACAAAAATTAACACTTGAACTGTCATATAGTCCTAAAATGACAGAAACCATCTTTGGGATGACCTATATGACCTGGAGTGCAGCCAGCCACCAGGGGGTGATGGAGATAATTGGTTTCATTTTTGGGGAGCTGTCATGTTGTCCATCTTGTAATGTAATGTTTTGGTGCTCGTATACTTTGCTCGGGTGTCCATTAAGGTGTCCATCTAAAATGTACAAATTGTTCTTTTCTTAACCCTAGAATGGGCCCTTTATATTTAAATACTTTATATTTAAATTGGGATTGGTTCCTCTGTATGGTGGCCGCCATGTTTTTTACAGTAGCCCAAACTGGACAAACTAAACACCTTTTGAGTTGTATTGACAACAGAAGGCTTCTGGTTCTCTTTTATGTTTGGAAGGGGAGGGTGAGGTGAGGGGTATTTACCTGCAACATGCAACCCAACCACTAGATGTCACTAAATTCTACACACTGAACCTTTAAGTCCATGTACTGTGACATGCAGAAATAAGGAAACTGCCCTGCTTTAAATAAAAAAACGTTCCCCGTTTCCAATTGAGAGTCATTGATTTTTCTTTTAACCATGACCATTATCATTCTGTAACCTGAGCTACATCTCCATTATTGTAACCATGACAACGAGAATCCTCTAACCTTTGCGCACTTGACCCAATCCACAATCTTTCCCTAAACCAACAACCATGTCACAGGAAAGGCTGTAATGGAGGAAACGCTCCAATCGTATCATAGGTTGTGGGACTTGTTGGAAATAATCCTGTCGTGTCTTTAAAGTCAGTCAGGAGCTCATAGTAGGCGTGTGAGAGAAACGTTCACAGGGAAACCGAGTCTGTGGATTGAACCGATATCAAAGCTGTCAGCTTGTGCACTTCACTCATCCTCCGGGGCCCGTTCAAGGCTTCACTGAAAACTTGTGACCTAAAACTGACACATTATGAATTAACCAGGCCTGCTGAATAAAGGAGGCTGCTATTATTCATTGGAGAGTCTCTTTAAAGAACCAATTAACCAACTCCGCTTACTGTATGTGGAGTAACTCGTTTAACAGTGACCCAGCTTCCGTCCTGAAGATCAAAATTAATTCCCCGGTTTAGCAACACTGGAGTCTGCATACACTGCAGTTTCACAGAGCTGCATGTTGGGTTAACAGTCAAACAGCTTGCACTTCAATTCTCTTTGGGTCAATATTTCTTCTCTTATATAAATTTTTTCTGTCCTCGCGGAAAGAAATGGATGAGAAATGGAAAGGTGTATTTTTTTTTAGGATAAACGATGTTTGGCCATTTAGGCGATTTGTCCTGCTGGGTCTTGGCTCGTGTTAACATCCTCAGCCTGATCCCACATTTTTTAATGGTTAACCATAACCTCTGCCATGGAGGGTTTGAAGCAGATATCTTGGATCAGCAGTTCAGACTCTGTCCTCCTGTTTTTCGCTGAGCAGGCAAACATAACATCCAGTCCAGTCCTCCGATGAAGAGGGATTTTACCCCACAGCTCAACTTCCAGTTATTCTGAACAAAATTCAGTTTTTCTAATAACCCTCTGATTATCTTTGCATCATAAGGACATAGGATAACAATCTGATTTGCTAATATGAGCACATGCATGTAATCGCTGTCATGCATCAGTATTTAAATGGATGAGGTTTCTTACATTAAGTGTGATATTTAAAACACAATATATAAATGACTTAATCAGTGGCTTATTGCTGTAATCCTGGGATCGATGCTTCCATATTTAACACGCTTAGCTCTTTTGCTTTTTCCCACTTAATTAGCATGAATTAGCCCACAGGTTCACCGTTTTTCTACCAGGAACATTGAAGTGTTGTGGCCCACATTTTTCCGAGAGTCGATAATCTGCTGCAGTTTCTCACTGGGATTAAACACTGCAATCAAACAGGAGAAATCGTTGAGGACTTCATAAACAAGAACTCATTTCCATTTCACAAAGTGCACGTTTGTCACACATATAAATCCGGTTCTTGAGGCTGGCATGTTTTATGTCAGATATTTGGGGTATATCTACATCTGAGTCAAAAGCAGCAAGTTGTGCTGAATTTAGTTCAGTTCAGTGATGGAAGGGAATGTTTTTGATCCCTTTCTACTGGAAGAACAGATAAACTTGTCTGACAAAACTTCTCAGGTTTGATGTTGAAGTTTATTTTGGCTGTCGACAGAATAAACCGTCCATTAAGAAGCTGCAGCAGAGAAGTAAACTTCTCAACACCTAAAGTCAGGGTTGGGCTTTACAGAGGTATAGGTGATGGGCGATAACATTTGAAGGAAACTGAAATCAATGATCCTGAGCTTTAAAATGACATATTTGTTTTCTACAAATTTTAATATTCTGTCACTTGTCATATTTCTTATAACCAGACAGTGGAACATGTTGAGTGACTCAGTGATCTAAAAGCTGCCATCCATTTCCCCACTGGTGCTTTGATTTATTGTTTTTACTGTATTACTGCATAATTAGTTAAATTTACATTGATTAATTGATGCAATGCATAGTGATGTTTTTTTAATCATTACCTGCAGTGATCGTTGAACCAAACTCGTGAGATTTCTCTTTTCTTTTTTTACTTAAATAAGCGTTGAATGTGTCTTCACATATCATTATTAACTTTATTACAATTTAATCAAAATAACTATTGGCTTTTCTTTTCAATTTTAGTCTGTTTTCTTCAAAATCTCAGGTAATTTAATGTCTTAACAATGAACCCAATGCTCCTCAGGCCTTCTTTAAATTTTGATGAAGAAGTATGAATATTTCAAGTCTGTATGTTGAAGCGGTGTCTGGAATCTGTTTAACTGTATGTTACTGTACCAAAAACAGCACATTAATATGACCAGAGAAGGAAAACATCATGTTTGTCTCAAAACTTAATCAGGTGACTAAATAGTATACATTTATTCATGTTAGCAGCTTAGACATTTCCACAGCTTCACAAACACCACACTCGAATATACAATATCAGCATAAACGTCCCCCCCAGTAACAAACCCTTGTATCTGCTGTAGGTCTCTGTGGTTGTTGCAGCCCCCCCGTTCCGCAACCTCTTTCGTTTTGTAACGGAAGGTGCCACTGGGCATTCCCCGGCCCTCGCTTCACAGCCGTCCAATCGGGGCAAAAATAGATTATTAACAAGCATCAAACTGGGTCTTGTCAAGTTACGATAATCCAGGTTGATGGTAATGAGTTGGAATAATGCCACGCCACCTACCAGGCTGGCTTCTTCAACATTTATGAAAAGCCTGTGGTGTGACTGATGTGCTCTGTCACCCGGACCTACATCGCCAAGAATCCACGTGTTTGTATTTGGATGATTTTATGTATTTATGTGTGTGTGGATTCCTGGGAGATCGGTCACGCTCTGTGATTAATCCTAAATATCCTTAATCTTGTGGGACTTTTGCTGTAAGTTTGGCTGTGAGAGCCGCATGTCAGAACCTATGAATAACATTACTGCTGTGGAAGATCTATGCATAATCAATCAAACAGCCATGTATCAGGCATCAAATAGGGGGATTTGGAAGCAAGCGACCAGGGAAACAATATGTATTGGGAAGATGTAAACCCACGCTCCTCCTCCTCCCACACTCCAGCACACAAACACCTCCTGCCACGTGCCTGCCCAAACACTCACTCCTCTACACACACAAACACACACTCCGGTACACACACATGTGCTGCATAAGCTCTTTTCTCAGCTTCTTGCACTCACTATACAGTACGTCTTAGTTTGCCTCTTCTGAGCTGATGCATAGCCAACAAGGCAGGTGATTCATAATTAATGCTCAGCTGAATATATTGAAATTCATCATGTGTGTGTTTGACCATGAGGAACCCACGGGGATGCAGTCTTAACATTGCTTTACACATCACGTTCCACCCCACATTTCTCACATGAGCCGCCCGCGACTTCATTTCCTTGACATTCAGTCAAGTTTCGCTCCTGCCTTTTCACGCCGACGCCTCCTAAAGTTGTGCCTCACACAGTCATCTGTCATCAAGGTGTCTTTTTTTTCTTCTCGGCTTCCACTCGGCCAAGTCGGTTTACTTTTCATCAACCAACAATACGGATGGAGAAGCCGTGCCGATAAGCCTTTCTGTGCATCTGCGCCCCACATCTGCTCCGGCTAAATTAATGCATTTCAACCATATCAGAGTCTAAAATTGCAACGGGCTCTGTGGCTTTGTTTCTGCGATAGCGGCTGTTATTGGCCAGTCAGATGTGATACAGCACATTGGCACCAGATGTACAGTATATGTGCCGCTGCTCTGTGTGAAAATTCACAGTCCGTGGCCACATTTCTTCCAATGCCCACAGGTGAAAGAGTCGTGTGCCTCATTTCATTTACTCATGCATTTACTCAGAATGGAACACAAAGCAAAAAGAATTCCTACTTGAGGCAGGATTCATGCTTGTGTATTTTAGGGCTTTAACCATGTTTTATTAGTCACTTCTTCAAACATTTACATCTTTATATTTTAATCCCTGAGATAATACTAAGAGTCCTGGATGTTTAAGGCAAATATCACATGATACAAAATCCACAGTTCAGTTCCCAGCCAGCAGTATGTTGTATACCCCCTCTCTTGCTGTGTCTCAATTCAGGGGCTGCATTCTTCAGAGGACGCAGTCTACCCGGCCCACAAAGACCGCCTCCTCCATGGGCCGGGTAGACCACGAAGGCCGAACCGAAAAGAGACGGTCTGGTCTGCAGAGGATTTCTGTGCTCGGCATTACCAGGTCGTTCCGCCTTTATTGCTGTTGCCAAACAATAGAGTTGAAGTTGGACACAACGAGATTTTTTTCGTACCATCAACTGTTTGGTTGAGTTTAAGTGTCATACTCGAGCATTGAATCCTGGGATAGGTTGGGCTGGAAAGGATCCACCCATTGGAGCCTTCATCTCTCGGGGATAGATGGACACATTTGTTGGCCATATTTCAAGGAGCCTTCAAATAGGACAGTCCAGTCGCGCCGCTGTGACGTAATCAGTCTTCAAATGCAGCCTCCAAAGGACGCAGCCCCTGAATTTGAGACTCAGCAGTGTTTCCTGTCTCTCTGGACCGTCAGTAGTTAGTCACCAGTACATTATTTTGTTTTTTCAGGATTGCAAAAACCAAACCTTTCAGTTATTGGCCTAATTTAAGATTTGTGCATATGGTCAGTTGTTAAAATCTGCACCTGTGGTTTTAAATGCGCATTTAAATAGCTATTCTAGCAGTATGTTAAATATCAGTCTATTTCCATTGATGTATCTGTATGTTATTTTAAGAAGTCACAACCAAAAGGAAAGATGTCTTCGTTCATCTCTCAGTATTTAGTTTGACTCCCCCATGTGACACACGCTGTTAAACGGGAGTAAATGGTGCGTTGAGGGTTGTTCTCAACCGTGACTTTAGAACAAACTACAGTCGGCCATGGTTATTGTAATGAATGAACATGTCACCCAGTGCAATGGTGTGAGGGAGTCAGCAGTTCTAATCTAATCCGATTTTTTTTTTGTCAAAGTCAGCGAATATCTTCTCATGGTGAATGCTGAAAAAAAAAACTCTGATATTCTTTCACCGGCACTGGTTCGGTCCGAGCTACAAAACACTTTTGGGGCAAATCAGCGACAGTGGACGTTCGTGCTCTTTAACAGGACGTGCTGCTTTAACCAGTTGCTAAGTGCCTTGTGTGCTACAGTTGCACGTTAATGCTGCCAGGACTTTCTCTCTATAACCTGCCATATGTTTGTGTGATCAGAATCTGTTTTCTTTCTTTTATGTAACAAAACAGGAAACAATTCTTTTTTTTTTTTTTACTAAATTGTGGTTATTTTCTTTAAAAACATGGATTTCAGTTGCTAGAGCTCATCCTAAGCTTCTTAAGGGTTGAGCGTACGCCAAGGGCCCATGCACATCCAACAATACTGTGTTTACTTGTGGTTGTGGAGAGGGAAAGTGTGTGTGTGTGTGTGTGTTCACATTATATGTAGGTGAACAGCAGTTTGACCCGCGACCATTTATCCTTCAGCTCTTATTGCATCAGTCCTGCCAACAACAGTCTTTTTTTGCTGCAGTTACAATATCAAGGTCCCGTGTGTATGACCACATTAACCATAACCTTTGACACACACACACACACACACTTATAAACATAAATGCCCTCGGTAAAATATGGTTTAAAACAGGTTTCATCTTGTTCATCACATCACATCAAATTAACAAAAGAGAAATTTACCATGTCACCAACAGAAGGCATCTTTATATAATAATATTATATTAAATAGACGTGTAAAGTTCAGTCGTATGTGTGCAAGTGAACTAAAAGCCCTTAGTACTATATTGCATTTTCTAATCCACATATCTGCTCCCATTCCATCACATTCTTAGCAGTGTAGAATATAAAGAATATTTCTCCGAATGCAGTAATATCTCTTATCACAGATTAAATCTTCATTTGCCATAAAATAAGTCAGTGGAGCAATATAAAAAAGGACAGAATGAGAATGATTGGATCGTTATGCAGGTCTGAAAGGTTTTCTAAGGTTGCAGACCAATCAGTGCAAATCAAAGTGTAACCACGAGCTGAACTGTCACTGTCACATCATCATGAAGGACTTGAAGAAAACCGCTGGTGTTTTAGCTGAAATTGCAGTCGTATCTCAGAAGGTATCTTCTTCATACAGCATGTGGCACCTCTTTATTAATCTGTTTTATTTAATTATAAACGGTTTCCAGATGTGAATATACAGGATCAGTAGACGAGGGACAAGATTGTGGTTTCCATTTCTAGTTTGGCCAATCACATTTGAGCAAGCTTTGCTTGCCCGCAGGTAAACAGTAGGCTTATGTGTGGAGAGCAAAAGAGTCAGAACACTGAAATTGCATTGGCTATCAAGTTTGTAATTGATCTGCATTCATATGAGATTACCCGAAATATCATCTGGATCTCAAACCCCTACAAAATGTATATCTGTTTGTGTTTCATGTGGAGAAAGGTGTGATAAAAGAAACTAGTAGGACAGTGTGCGGGTAATGTCAGACAGAGTCCTGGACCAGATTTCTGCTGTCTACTGGGGAAGCCCCAAAATATTCCCTGTTGGCCCCAGAGGCTAAATCATCATGAGACGATAGCCGCCGAGCTCTGAGATTGCATCCTGATATTTGTTTTCTTCCAGTTTTGAGTCCATCATTGGAAGGTTATCAAAACACCCTCTCACTTGATGTGAATTTTCCAGAAATGTTCCCACATGGACTCACTCGGACATTTTACCCACATTTAACCAGGGGGGAAGCAGGAAGAGTCGGTTGCTATATGGACATTTTATGTTCTCACATTAAGCCCCTCAGGAAAATTTCATGATAATGTCTGGACTTCAGAGCATGTATGAAAGCAGCTTATGCTTTTGAGTTGAACTGATCTTAAAAAATGTTGCCACAACTACTAAGATTATAGACCGAGTGTATAGAATATTACAAACAACCCCTGGCATGTTGATCATTGGTACTTTTTTAAGATAAGATTCTCACCCAACTATTAACTACTTTGTTTGTTTAATGATCTTTGTCAGTCCAAAAAAAGAGAACTGAGAAACTGGAGGGTGATACTGAGCTGTGACTGATTGCTCCCCCTAAATGTTCAAATGGGTCAAATGCATGGAGCAAATTTCCCCCAGGGAATCAATAAAATGGACCATGATAGTGGGTGTTAATATTTACTGTCAAAGGGGACATCACATAACACCCAGTGCAGCTGTCAACAAAGCCTTGGGGCGACGCCTCCCTTTTGATCCATATATCTCTTTTTATGGCCATTCCAGTAATATCTGCTTCCATTTCCCCTGCAGTAATTATTTAATACAGTCTTAAATGTATCAGTTTCCATTTAATGTGAGGCTCATGCCATCTTCACCCTGGCCGCCTTCCCACGTCCTCCATGTGCCGCCGCCCATCTTAAATGGATGGAAATGAGCTGCTCCTCCAAAATCTACTTCTGAAATCACCTGATTAATTTCGCCTCTGTCTGAGGCTCCTCTCGCCCACCATAAATAAAATTGACTTTGAAAAGTCCTCTTGTCGTTTATGCTCTCTTCCTGGCACTGATTGCTTTGTCGTCTCTGGCAATTTATTCATACCCAGGTGAACCAAAACAAATGATGGGGGGGAAAAAATGCAAGCTTATTGCAACAGGTTTGGTTTCATGCACAGACACACACACATTGCTTGTGCATTGCTCGTGCACACTCTGTCATGCCTGACTGCCACGGCACGCTGCCACTCGGCCGGGACACTCGCCAGTGTGTGGAAATGTGCACACATTTGACTTTTAGAAACAAGCGCAGGGCAAACTGTCCTGACCTGTGTGTGTGTGTTTGTGTGTGTGTGTGTGTGTATGTGTGTGGGGGGGTTTTAGTGAAAGGAGATCATCGCTGAACATTGGACAACTGACACACCTCAGAGGCTCACTTGACTCAGGTGCGTGTCATGTACCAGGGATGACTTGCACGTGACGCTGCCATTGGTTCACTGTTGCATGTCAGCCTCTCCCTCTCTCATATTAATATTATTTTTTAAATTCCTCACTAAGAATGATCCAGTAAAGGGGTAGAAAGCCACAAACAACACCTTTATTCTGTAATTTACACAACACTATTAAAGTGACCACAGAGTTACCCCTTGAGTGTAATTCATTAATTATCCATAAATAATATGACATGAATAATATATACATAGACTTATTTATGGGGTATGTTATGATGTTGAAAATGCGTTGATGCATACTGATGTATGTGAAGGTTAATGAAGTGATAGGCTGGGAAATTAATGGATATGAATATGGTAATACATGGGGAAATCTCTGAATATGTCTGGATATATATAAGAGTGAATGAATAAGAATATAGTTACATGCTGGGTGGCTGTGGCTCAGGGGATAGAGCGGGTTGACCATTAAGCAGAAGGGTGAGGGTTCAATCCCCGGCTCCTCCAGTCTGCATGCAGAAGTGTCCTTGGGTGAGATTCTGGTGCTGTGCTTTAAGAATGGGGTGTGATACAAACCAGGGACATACAGTTCTATTTTGTCCCATCAAGCCGGCTAATAGAATTGCAGTTACTTGTCATGTGCTAACACCATTGGTTGCACCACCTCAGTATCATTAGCATTAGCATGGCTGTAGCATTAGCATTAGCATGGCTGTAGCATTAGCCAGCATGGTAGCATGTAAAGCTAGCACTCACATAAACCATTTAATCTTGTTATACTGTACTTATACACAGAGTCCACAACCAATAGTGTCTTACCTGGTATACTCATATTGTATAAAATATGATGTGATAACTGATATTAGCTCTTTTCTTTTTTATGTTTTGTGCGACCCCAGGAAGTTGCTGCTGCTACGACATCAGCTGATTGGGATCCTGATAAAAACTGTAAATGTAAGTTAGTCTTTATTTCTCTTCTGAGATAAGTCTAGTGCAAGTTTCACAAAATATAAAGAGGGAGTAATCACTTTTCCACCCCCGGGCTAACGCTGAACCAAGACCCATAGTTTCCATGGTAACAATCAGACACATGCTGACGAGTGACACCAGATGACAAAAAGAGGACAAACATGGCTTTTAATTAGTGGATGTGGTAACAATGCTGTGCTTCCTGTTGGACAATTCCAATGCAACGGAGATGATGTCAGTCATTTTCTTTTACCACTAGAAAATACCCTGAGCCTGAGAGGCAGTGAGCCCTCCCACATGAAGAAGCCACAGCATCTCAGCCCTGTCACAGATCTGCACTGCACTGAGATTTGATTCTTCTGTGTAACCAATGAGAACAGTTACGCTCTCTGCTGAGTTCTACCAGAAAAATATTATTTGATTAATTATTGCAAAAGTCAAAATGCAGATTGATGCAGTCAGACGTGTGTTTTTTTTAAGTTTGAAAACATTTTGAATTTATGGCATTTATTTCATAGCAAACAAGTCCCTTCTTGCATAATTAAGAAGTAAACTTATTATTTATTATTTTAGCACGGATAACAATGCTGTGAAGCGCCAGTCGTGTTTTGTCGAGGTACATCTTCTGTGTTTGAGGTGCAAAGACCTAAAGGCCTAGCACGTCTATGGAAAATGGTAAATGAACACTTAGAGTCTTTTCGACTACTCAACACATTTCCATATGCGACACTTTTCCGATCAAACAACGTTCATTCATTGTTGGCACAGCCGTCAGAGGCACTTTGGGCTTTCAGTATCCTGCCTGAGGACACTTTTAAATGCAGACTGTAGGAATCAGGGATCAAACCAACAACCTAGTTGTGGCCCTCTGATCTGTAGCTTGACATAATGCCAGTCAGGATTTGGCACCATCCAAATCGCAAAAGCATTTCAGTCGGAAAACTGGGAGCCTGCAGGTGGATGCTGGGGTGAGGCGCTGAATTGACAGGCATCAACAAGCAAAGGGAGAGATGGGAAGTCTTTGCTAAATAGGCCGCCACATTGAAGGGCGTGTATGATAGAGGGTTGTGGCGAGTGAGGCGTGTCACCTGGTTACAGCAGCGCAGCTCCAGTTGGCCGCCTGAACTTGCGAGCAGGTGTCGCTCCATTTTATCCCAAGACATCCAGCACGTTGCGGAGGACCACCAGTGCCAAGTGTTCAGTTATTTTTCACCCATGTGGCAACTTGTCTAAATTGTCCACACTTTTCTGACGCTCTACTCTCCTGCACGGAGGCTTGAGGTGTTTCAGGAACACTGCATTACATGTGTACAAAAACTGCAAACCCACAAATGGTTGGACGTCGCTGTGTTGCTTCCTGTGACTCGAAGCAAACACTCCTGCTCCCCCACGTTCTCGTCTGTGCTGCTGCTGCCAAAGCTCGGTATTATTCAGATTTTACACTCTGTTGAGTTTGTTGTCATGTGTCTTGCTTCCATATGCGTGCGTATTTGTGTGCCATCATTACCGTCGACATGGTTATAGCTTCCCTTGTGACCTATAGAAACATACTCTCACAACATGTCCAGGTCATGGGTCGCACCCGAACCACAAATTGTATCCAAGGACAAAGGGTGATTCATCTGTCAGATAAAATCTGCCACAGTAAATGTCATCTGCTGTTGTTTTCTGATTAGAAGTCCATTTGGTATCAATTTATTTTTATTACAGTGTGTGCAGTCAGAAATAAACCTGTGTGTGTAACCTGCTCAAGGTCGTTTTATAAGAGCCAGATTTTATTTAGAAGCAAAACACAGAGCTGATGCGATTTGATACGAGCTCCTGTAAAAAGATATTTGATTCTTATCGTCATTTTTAAGTTATTGAATCACATTAAACCTTTGTTAGATTAATGCATCTAGTTGTCAACCTTTGGACTGACATTAGTCGTTTAAGAAATATAATCAGGATCGCAGACGGTAATAAGAACTGAGATAAAAAAAATGTTTTGGTGTTTTTCTTAGAAGTTACACAATCTACAAAATTATATACTGGACATGTTTTATATTGATACATTTTATGATGATGATGTTTAAGTGTGTGCAAGTTGGCGCAGGGTCAAATAAAAAAATTAATTTTGCCTCATAAGGGAGGTGCTCTCTAAATGCCAATCTACTTGTAAAATAAAAGTTCTGCACTAATAAAAACTGAAATAAAAAACACGAGAATACATAGAAATGAGTTGTCTTTTGTTTTATAATGATATTGTTTACTATGCCACAGTGGTATGAAATTCACTTAACTCTTATCTGTGATGAAGTGAAACACAACAAATACAAGTTACATTATCTTAAACTGACACCTTCACAAATATTTATCTGTCGATGTGAAAATTCTCTTGCAGTAGATTTTAGTCCTTTTAACCAATGAGATGAGTTACACTTTCTATTTGATTGTGACAGTGGGATTAAAGATGCTGTGGACCACAAATTAAATATGATGAAATAAGCACATTCACACATACAAGAAAAGACTCATCTGACTTTTCACTTCTGCACACGTTCCATACAATAATTAATTTGATGTGAGCTCCCGCTGCCTTTTGGCTTGAATATGTTGAGGAAACTGAAGCTCAAACAGAAACCTTTTGTGATGTAAAAACTTGTTGCCATGGCGGTGCATGTAAAGTGTCGGTGTAATCTCAATTTGCTCACGGGTGTTTGCATTCGAGTTTCTTTTCAAGTGTTTGGGACGTAGCGTCAGAAATGAGGGCGTAGAAATAGAGGCATGTTTAATGAATCAGAGCAAATTGAAAAAACATGAAAGTAAAACATTTATGCAATTTACATATCTTTCTATTTTTCATCTTTTTGAATCTTAATCATTTTGAATTGTTGTCTAATTCAAATAAAACCTCTAAAGCTTTATAGTTACATGTGTTTGAATCATCTTTTGATTCATGTCAACAAAATAACCACGTTGTAGTAAACATACATACAAACATTCCTCCTGTGATTTACCAGTGAATAACATGTCCTGCATCAGCCGGGGCCCTCGAGGTCCTTAACGGTGCTGTATTGTCCTTATTACCTGCTGTAAACCATAAAAAGCAGCCACTGCTGTTACGTACCTGCCATTACCTGCATCCACAGCCCCCCTGCTGTGCTGTTCCCACAGCAGCCCACGACTTAACCCCTTCACTTCTCGCTCTCCACCGCCGCCCTCTTCCTCTCATGCATCTCATATTCAGTTCGCTGCCTGTATATGTGACGGTGCACCAGGGAGCCGAGGGTTACGGCTTTGCGCTGAGCGATAGATGGGACATGCAGTGTCACAAAGCATCTATTGAACATCTGCAGGCAGGAAGTGACAGGTGTTGATGTGTGCACTCTGGAAGCGGCGTCCTTCAAACGGTGGCCAGAGGTCAGAGCTGAGCACAGGGAACGATTTTGTGAGAAGTGTAAAATAAACGAGCTACAACATGTTTAAACACAGGATAGATAGAATTAAACAAAAGATAACTGCTCTGGAGGATTCTTATAATTTTGGAGATATGTTTTCCTTCTTGCTTCTTACGTCCAGATGATATCAGGCTTTCCTTCAGCTCGACCATGTGTGTTTGCTCATGTGGATGACCGTGTGAGCACTCTGGAATCTACATGACAAGGGGTCTTACGCCCCTCGAGCCTCCCCTTCAGCAGATTTCCCAGTAGAGCCACCTCTACCTTTCCACACACCCTCTTGTTTTCTCCTTCCATTTGTGTCCACGCTTTTCCTTTTTTCCCTTCCACTTCCAGCTCCAGGCCATTTCAGCTCATTCTTTGATCCTGAAAACCTGCACGCCCACTGCCTTTCTTCATACGGTCTGTGGCAGAGAGGGAGAGAGCAAATTAATTAAACACAGTCATTTAATTTGATCATTTTAATCTGCAGCCATGCCCTTTTGACTCAAACAGCATTTTGTACGGGGAGGAAACTGCTCGGACGGAATATTAATTAGATCAGCGCTTTTCCAAGACACATTCACACTTGTTTACACATAATTACACTATGATGACTCTGAAACGCCGTTGCCGCTCTATTGATTTTGTTTACATCAGGTCTTATTGGCTTTAATTACTGCTTTGCCTTGGATACAGTACAGAGGCGTGTTGCTGTGTTACACTGTAAGGACTCTGGGAAAAGGTAATGACTTGGTAATGTGCCATAATATACTGCACCAGGAGCAATCAAAAACCAGGCTGTTTCCTCAAGTGAATTGAAAACGACTATTATATACATACATTTTTGGACCTGCATCAGCTCACAAGTTGTCATGGTGACCATGTTGGCCAACTCATCATTTCCAACTCATCCATTAATTTGGAGTTGCTTTTCTAACCAGACTCCAATTTTCATTCTGCTTGTAGCTCCACTTTGGTCTCCGCCACTTCCTGAGTAAAATATCTGGCTCTTTTTCTACGCTGTGTTTCGCAAATAGTGACTGAGTTTATCTGTCTGCTGTTTGGTGCTGAGTAGGTAGAGTACAGTGCATTTTTATAGCTGCCTCCTGCAGCCAAAAATGACAACTGAATCAAGTTATTTGCCTGAAAACTAAAACAAGGAGCTGAAAGATGCTAAAAAAAAAAGCTCAACAGAGTTAGGAGATAATTCTTTGTGGATTCATCGCTGTGTGCCCCTATATCGTATATAATTAGATTTATTGTTAGTACAAGAATGGCACCACATTGCATATATCAGTATTCCCTATGTTTTTCATTAGTATCCCTGTATTATTCCCATTGAACATGTAACAAAAGAAAAACACACCCTATCCCGCAATTTTAGAGAAAGTGGAAAAAAATATTTCGTGGTTTTGGGGAATTCCATTTCATAGTTTTTGTTTAATCCTGTTGAAAAATAAACAAACAAACCAAACGTCTCTGCACTGTGATGTTTGGCTCAAGGAGGTTAAAGAGCCCTTCAGGTTGCTGCTTCTTTAAGACATTCTCCTTGTGTCTCATAACCCAGCCATATAAAGGTAGGACTCCCCTTCCACATTTCTTTATGATGCCATATAAACAGAGTGTTTTATTTGTGGACATAAACTGCCCTCCGAGGACCGTTGCTTCACACTAGAATGGCGAAGAAAGAGTTTGTGGGTTTGGCGTGCGAATCGCGGGAGGATTTTCCTTCTGATGATGTTGGTGGGCAGAGGCCGCGCTATTTAGCCTGTAATTAAGAATCCTTCAAGTGTAAATGCTGTAACATTTATCAGCACCCCGAGGTCTCGTCGGTGCACTAACTGCTATTAAAGTAAGGCCATCTAAATGTGTAGCTGCCAGGCTGTGATTTATCGCATCAGTCAGGCGGCTACTGTACGTATTGTTCTCACAGTCGCAGCGGTGACCCGGGTGAATGAGTTAGGATGCAATTGGGCGATGACGTCTGGAGGAGGCCGTGGTGGCCGGTAATGAGCTTGTATGTCAGGACTGTAAACTCATCTAGATGTAAATGTATTCCTGCTACAAGTTGGCCCGCTAATTTATTCATCCAAATGTAGCCTCATCAATTTATTCCTCATCTCAGTATCAGCACACAAGTCCGTCTGAGGCGAAAAAGCGGGGACTTCCGATTCCTCCAGGAGACGTTGTTGAAGTTTTTCTCGGCGGCTGGGGAAAAAACGTAGAGAAAGACAGCAGGGGATTCTTTTTTTTTCACCTTTAATGCAAGATTGAGAAGCAGTGTGGCTTGTGTAAGGCTGTGTAATTGCTCCATATTTAATATGACAAACATGAAGCGGTGGGTGAGAGGCTGCCTCAGACGAAAGGGAGTGGTTGCGTGCCCCCGTGCTGCTACTCTTGCTTTTATCCTTGTCGGGCCTGTTTCCGGTATGCACTTCTCGTGTTTGCTGCAGCGGTGCATAAAACGTGTCGCCGGATGAGTGTGGCCAAGCACTCACGGCGAACCTGCCTCTCTGGTGTGTATGTGTGCGGACAAGTGTGTGTGGTATCGGGTTAGTCGTTAAATCTTTCTTGTCTTGTTGCACTCGTGAATTGTACTTTAAATATTTTTGGAAGGTAAAAATGGAGACAATAGAAACCTTAAACTACTTTTTTCCCCTCAAATTTCAGTTTCTTGTTCTGGCCCTGCTCTCTGGACGTCTGCTGGAGAACTGGTGTTGCTCATTTGTCAGCAGAGCTGTTGCTTCCTCAGCAGAAGATGCTGGGTTCAAACTGCGACTGCTGGTTTCGACCATAGATTGTATATAAAGATGGACGACATGACTCCTCCTCAAAGTGAAGCCAAAGCATCTCCATCGCCCCCTGGTGGCTGGTTGCTGTATAGGACATAAACCCCACCACCTCCTCCATGTAAGTGGATGGGAAAAATTTACAATAGTTTTCACACAGTCCTTACAGTGTAACACAGCAACATGCCTCTGTACTGTATCTGAGGTAAAAAAAAAAAAGTAAACTTTAAAAACTGTTTTTACCACCAATACGTACTTTTCCAGTAAGTTTGGTTTTAATTAGTTATTTGATGCTGCAACAATTTGCTGAAACTCCTCTCCTCCAAATGACCCCATCGCCGTAAGATGGCAGTGTTCACATCCCGAGACACGTTGTCCATCTTCATATACAGTGCCTGGTTTTGACCTGCACATTGATGACGGCTGACTGAATGCAACTTGAGTTTTCTGTGAGTGAATGTCTTTGGAAGAAGGTTCAGGACACAGCTCGTGTACGTCCTCTCCAGAACCAACCCCACTTCTAAAATAAATGCATTATTGAGTCCAGTTATGTTTACCAGGTATAGAAAATGAATGAATAGATGAACGACTGTTGCATGCTGCTGTCACAATCCCAAAGCTATGAATCCTTGGAAGTGAAATATTGATTTTGTGTTTTCTTGCTGTTGCTGTGCTGTCTGGGGACAATGATTCCATCACTGAGTTTGACTGGGGGGGCTGATGTAGGACCACAGGAATGGTAATCGGTCTCTAAAACGCTGTCAGTGTTTATTAAATGATAGCTCTCTGAAAAGGTCACCAACCTTTTCTGTTCACGCTCGCTCACAAAACTGTGACTGTCATTCCTCCCCTGCCTTTCCCTTCGGCACAGAAGACGTGTAACGTGACATGTGCCTCAACATTGAAACATAAACATAGAGGCCAATGTCACTAACTCGAGTCACTGAGATCAGAAATCACGGTGTCATTTCAAATGTTTGTTCTCTTCAGCTGGTTAGAGGGATAATGAAGTTGGTCCGTGGTGTTTAATACCAGATAGGTTCAGATACATCAGACGATAACAAAAGAAACAGATGCCAGGTCAGATTTAAGTTCAAATACTATTCAGTATGTGTTATAGCTGTTATACACTTGTCTTGTGCAAAATCTCATAAAATAAAGTCATAACCTGCATTATCTTCACATTTATGTTTCAGTATAGTTATTAAGTCATATAGGGTTCATTATCCTTCATTTATTAAAGGATGTTTTTATATCTTGTCGGAGTATTAAATCAGTTTTTTAATCATTGATTTAGAAAGCAGAATCCACAAAGTTTTTTTATACAAACATTCATGAATCGTTTTGTTTAAGTTAAAGCTCATATTTTTCGATTTTTTTAATAATTAGAAAACAAAGTTTACAATACAGAGGCAAATGCAGCTGATTCTGACATTTGATGAATCATGTTTTTGATATTTGAAAGTTTTCCATGAAGAATGACTAAATATTAATTAATTTGACCTTCTTCAGCAATGTGTTACAACTCAATCTTTTTCGATTCATTTCATTGCTTTGAAAGCCTTGAGGTTTCAGAGGAAGCTCACTGTATTCTGACCTGTCCTCACCACCAGAGGACTCTGTTTACTGCGGTTTTATTTTTGTGTATTTGTCTGTTGTTCTTTACAACAGTATTGAATAGTGTTAACTCTATTTATTGAGCTTTTCCAACAGAGAAATCACAACATTGCAGTGTTGAGAAAGAAAGAAAAGAAACCCCCAATAATCCAAAATATATAAATCAGAGGTTGTTACATATATTGGAAAGAAAAGCTGTCGGCTGTGCTAGAGCTTTTTGCCATTGATTTAAAGTGAGGGGAGAATCCACAAAATCCAGCCTCACATGTCAAATGTCACGTTAAACTCCTGTGAGGTTTCACACTTAAAAACGCATTCATGAAGATAATCACTTTTTTTTCTGTCCAAAATCCATACATGACTCCAGCGTCCGAGATCAAATGTGCAGTAATGTGGTTTCATTCCGAGGGGTCGAATAAGGTTGTGAACGTGTGCAATTAACGATTGTGAATTATTCATGCACACATGAAGATGCAATACATTAACCATTCGTCCCCAGACGGTGACACATTCTAGACCCGAGCTAATGGAATAATTGTCTCCTCTAATTTTGTCAGTGGAGTCCAGTGAACAGACATTTGAAAGTTATTGACTCGAGAGGTCGTTTTCACGTCGCGCTCATATTTCAGCGGAGATAAAAGGGGGGGGATTATTACAAGGTCAAGTCTGTTTGTCGATAACATTAAGAAATTGGTCAGGTGCTTGACAACATATTTACCGTCTGTGTTTAGCTCTGTAACCCTCATGAATGCTTGATGTGTCATTGTTTTCCTTTTGCCCCCCCCTCCGTGTAGCTTTAAGTGGTATTAACATGGGAGCGGCCTTGTTTAATGAAGCTGTGACACGTGTGAATTAGTCCTCAGTCTGTTTAACAGCTGACATCCCTTCATTTCACATGAAACGTTTGTTCCACAGCGCTCATCTGCCGCCGGTGGAGGGTGAAGTCAGTGGTTCTCGAACTCTTGTGTTTCAGGGACCAATCAACTGGCAGCGTGACCCCCATTTGACAATATATTTTGCTTTTGGATGTTTAATTAAAGGAGGTGTATGAAATTCAGGACCAAAATAATCATGCATGGTGTCAGTGTGTTATTTATGGATGAAATTATAGTGAAAATAAGTGATTACCCTTTATGACCCCTGGAACCCCTCATGGACCCTTGGGGGAGGATACCAGTTTACCAGTTTGAGAACATCCGCTCTAAGAAACCCAAGAAATCGATGAAACAATTAATCAGCCTTTGTGGTGCAGACTCACTCGCAGTGTTGTTCTCCTGTCTCTGAGCTGTCTTTGGCTTCACGGTGATTACCTACAGGATGAATCCAGATTGGGGGGGCGGCTGAGTAAGCTGGAGTCTTGACGTTATCGCCTGCAAAGATGGACAACTACTACAACAGGAAAAAATGCTGTGTCGAGACTCGACCTCAGTCAAATCACAGTTTCCCTGTTTCATTCCCTCCAGCTTGACCCACGCATCTCACATGTCACCGTAGATTTCATGCATCTGTGTCATTTTTTTTTCAAAGATTCTTGCCTGGACTTTAATATTAGAAATGAGATTGTGTTCTGAGTAGATCACTACCTGTTTAAATCAAACGCTCCCTCCTCTGAATATCAATGAACTCAGTGGCAGTGCACGGCCAAGTGGAAGTGGACTCAGTTTGCCACAGACTGAATACAGATCAGGCCTCGACGTCACACTTTCAAACCTCTGAGCAGAAAATCGGCCGTGAAACAAGCCACCAAAGTGTCATAAAGATTTACTCAGACGTTCAGGGCGTCTTGTCTCGTCTGCTCGTGTCCTGCTCATGATGAAAAACATCCTCGGTTTTCCTTTTTTTCCCCCCTCCTGAATATTCTTTGCTGTTACCTTCTGTGTCAACTAGAGGTCAGCAGCTGACAAATTTTGTGGGGTCGTATCTCTATGCAGATCGCAGTAAAATGTTGGGATGAGCTCATCCCTTACACAGCTTGCCCGGGGGTGGACAGAATATTATTAGTCTAATGCAACACAGTCAAACTGTAAAAATATAAAAACATATTTCTGTTTCAAGGTTAAATGATATTTTTACTTGTGGATGACGACATAGAAGAGGCTGTATTTCAGTTTCATTTTTTATTGTACTATAAGTTATTAAAAATACTAATAATATGAGCAATTTGCATCCACACTTAATGCTTTGGGTTTGTGCAATTTACCGTGAGGCAATATGCAAGAGTACTATACACTCACAGTTTTTTCATGTGCAATATACTTAGATTTACAGAGTTCTGTGAGCAATTTACACTTGATACTGCTTTTAAAGTTATTAAAATATTTACCTATTTATATTTATTTTTATTATTTATCCACCATCTGTTATATTGTGAGCCTGACTCGACAACACTTCCTTCAAATGTGCACTTGTCTGGTTTATAATTTTGAATCTTTTGAAGTTTTAAATTTTGAAGTACTTTGTTATATCGTTGACCAGCAAGTATTGAATGGATGAAACTTTGTATAAACTGCTTATGTGTTGATTAAAGTGTCTTCTCTGAATTAAAATGACTATTTTGCACAGGAAAATCTTTGAGCATCTCACTCAAGTGTGTTTCATAGTTTGCTGGGAGGGGACAGGATATTATGAACACTACATCTTTTTTAATTTAATGCAGCTTAGGCAAACGGCAATGCAATAAATGTCTGGTTTTCTGATTTAAGTTTATATTACATGTTTAAGTACTGAGGCTTATACATATGTGCTGGTGCATTTCAATATAAATGTGTCTACTGTAACGTGTTTACGAGTTTAATACCAATAAGTATTGCATTGATAAATCTGTCATCTCTAAATGACAGTGACTATTTCACATCTTTAACGATATGCACTGACTCTCAGTCACCATCAGCAGAGGACAGTATGCGTCTTCTCCATCTGTCTCCTTTCTTCTTTTCAAACACTCTGGTCTCCAGAGCTGTGAAATCACTCTGGCTCCTCAGATGAAGACATCCCCTCCGTAATTCATCTGCATGCTTGCTTTGTCCCCCTCTGTGTCCTACGCCCGTCCTCACTCTGCTGTTTAATGTAGAACAAATCAATGCAATGTGGGGTTTTTTTCAGCCTCGCAGCTGAAGGTGCTCGACTCCAACAAGCAGACAGCCGCTGTGATGATTGTGACCCCATTAAATGTGACTCTGTGCCAAACTGGAGTGGACTGCTGCTGCTGGGGCGGCTGCTGCTGCTGCTCAAACACCTGATGAGGGGTCCATTTATTTTGTTGATGCTGATCTCCAGCTATAAATGTCATGGTGCTAATGAGTCACACTGATGTAGGACAGATTTATTTTTGTTGGTATCTCTTAGGGGATCAATCCTGTAAAATATGATATGAAAATACAACAAACGAATCAGATCCCTCCCCTCCACATAGAGAATCATAGATTTATCCTCTGTTTAAGTTATGTTTTATAGTTACACACAACTTAGCTGAACTAAAACATACAAAAACAAGATAATGAAAAGAGATATCTTACTGGTTTTTTCATCTTAACTTTGGTGATCATGTGGTGCTTTGTATTTCTAAGGTGAAAACGTAACCTGTAATTAAAACTAATGAGAAAAGTTGTATGCAGGAGCACATCGAAGGACTGTGTGGGGGGGGGCCCTAAATCGAGCCAAATTGATCTCCCCCCTAAAAAGAAATAAATCACACCAAACCACATCATTACAATCTTCAAAATTATAAACAAAGTAGAAACTGTGTAAGTGCAAACCTCCGCCACCATCCCAGACACACACATTCAGACACTCTAGTCTTCAAACAAACTTACAAAATTACAAAGCTTTTGGAGGAAGGTTAGTGAAATGGGTTTCGTCATGGGGTGTCTGACCATGCTGTCATTGCATCCTCTTGTACAAAGCGGATCATATCATTTAACTGGGTTCTCACAGATATTGTCATCACTGTGAACAAACGTAATCAGACATCCTCGGGTGCCCCTCCCTGCTGTGTTACAAGGGCTGGTTGTACATGAATAACTATTTAATACTTTTTTTTCCCCAGTCCGAATATAGTTACCTTATTTTTTTCAGCTTCCCTCTATCGATAACTGGCACTAGCATGGGCCTCCGAAACCCGACCGATCCTCAGAGAAAAGTAGCCGAGCCCGACCTGAAGGGTTCAGGCATTCTGGTTTTTGTGTCTGAACCAGTTCAACTTAGCAACATGACCTAACAAAATTCAAATTGGTACCACTTACTGTATATATTACAATAGTTATGCTAATAAAACTTAGTATTACTGATTGCATAAACAATGTAGATTTTTTTATCTTGAAAAGCAGCTACTATGTTGCCCCAAAGCAGGCTACGTGCCTTCCTTCATGTCGTCCTCCATTTTCATGTTCTCCGGCAAAAATCACATCAGCACAAGATGCTCCATATAGCAGAGATGTGCTTCAAACAGCAGGAACGAGTGAATGTACATTCAGTGTGCTATACCTCTACAGCTGGACTGATTGAAGTGCACTGGGGTGTTTCAGCCTCTGAATACGACTGTGTCTGGTCGGCAGCTTTTTTTCTTTTTTTTTTCCTGCTTAAACCTCGCCTCCACCAGGCCTTAATCATTTGGCCGGAGAGTCGTCCATTCGTCTCCTCTGGGTACAAATCAGACTCAAAGTGAGAAGTACAGTAAGAGCAAAATCCATTCTGCTGAGCTTGTCCACTACAGTGTAAGTAGTTAGTGAGCATTGATTTCACCCCAGATCAGATACATCTTGTACTTTTCCGATCAGCAGTCTTTGCAGTTTAATGCTGAATGCAAAAAAAAAAAATAAGAAAAACAATATAGGTTCAGATTTGAATCAGTGATTTTTCACACGCTCTGTGCTCTTGAACAGACAGTTCACCATAACAGTGGGTTTTGTGGATGCCCCTCGGTCGGCACTCTATCGATCAGCTCAGCGGTCTTTGTTTAGACATCAGTGACAGACACTGGGAGCTGAGTCGTCCAGTCTCGAGACAACACAGCTGTCCCTCCCCCCTCCGCTTCTTCTTCTCCTCTGCCCATTTAAAAAAACCTGCTTGCTGTGATCTGTCCTTTCTGATTCTGGCACCATTTACACTGTTTTTACCATCATTGTGTCCTGATCAGTACATTCTTTGACCAAGTCCAGTTATTCAGTGATATGACTCAGAGAAATCAGATTTGAGGTATTTTACTACTTATGACTGATTATTAGCTCATTTTAGGTCATTATTAACTCACATTTATTGTGTATTCTATATATATATATATATGTTAATGCATCACTGTGAGCTGAGACTCTGTGTGATCTCGAAACCACAAGTGAAAATCTTCCAACTCTCAGTGAGATTTTCCAGTCGGCTAACCCAACACTTTCAGATCAGCCTGAATTAAAAGAGCAAAAGTTGTTGGACAGTTGACAAGAGAGTTTTCTCGATCTTTCACCTTAACAGAGCAGACTGTAGTAAAGATAAGGTCAGGTTACCCTGAACGTCTTGGCTGGTTGGCTGGTTGGTTAGTTAGCTGGTTGGTTGACTGGTCAGCAGGATTATGCAAAAACTACCGAGCTGATTTCCAAGAAACATCTCGTTATTTTTAGGAGATATGGCATTTTTTCACATGTTCAGCAATTTTCTTGGGAATAATAAATGTACCCTAATGGAAAAAGGGGGGCTGATATTTATGAGTGTTTGCAATTTGGTGTTGATATGAATAAAAATCTGGATAAAGTGAATATAAATTTGGTTTCATCAGGAGCCTTGACAGGTAAATGTACTATGTGCCTTTCTCTGTTAATCCTGTAATGGTCTAATTTAAAGGGTGGAATGAGAATTTAGAAAAGTGCTACATTTTAAAATCTGCATTTTCTGATATAAAACCAATACAGTTAAGTATCTCAAATTACAAAATGAGTCTCGTGAATTTTTCTAAATTGAATCCACTGCGTTGATAACGATGACCAACTGTCTAAAGTAAAGACGATTGCTAAGCATGTTCACTCTGCAAAGTGAGGATCTTTTGCTCGAGTCCTAAAAGGAAGACAAACTGCGTTAAAGCATCTTCTCCTTCTAATGACTTTGTCTTCCTCATCTGTTCTTCTGCTACTAAAGCCGTGTGAGAGTGTGAATGTTAGAGTGTGTGATTGATAATGAAAGGGGAGATAAATGTGTGGGTGTGGTGTTTGCATGTTTATTATGTTAATAATGGTAGAAAATGAGTTCTTACACAGTGAGGGGGAAATTAATGGCTTTTTTCCTCATTACTCTCTGTTGGTCGAGGTTTTAATCTCTAGTTTTTCAAAATGTGCAAATGAGGCAGTCAGGTAAATTATTCTCAAAGTTGTACTAACTATATTCCCCTCACTTGTAATGTAAAATATTAAGTTATTATATTATTGGCAACAATATAACCATTGGATATAAATGTCCATCCTTACATGCAGTCTATGGTGGTAAGGTGCATTTGAATTGTCGTGTGACCACTTTGCCCTTAAAATAAGTGAATGAAAATACACACCAACAAATCTTTGAACTGAGCTAAGGAAACAGTTCATATTTGTAATTTCCACTTGAGTAGGCTAAGTAGCTAATACTCCAAAAGTAGAAGCTATAGCAGGTCTTGCCTTTCCCACTAAACACTACTTTTCAGATATACTTAAACACCTGCAAGGACTTAACAGCTTCCACACACGCTGTTGTGTTTGGTGAACTCTGCACACATGGAGCATTTGTCTCTGTGAAACCCTCTAACCTCAGCACTTCTTTACTGTGGGATTTGATCGTGACAAAGCACTTTCGCCAATATGCAAATACAATTAAACCTCTTATTAGTCAATAAAAGAATGATATTCTATAGCTAGACATTTCTAATCCTCCCCACCTCACTCGGAACAAAAAGATCTCCACCGAGCCTCCCAAATATTTGTGATGTTAAGCGCCGGCGTCCTGGCCAAGAGGTTGATCTCCAGTTTAACATGACTGAAAACATTCACCATGCATAAAGAAGAAGAGGAAGGAAACCAAAAGATTTGTAATCTCTTGACAGTCTAGCTGAACCTGACACTTTGACGCTTTCTTCTCCCGAGTTTTACATTTGTATCAGGATTTTTCACGGCTTTCAAGCCCGTCCCCTGATTTTGATCACAGGATTTATTTCTCCGCATGAATAAATGTGGAGAAAGGCAGCTGGATATGTGCACCCTTTGTGACAGGAAATCTATGTAGGACACATCTGCTGGAGAAATCCTCTCACGTCTCTAATTGAGGGAGGACTTGGATTCAGGGAAGTCACGACATCGATACTCCAGAGTGAACTGTGACCTGGTTAGATAGAAAAAAAAGTGTGGCTTTGTTTTTCTGGTTTTTCTTCAGACACAAGAGGTTATATGACACCAGCGTGACCCAGGTCTTATCTACTTCCGCTACTGCTTGATATCTTTGTTCTCAGATGAAGTATGTCAGAGAAGAACTGTCAGGGTAATCCATCATGTGTTCTGTCGAGGTATGTCATCACCACTTAAGATCAGACCCCCTCGTACACACAGTTTATCTCTGCTGTATGTGCTCAGTATATCTCAGGAGGTATTTGGTGATTTTGTATTTTACCTTCCTCAATCTGCTTCAGCCTCGGGTAGTGATTTCCTACATTTCCCAGAATTCCTTTTGACAGCCTCCAGAGAGATTGTGCATTTTCTATGTGTTGGCCCTCTTTGTGTCAAGCAACAGAAAGCAATAGTAACAGTGATGTTAGAAGTAAGACGGTGAGTTTTTGCTGTCAGGAAAAGCAAACACATCCTGGTCCATTGAGGAAAAAGATTCTGAGAAACTGACAAGAAACGTGACAGCTGAAATCAAGTATTTCCTTGTACATGAAGTTAACTCACAAACTAACCAACTGACAATTCTGTAATAACAATGTAATAATCTCCTTTGCCGATGATAGTGTATCTTTTGATGGTTTCTACATATTTTATAGTCCTGAAACTCCTTATTTCTGTGTTTGGGAGGGAATAATTGAACATCTATACATTACGTGTGGTTGTTACTGTTTAAGAAGTATTACATTATTATATAATATCACTATAAAATAATAGTATAAGATATTATAGTGAAAGTGAATTGATTCCATGTTATTCAACTTTTGGTAAAGGCCCTTGATCTGGACCAAGGAATCAGCTCCTATTTTTACTTTTACTCACAACCTGAAATCCCTTGTGATGCACTCACTAGTTTGGGTGGAATTGTCCTTTAAAGGAGTAGTTTGCCAAATCGTTACGAGATATATGCTTGAAAATGTTTTTGTCAACAAATAGTCCTACACATAGCATCGTATAAAATGGAAAATTTGTCTTTCCACGAAGAGCTGTGTTTTGGGGATTAAAATGTTGTCGATATCATAGATAACACACTGAAAACGACGCTCCACCGTGTGACATCTAATTGAAATGTGTGCATCTGCCACAGGTTCAATTGCCTTCAAACAGCGACAGAAGCAGCCTGACGTTGGCTGCCACGACTCTGTCTTGTTGATTTGCTGTGGCTTGTGCTGTGGACGGATTAATCGCCCGCGCAGCTTTTTTTCCCCGGGAAACCATCAAAACAATGTCAGCTCAGCGAGATAGAGATGGAACGTCTGCACGGACAATCTTCTCGCTTGAATCATCCCTCAGCAAACGCGCCACAATCTCCCGCACTTTGTTCAGCGAGCATCTCTCATCTTCAAAACGGGGGGGATGTGATTTTTAAAAAAAGGCTGCTGCCAGGATCCAGGTGAGACAATAGCTCAACGAGGGCTTCTGGGCACGTGTGAATTTAAGCAGCAACAAACAAACAACGTCGCCTTCTCTTGGTTCATTGCCTAACCCATTACATTTAAAGAAAAAGTAGAGTCGAGCTGTTTTCTCCTCCTCCAACAGGATTGTTCCAGTGCGTTTCCTCTCACAGAGGACTCTTAATGGAGTGGGGAATCATTCTGACACATATATGACCCATAAGATCCAAACCAAAAGAAGCCGGGATAAAAACTAAATTGTCTATAGAGCGATTTGGTTTCTGTCTCTTTCCTGCAGCTTCGTGCTTCGTCCGTTTCTCCCCATCTCTCAGATTGATTTGCAGCGAGACGGCCATATACGTCTCGCAGGATGTACGGCCGCAGACTCTTTAAGGTTCCGTTTCTTTCCCCATCTTCCTCTTCAGGGCTCCGTTGTAATCTCACATAGCTGTCAGAGGCAGGAGAGTATAGATTTTCAAAGAT
Organism: Hippoglossus stenolepis; assembly: GCF_022539355.2. Classification (NCBI taxonomy): domain Eukaryota; kingdom Metazoa; phylum Chordata; class Actinopteri; order Pleuronectiformes; family Pleuronectidae; genus Hippoglossus; species Hippoglossus stenolepis. The sequence goes on from NC_061492.1 coordinate 9,670,866, forward strand.
TTTATTTTTCTCTCCCCTCACACTGCTGTCGAGCAAACGCTTGCCACTTGTTCCAAACACTTTTTTTATTTCAGAATCCGCGACGCTGAAAGAGTCTTTCAAAATTGATGTTTCTTGTACTTAATGAACGGAGCTGATACGCATCGACACTCGGGCCGCGTTGCATAAAACGGAATATTTTACCATTCATCTCCGTCCCACCAACACAGAGACAACACATTCCAAGTGGAAAACTGTTTTTAAGTGGTATTTATTTAACGTTTTGTAACAAAACCACAAGCTGAAAAATCTTTGAAACCCTTCCCTTGTACCCTTGTCAACCACAAGAGACTAATTCAATGATTTTAAATAGGATTAGCATACACGTAAATAAAACGTAAGCAGAGTTGAGATGCTATAGCTTCAGGGGAGATAAGCAAACGATAAGGAAAACATTTACATCATGATACATTCATAAGACTTGTCCGTGTGCTTACTAAGCTTTTGTTTTCTTACGAGTTCGAGCACCTCACCCCAACACAAGAAGGGCTGACGTCCTATCGACTGTGTAACATCCCAGTCTCTTTATGATGCAGTGGATCAGGAGACGTGTTCTCCCGCTCCTGGTCACATGACATGTGGTCTCACGAAGATTCTGGTCTCACTGGTTTCCGTCCTTTCGCCACTGGTGAGGTTGAGACACGTTGATCTCAGGCACTTTCTGAAAACATGAGGTTGTTGACTGACAAACACGGATGTAATGTTCTATAAACAAAATGTAGCCTGTTGTCTATAGACGTACATTCAATACATACAGCACATCCTTATTCATTCCTTCAAAGGATCAGTTCAACATTTTTTTGGGGGAAAAAATGCTGATTCAATTCCTCTCAACCAGCATTTTACCAAAATGTTGAACTTTAATAGAAATCTCTAACCAACTTCAGCTCAGTTCAAACTGTCACATGACTTGATTTAAAGGTGGGGTAAGTGATTTTCATCCAAACAGAAACACTTTTTGTCGAATTCTGCTAATGTCTCCTCCCCTGATTCTTTCCCTGTATTTGGGAAACAATGTGTGACTGGGCAGTGGGAACAAGGCAGAAGTCTGTGATTTCCACAGGAGCAGTCATAGACACTATATGCCAACACTAATCCTCTTTCTTTGAGCCATTTTTAAATTAAATGTAATCATTCCTCTGCCGTCTACTATTCAGGGATGGGAGGACAACCTGCCCTCAGATAACGTGCACTGGCATCTTTATCGAATTTAGTCACTCTGCTGCAACAGACAGTGAAACAACATTCTAGAAAGGACTAATATTATTAAATAGAAGTTTAAACTGTCCTTCAGCTTTTTATGAGATCGGTGGTTCACCTTGAGGTGGAGATTCGGAGGGAACACTGAAGGGAGGGGTGTGTTTGTTTTGATCTTGAGTTATAATACAAACCCTAATATCGCTTACCCCACCTTACAATTATTTGTAAAACTGCTCTAGATTCTACTCAACAAATGAAAACAGAAATCATTTTGGACACATGTCTTATGCCTTCTTTAGTTACACTCAAATACAAAATAAGTGTTGCCTTATTTCCAGTCCTGGGTGATAACAATGTCAGGTTTTAAGCTTCGTCATTCAAATTATTGGAGTGTACGTTTGTAAGACATTGAGGACAAATGACACAGTGTCAGTCCTGTCAATCAAAGTTATGATACATAAGGACAAAATACAAAAAGTTAGTCTAAAAATGTGTGTGAATATTTGGATTTCCCAACATTCACACGTCCGTCTTACACCACAAAAACAGAGACTCAGCCCAGGTCTGGAAATAACTCAGCTTAATTTACTCAATGGTTTTGTTGTTTTAAGACAAAAGCAGGGTGGGTTATAAAATTACCAATTATTGACCTCTCATCAATAAAAACTACACGACATTGGTATTGAATTACATGTATGTACAACAAGTGAAGTCCTTCACAAAGTAGTAATAACCTGATACGTTTATACATTGTGGAAATAGCCATTTCCTCATGTTTTAAGGCAAACAGTTATTGTGCACGAGTCTAAGAATTAGTGATGCAAAAACTGAGGATCAATGGCTGAGCAATGCAAACTATCTGAAGCTCTCAGGTTCAATAAACTCTGTGTACATCTACGGGTGGACGGTTCAGTGTGTTTAAATTAGTGTTGATAAACTCATGCAGCCTGGAATATATGATAGAACTCAGCCTGAGCCGAGGCTTGAACTATATGTTAAAATCATTTTCTCACACACGGATGCATCTTATCACAGCGGCTGTGATCCTTGAAGGCTAAAAGGATGCATTGAAAAATTTATAATATAAGATAATCAAGCCATTGTGTGTTGTATCTATTCTTCCTCTGTTTAATGTCAAGCACAAAGTCAAGTGCGTCCATTAATAGGCGCATTTTAGCACTTAGCACTGACACAATGCCCCCACTTGTTTCAGTAAATGAAACATCTGAGTGTTGTGTGAATGTGAGCAAATGTTCAGGTGCGACAAATGTTTGAAAAAAACACCCTCCAACGTTGTTCTTTCCCAAAAATTTACAAACAAACAAAAAATCAAGCTGAATAGCGATCATATAATAATATGTTTATTTAAATTGTGTGTAACTGAATGTATGCTGTGTTCTACCGAGAGGATCTTTGAGGAGAAATAATAAACAACAAATAATATACTTGTGTTTTTTACTTTCTCTGTACATCTTCACCTTTAATCCCAATCAGCTATGGATTGAGTTGGTGAGAACGTCTGAAAAATATTTTCTAAAAGCGTCCACTCTCTCTCTCTGCCGTCTTTCATGTCTCCGTCAAGGTAGAAGCTGCATCTTGTTTCGTTAACGTCTTTCAGTGGCTTCATGCATTTATGTACAAGTCAAACGTGTCCAGATATTCTGGATAATCCAATCTGTAAAAGGAAGAGGAACAGACCAGCTTCCCAAAGTCTGAGTTGCTGAAAGTGATGCAGGATTGACTCCATATGGTGATCACACAGACTTAGATCCAGTCCATCACATGGGAACAAGGGCATCGTCCTTCCTCCTCCCATCCTCATCCCAGTACAAGTGGACGAGCTCCGGTCAATGAAGCGCAACAAGAGTTCGAGACCTACAAGGTGGTGTAGATGTAGACAAAGATGATGACTACCAGGTTGAGGATGGTCCCAATGATGCCCAACATGGCCAAGATGGACTCCTCCTTGCCTTCCTTGTCTTGGATTCCCCTTTCCTCATCACTGTAGACAGTATTTACCATTTTCCCCGGAAAAGTCTGCAGTTTTCGTCTCAGACGAATCTGGAGCACGCAGATAGGAGAGAAAAAGAAAATCCATGTGTTAGTTACTGGTTAGTATGGTTGTTGCACAGCGGGTGGTGGCGAGCGATAATGTCAATGTTATCTGTTGGTGAGATGATTGGAGAAGCAGTAAAGTGATTAAGAAATTGTTGTTTTCTTTTTTAATCTTCCTGATGTGTGTTTCAAGGAAATAATGATAAAGTTAATGGAATTACACTTGCTGGAGAGAGAGCTGCATATTAATGTCAGATTATCAAGACTGAGACCAAATCTGTTTGAGGAAGAAAATTAAATATGTGGGAAATTGGTCTTATTTGCAGATTTAACAGTCAGAGCCTGGGATGGAAAAAAAAACATTGGATGTGTTTTTCCTGAGTTTTGTGTGTGAAAGAAAGAAAAGGTGATTGACTGGACTGAGGAGCTACGAGGGTTGTCCAATAACCACCACAACACACACACCACAACTACTGTACTGCTGCTTTCTGCGTGTTACACTGCTGTCGATACACACCTCTGTAAAAATATGTTTTACTCAAGGCTATGTGAAAGATTTTCCATAAAAAATAAATGACTTTGCACCGGTCAATGCCTGTGTTTGAATTTCACAAAAGCTTAAATTGTTTCATTTGTGTGAAATGCAAAACCTAACTGGCAGTTTTGGATTATTATACAGATGCAACACTTTGCATATATTCTCTTCACGTGAAGTCAAGTCAGGTTATCTATTTAATGAGAACTTGCGATAGCTGCAGTTATTAGTTCTCGCTGATCTTGTCTCGTGCCCCGTGGGCGAGAACATAGAGGCGAGAGCTTCTGCTGTGTGTGCACGAGAACGCGGCTCCTGGCTAGGAGGATATTAGAGGACATTTAGGGTAAAAACATGGTGTAAATGACGTCATGTTTTGTGGACTCCAACACTTCACCCACCCCCCTATCAGCATAGTGGTGAGTAGATAATGAGTGAAAGCACTTTACAGTCGTGAAAAGCAGAACGATGGATAAAATTGGGAAGAATTGCAAGGATTGAATCAAAATGTATGCAAGAGAAAAACAGCGTAATCAGTTTATAATACTCTCAAAGTTCATAGAGACCAAAAGACGGGTGATGTTTGACTGGATTCTAAATCTGTAAAGATATTTTTGTATTCCTATTGTTTGCAACAAATTGAATGCTAAACCATGAACCGCTTTTGGGTCACTAAATAATTTAGGTAGGTGTTATAATACTCACAGTTGTGTTTTCATTGCTCTTTGTCTGTCTGTTAGCAGGATTACTCAAAAACTACAGCAGTGTGGGGTAAGCGCCTGGGAAAAGGCAGAACTTTTGGTGCATATCCGGATTAAAGGCGACTTCCAGTGACCTTTGTTTTTTTGCATTGAGAGCTAAGGCGTTTTTTGACATTTTTGTGAATAGCTCCCAATATTTATGACAAAGTTAAGGTATCTATAACGTGCTCATATCTATGAACAGGTGGAATTTGTTGCAGATCTGTAGGAATCTGATCTTAAACATGTATATGCAATATGGTGATAAAACGGCCTTGGTGGATGGACGTGCTCTTTGAGTTTCTCATATAACATCAAGGATACATTTTAGATGAATTTAGACATGGTTCTCTCCACACAGACACTTATTCTGAAAGTTTGGATGACAACTTGAACACATGAAATCTACCATTCCATGCTTCATTTGTTTTTCAGGTACTATGACTATGTTATTACTATTTTGCTGCAATACACAGAACATTTACTATCATTCCAGAGTGATATGCTGGACATCAGATGTGTGTGTGTGTGTGTGTGTGTTGATTTGTGTAGCCCGGGGTAGGGTATTAGAAACTAGCGGTATGTTTTCAGCCCGTAGGCGCAGCAGTTTGTGCAAGTTGGCATCCAAACACCTCCCAGGAGAAAAATTTTCCTTTTGTGGGTCACTTGGTTTTATACGCCGACTAGCAACAGTAAAGCATGTAAGCTAATGCAGAGTAAATAAATAAATAAACCTGAACTGCTTCTTTTAGTAAAAAGCTTAGATACAAGATACACTTGACATTTGCATTTACCTCCAGTGAGAGTTTAAAAAGAGAAGTTACCTGAAGTACAAGTACACGATGTGCCTCTTTAGCCGATGTACTTTGTGTGGAGAGGACATAAAATAATAAAAACAATCCTGAAATACGTTTCAAGGATTGTGGGGTAACACATTGTTAGATATGAGATGGACTAAGAACCAGATACAACATGTCATATGATGTTCTCCACTTTTCTACCATCACTTCTAGTTTGCTTTCTCTTTACTCTGTGCTGAATTCACCTAAAGTTGCATCAACCTATAAAAACGTGATATTGTCCATTCCCGTGATCACAATTGATGTAGAAAACGTGCCTTCCATAACATTTATTTTTCCGGATAAAGATAAATCTAACTTCACAGAGTTGTTCACTGCAGTTAACCTTAATACCCACATTATGAAGGCTTATTTACAGGCGTACTTTGATTTAATTCAAGTTTATTAAACCTTTTGGCCGAGCTCTGCCAAAGTCCAGATTTTTATGTCACCATTGGAGCACTTTCCTTTTTTTTTTACTTACTGACCGTGTTCTCAGAGGGAAAAGGTCTTGGCAGAAATCATCATATACCAGGAATCAGCTAAAGTACATCGAAAAACTAGAATGGCACCAAATTCCACGCACTTATAGATTTCAATTTCGTAAATATACCAGTTTTTTCCATCAAGATTTGAATAATTATTCTGTGGGAAAACAGTGAAAATGTTGAAAATATCCCAATTTTAAAGTAAGTGAAAAAAAAAAAGATCCATATCTCCACCAAATTTGAATGGGATCTTCCTTGACCCATCCCTCATCGTTCCACCAAGTTTCCGGAAAATCGGTCTAGTAGTTTTTGTGTAGCCTTGTTCACAAACAAACAAACAAATGGAGACGGGTGAAAATATTACCTTCTTGGCGAAGGTGAATCAGAAAAAGTGATGAACACAACAATAATTTAGTTATATTATTACATTCGACTTGAGGCCAGTGCTGCTGAGGAAATGTCAGATTTAATAAGTCAAAATTGAAGTCACTTCATGGTTTTTGTGTTTATGGATTAACCTATGAGTTGATATAAAGGCCTTTCATACTGTAAAAGTCAAAGGCCTTTTTGCTCGGGCCTGTTTATGAGGCCAGGAGCATCAACATAACTGTCCTCTCTAAAGGCTAACATCCCACACATTCACTCTGAATTACAGCGATGTCCAATCATCGACATGCATTGTGCTCTCGACGTACATAAAAACCCCATCAGGCTGCTGTTCCTCCTCTGATCTGTGACAATGGGCTTCGATTGCCTCTCCTGGGGTTCACCATAAACAGGGCTTTCCTCAACCTGAATGTTTGTGCGGCGCACTGGATGTGCCCTCATGCATGAAGACGCCTGTTCGCTGCTGATACACACAAGTCCTCCTCGGCAAAAGACAAAAAAAGAGGCTCAAATTGTGCCTGGGGGTTGTTGGTGCGGGGTGGTGGTGGAGTCCAGGCTCTGCCAAAACCTGAGGAGGTGGGGAAACGCTGGAGCACAGCCGTACGTCACACACACACACAAAAAAACTCTCTGGACGTCCTCCAACGCCAACGTCTCCAGGTTGCAACAGAGAACGTTCTCCTTCAAGTGACGTACCAGAAACGTTAACTACCCCGTCAGGACTTCCTCAGTGTGTGATAGCAGGACGGGATCAGAGCTGTTATAATCCAGGGGAAAGTTGTGGATTATCGTGACACAACACATTGAATGAAGAGATTATCAATCCAGCCAAGATACAGTACAGCTTCCTCCACTCCACCCCTTATTGATTAGCCATTTGACATATTCTAATGTGAAGAGGATTTAGTTATCTCAGCATCGATTCCTCTTGTCACTCAAGAGCTCCTTCTCACACTCTTAACTTTTTTTCCCTCTACGTGACACACGTAGCGTCTCTGGATCAACAATTCCTCGCTCTGTTCCGAAAAATGAACAGCATCTCCTCAGGGAGGCGAGCTCACACCTGGTTCTTCCTTCTCGTACAGCGACAGCCAGGAGCGTTTTTAAAGAGCAGACAGACAGAGAACGAGACAAAAGAGGGGGGGGGGGATGCCATATACCTGGGACAACAAATCCCTGCTACACCTAACGGAAGCTAACATCCTCAGATCAGACCAGTGGAGAGTAAAAGCTTTTGCCACTTGAATAATCCCGAGCATGTCAAACGACTCCAGATGCTAATAGCGTCTGACAGGCTGTGTCGCTTTTGGCATTGTTTTTAAAAATGGAATTAAAGCAGGCGGCTCGCCATCCTCCACCGAGATGTACACACACAAATACACACAGGGACAGGTTGACGCCCGTCACTCACTAACACAAACAAACACACACATAAAGAATCCGACTAATAATGCATACAAGTGTACCAGAGAGGAAGAGAAGAAGAGACGTGCGTTGGTGAAATCTGATGAAATTAATAATGAGCATGACCCATTTTCCAAAAACCTGTGCTCATTGTTCTGTGGTGGAGAGGAAGGCGACAGATCTATTTTGGATTGAACGTGAACTGTGTTTGCAGGAAAACATTTTTATTATTGAACAGGATAAAATGCTTAATATCGCACTAAAAAGTTCACGTGCAGGTATCGACGTAGGTTTTAAATCTGATGGAGAAGACAGGTTTCACGTTTTGTGTTATTTTCGGATGAATATGATGTAGAACAGAAATTCAAAACATGAATTCAAACTTCTGTTATAACTTCTATTCATTTAAACTCACTCCCGAGAAAACTACTGTCGGAGTGCAGGATCTCATCAGGACCTAAATGTACCAAATTATATGTTTAATTTACAAAAAGCTGGAGAGATGCTGCTATGTAAGATGCTTTTAAACTAGTTAACGACATGCGTGAGCACAGGAACGTGTGGACATGTTTCCTGGACAAATAGCCAGCAGCAGCAGCAGCAAGTATTATCTGTCCAAGTGAAGTGCCTCCGCTGCCTCAATCAATGATTCATACAAAGACAGCTGAGCCTGGAGCCCCACATTCATAAAGAATATATCACGATGCATGATCAATTTACAGCTTAGTAGAAGTGTTTGTTGACAACTGTGCACATGGTGATGAGTTCAGCTCTGGACCTACCTTGCAAAGCATCAGGAAAAGCATAGCATCGGACATGCTGGAGGGGGACGCCTCTCTGGAGTGCACAGGCGTCCCTGGCAACTAAGGTGAAAGTAGACCCCTCTCATCCTTCGGCCGTGGCGGAGAGCAGGGTCCGGAGAGGGCTGACTCGTCTTCCAGGCGCTCCAAATGTAGGGCTCTCGTTAGATGTAGTACCCAGCGGCGCTCCGGTGTCTCCTCCCTGAATTTCATCTCACCACAGTGGCCAAGTTCTCGCTGCCATCACTTTCTCCCCCCCCCCTCAGCCTTTTGAGAGAGCCGAAACTGTGCTGCCCACCTCTCGCCGCTTCACTCCTCTTTCTCCTCTCTGTGTTTTGTTTGCCTTCCCCACCTCTGCTGCCTCTCTGCTGTCCTCCTCTCCGTCTCCTTCTTCTCGTCTGTGTGGAGGGATGATGTCAAGTTGAAGAATGGAGTCAGTTGATGGGGGTGGGAGTGTAACAAAGCACTTTCATATGAATATTTGCATCGTCCGTTGTCTCACAAGAAGCTTTGAGAGAGAGAGAGATAGATTTCAGTCTTATCTCTGCTGACAAGACGACCTATCAACCCTTATTAGAGGGGCTGACCCCTGCTATCAAACTTTTTCACGGCTCAGCAGCGTAAAGCGTGTTTGATGGTGACGTCTCGGCGTTTAAATGTTTAATAATGACATTTTTAAAAAGGAAAAAGAAGAGAAACCCCTTCTGAAGTGGTGGAAGCCCCTGCTCGCTCTGGAGGAAGTGGAGCCTAACACAGCTTTGCTTGCGCTCCAGTGGCTGAGCGCGTGTGTCCCGAAGTACCTGAGCAGAGCGAGGATGCTGGACGTCTGACGGGGAGAGAGAGAGAGAGAGGTGCTGTAGAGGAACCCGTCGCCTCACACTGATGCTGTTGTGGCTGCGTTCGCTCCACAGGCAAAGAGGTATCCCCTGCTCTCTCTCTCTCTCTCTCTCTCTCTCTCTCTCTCTCCCGCGCATATTAATGCAGCCACGGTTGCCTGGCAACCGACTCCGGGGAGTCACACAGAGCCTGATGACATGAAGCATTCGTGACAGAAGCCGGGTTCATGGGCGAGGGTCTCCTCCTCCCATATGCTTTTTAAGGGGGGTTTGTGTGTGTGTTGATGGAAAATATGCCAAGTTGACCAGCCATTGGTCGATCTGTGTTTGTAAACCTGAGTGTGTGACACTGTGTGTGTTTAGTGTTGATGGAAGTGTGAGAGAGTTGGGGTCTGCATCAAGTTGACTACTCATGTAAAGAATTCATACAGAAGTGCAGTTTTAATGTTCTATGAATAACACCAGATAGATATTGAACAAATGTTTGTTGTAACATGAGGAAATTTGCAGGAAAAAGAAAACGTTTGTCAGTTTAAATCTGAAAAATTGCATTATTGTCCAGGAGCAAGCCGCCTGACAGCACTGACCTTTGAGGATGCAAAAAGCCAGAGTCGTAAAGGGAGGAAGTCATTGTGGCTTATTAGCAATGATTTGTAGACAGTTATGAGACATATTGTACAAATGCACCTTTTGCATCAACTTTAATAACTTATTATCCCGTTATCAGTGAGCTAACTTTTGCTGATCGTAAGTTTCTATCTATCTGCACCACACATCATTTTTGGGTGGTTTATTTTCCCACTTCAATCATTTTTTATTGAATGAAATTGTTTAATACCCTGCACATGCATTCTATATATCCAATTAAGGCAATGCTAACTTTTTTTATTGTAATAATGTTATTTTATAATAATGTCATCATGATGTCATTTATACCATGTGTTGATAAATGATTGGTTAATCAATATGAACTGTAAATTGTGTGTGCAATCTTATTGGTTTCAGATCAAATACAAATTACACCACCTTTCATTGGGATGATGTCATTATGATCATGAATTGTTTTCAATCAACTTCAAGCCGTGAGTAAATTCCTATAAGATGCAGAGATATATAAAAAACGCTGTCCTGAACTATGCATCACGTTTTTCTGAATTCTTTGTGACTTCTTAATGATGTTAACATATGACAGAGAATATTTTTCTGATCAATATAAGCTTTGAATTCTCTCTCAGGCTCTATTAGTTGTGGAGATAACTTGGAGAAAATGTAGGTTTTATTCGCACAAACCAACACTGGCTTTCTGTGTTCATCAGCATTATTGAGGAGGTGGTCGACTTGAAAGGAATTTTAAAAAAGTTTAACACATAGGTTCAACAAAAACAGTTTAAAGTGCAAGTAACTGTGTGTGTCACCTTTTCAATTCACAAACCTACTGCGTTTCCTCATCATGTCCCTTCACGTGCACAGAAACGTCCTTATCTCGCCCTCGGACATGCGACTCATCAGTGTCAGCACATAATAGATACACTGCTGAATAACCTTCTAGGACATTTTTCACTGTGCAACCCGACACCGAGACAACAAACCCATCTGGAGTCAACCGTCCCGTCTGGTCCCGTCTCCCCGATCCCATTTTCTCACTTCACCTCCGCCAGAGGGAAGGACACGAGCGCTCAGTGTTTAACCTGCGAGCTGAGAGACGTATCGCTGTCTGTTAGAAGAAGAGACTCACCCAGGCCAAGCCACATATTTCACTCATTTAAAGAAATGGACGGTTACACTACTTGCATATTTATACCTTTTCTTCAATTCACAATCGTGCCGTTGGCTCACTGCAAGATGTATCTTTCCAGTAAGAACGAATGTTGCATCTTTATGTTTCATTATGACTTTTGGGCTTCCAGACTGTTCATCACTACAAACAGAGATGACCTTTGTTTCAACGTTTTCCCTTTGTCCCCTGCCCCCTTTCCTGCACTGCTTCTATGAGAAAAGCAAAAAGCAACTGTAAATACAGAAATATAGTTGATGTTGCAGTGATTGTAAAGCGCATGTTGTTAACTAAATAGGATTTTAGAGACAGATTCTCCGTTATAACAATATTTAATTATGGGGATGGGTTCGACAGCTAACATAAATGTTTAGAATGTGAAACAGCTGCCAACAAATCGGTTTAGGCTTGATGTTGCTTTGCACGTGAAATGACCCGGAATGGATCGCAATAAAAATGGAAATGTAAAGGAAACGTTCGCCACCAAACTGAAACCACTGGTGTGCATAATTTTATTGCCGACTGCCATCCCTCTCTGCCAAAAGATTTACTAAGTCAGACTGTCGCCGCCTGCACGGGCATTTGTTACAATTAATGAAGGTGTCGGATGAATTTGTTTTTGTCGTCTGGAAACAAAACTTGAGTTTTTCCGTGATTATCCTTTGTCTCACATCAGTTCTCGTTCAAACTGGGCCGATCGGTTTCAGTACACGTTCATTAAACATTTTTTCGAGCAATGTGTTTGTTTACTCCTTATACTGATGAAAACAATGAACTAACCTTTCTTTGACAAAATATGTACTTTATTTATTTATATCTATTTATTTATTTTGGCCCATGTTCCATCCACTAACATGGAGGATGTAAGGTTTTATGACCTATACTGTAGCCAGTAAGCAACTAGCTAATAAAGCATTAGCTAAAGGACCAGACTACTTTACTCAGTAGTCGGTGGGGACCAAAGCAGAGGTAAAACAAGGACTGAATATTGCTCTTATATTGTCTGTGTGGACACAAATGAATGATGCACCATATCATCTGGATGTATAAAAAGTAAACTATCCACAACTTTACAGGACAGTCTCGCTGTTATGTTTACAGCTTGTTTTAAAAGTGGGAAAATAAAAATGTATTCGTTCTATTGTTTAGCCTTACCAGTAACTATATCTTTTTCTAGGGCAGGAGGTTCGGGGTCTCATTCAAAATACATCACAGTCGACACTGCGTTTCCCCAGTGTCCTTGGAAACACACCCGCCAAGTTTGAAGTCAATCAGATGAGCGGTTTACAAGAAAAACAAAGGACAGACAGAAAAACAGAGGTTTATGGATTTATTAGAAGGATAAACATGAACTAGAACTTGCAGAAAACACACACACACACACCAAGAAGTGAAATTGGCCGAGGGTGTAACAGAAATATCTTTCATGTAAAGTAAGCTGAAAAGCGCGCTGAGCGGGTGTCAGATTTCCAACTAAGAAAGCCTTGAGTTAACTTTAATTAATTTCACTGGGTAAACTCACATTCATTTCATGAGGTAGAGCCGAGGACACAAAGGCCTTTCAGCAAACTGGCGTGGGAGAATATCTCAACCACACAAACTCCAGGTATTAGGGTTTTAGATTCAAGGGTACAGCTAATGGAATCCGAGGCTCTTGACAATCCAAATTAGCGGCTACGTAAACAACAACTAATACCTCTGCTTTTCTTCTTTGCATCTCCTCTGTTTAGTGAGTTTATATTTGCTCATTCAACCCAGAGCTTTCTAATTTGTCCTTCAGAGGAGGCCACATCATTCGTTATTGTAGAGGCCAGAAAGTTGCGCCCTATACTCGAACAAACTCTTCCACAATGAACGCACTCGACACAGCGCATGACAAGGCCCCTGCGCTTCAGCTGATTTCAGAAGAAATACATGAAAAGGTTTGATACGGTAAATCTTTCTGTACTGGAGTCAGAAAAACCTTGAAGACACATCAAACACTGAGCAGTGCAACAGAAGTGTTGTCCGGTCTTGAAGGAAAAGCTGTTGAGAAATCCCTGCAACACTTCACGTCTCCGCACGAGCTCTTTTCCTCTTTTGTGCAGGGAAGAGAGAGACTGAATGTTAAGGGGGATCCTAAGAGTGGTTGAACGAGGCTAAGGAGTGAGGCGGTGTCATGACTGCCATTAATCCTAATTAGCAGGGAACATGACAGCAGCATATGGGTGTCCTCCAGTCAGGGAGCCAGACGGCTGCTCGCCCCAATCCTGTTCCCGCCGCTAATGGAGATGCCGAGACAAGGGGGAAATAAAAAATTCAAACTTTGAAAGATGTTTTACTCCTTAATTCTCTTTGGGATAGATGGATGGGTCGTAAGCAGAGGCCGGACAAAGTAAAAGCATTCCTGTTGATCATGTCGTAATGGTGACCTCAAAGTGGGGCAGTGTGCGGACCAAAGAAGGTAAAATAACAAGGACAGACATGAAAGATTGATTTTAAAGTTTTCTGATGTGTTTTTTTTTTGATCTGCTCCAGTAGCTTTAAAAATTGATAGAATGAAAAAAATGCTCGGTCTATAGAAAAAAAAGCGAAATCACTCAGAAATAGTTCTACTAATGCTTTTAGGCTTGATTGGTCGAAGCCCGATATAAGACTTGGCTTCCCATCGGCATTTTCATTCAATTATTTCATTGTGGAGTTTCGTAATCAAATAAGACGCTATATATTCACCAGGAGTCTGATTTGACCCATGGTTCAAGATTTTTCTTCCACGTAGGACTTTCAATTAGACGAAGAATTATATATTCCATTTAAAATAATGGATGGAGGATAGATTAGTGCACATACTGTGATTAGGAATTTAATATTTCAAAATCAATCCAAAGGTAATGGTTTATCTGGACGGCTACCACAGACTTCGTTTATGTAGCTCATAACTGTATTTTCAAACTTCATGTTGTTGTGACAGATGTGTTATCGAGGGAGACATGACAGGTACTCATGTAGGCTCAACGACGGTGATGTCGAAAATATATTTATTTCTTCTAAACATTATTTTTAGAAGCAGAAGAGTTTGTCTGTCCTTCTCTCTCTTTCTCTAAAGGCCAGCACGATATATCCTCGCGGCCTAATCTCAGATTCTACTATATACATCAAAAGCCTGTCAGCCCGAGCACATGAAAGCCTGTTTTCTGAGAGCTGCCCGTCCTCCGACTGGAACGCTCAACCCAGATTTCATTTCTCTACCGCCCCTCGAATGTTTCCACAGAGGAGAAGATGAGCGAACCCCGCACCCTGAGATGTCCACGGGTCAGCACAATTTCCGCGTTTTCAGATTTCTTCAAATGTATGTGTATCCCTGTAGTAAACAATAAAGTGTGAACTTGTGCAGCATAAACAAAACCTCAATCGTCAATCGAGCTGAAGCGGGGGATAGATACAAAAAAGACGCGCGGCAATCAGCTTTGATGCTCAGCTACTTCGATATTACCGTCAACTTTCAAAGTCAGTTATGGCGGCCGTCTTTGTTCGCCGGCGGGCATACGACGCTTCGACTCTCTGACTTCAGCAGCTACAGTAAACAACATCTGGCTTTGTGGGGTGTTTTCATGACATTTACGCATCTCTGAAATATAGTGCCCACACTGACACGATGTAAATTGATGCAGACTGTGTGTGTAAACAGCTTCCTGAATCTCCGGTGCGTGTTTGTTCGTGAAATGACTGGATGAATAGGTGATTGTATCTAAGGCGAGGGAATGTCACATTGTCAGCCGCTCCAGGTAGGAAATGAAATTAATTGGTTTCATCATTTTTGAAACAGTTGATTAATAGAAGAAAAACAAAAGAACAAAGCAGCAGTTTGAGTTTTTAGTTTCGAGAGTTTCTCCGAGAGCGCGCTGTCTTCTGAGGCTCTGATGGAACAACAGAAGGTGCAGTAATAAATCATGTGATGCATACAAAAGCATCATAACAGCTCCGGGGTTATTCAATATTGAGATTCTACTGTATGAACCAGGACGTCGACAACAGTCTGTGTCTGCTACTCGTTCAGATCAATGTCTGCAAAACATCGGTTCCATTTGCAAGTGGATTTCTCTCTAACTCCGTCTCCACCGTCATCGTTTCGCTTCAAGTCAGCTAGCACACAGCTCGATAAGACATCTCGCATATAGAAGTGCCATAACAAAAATTCCTCCCTAAGAAAATTAGCCTTAAGCTGTTAACTAAAAACGATAATAAGCAAGAACAGAGCAGCATTAGGGCGACTAAGAAGCCCCCTCCACATCAAATGATTATTTCTCCCTCCATCTTCGATAAGTAGGCTAAGTAGGACACTGTGGAGCTGAGAAATAGATCATTATCTGGATATCTGCCGTGTTGAGAAATGATTCTGGCAATTCAAACATGTCTTTTATGTTTGGTCCTCTGGGTAGTGACAACGTGATGTTCATCCTCTGCACCATCTTTTTATATACGCCCTGGAAAAAAAAACCCCATCTGTAATCAGTTCCACTCGCAATACATCCTCCTTTTTGTTTTTTTTGTTTCAGCACATAAATACGAGCGTTTGTTGTTGTATCGACAGCGATTTAACCGTTGAAAAGCACACAGAGGTTTTAAAAAGGCCTTGTTGATACATCTGTCTTTCCTGAAACGGTTGCAAGCCCCATCTGCCAAGTCCGTCTGACAAATGATCCATTTGGTGGGAGACATTAACATATTGAACACGGGGGATATCGAGCCAGGGGATTACAGCAACAGAGTCCTGGATGGATCCTATCCGGCGGTATTAAAAATGAAATAAGAAATCTCACAGCCTCGCATCAGGCTGCTCTGTTCTGCTCCGCTTACTGCAGGTGATTTAGGAGGTTTAACAATAGCACTGATCCTGCGGGAAGATAAGTCTTCCTCACTCTGACCATCACTCCCACTCATTTCTCTCTTTTTCACAGTCGCGCACAAAATGAACAAGCGCTTCACACTCAGACATGAGAGATTATCGGTCGCACCTTTGGACGGATTTCATGCTGAGGTCTTATTTTTTATTGATACCGTGGTAGGAGCTCAGTACCCAGCCGGTGGTTGTGTGGGGAGTCAGAGGTGTTAGACCTGTGCTTGATAAATGATTCAACCCCAGAATGAATCTTTGCCCACTTGCACACAGAGAGAAATTAGCCTTTGCTTTAAGTTTGAAGTGACATTTTCATAACTTTTCAGTTTTTCAGTTTCATTCATTAATCAACCAAGTGATTCATGAGAAAATTATTTATCTCAGTTGTGATCAAACAAGAGGAAAACGGCTGCACAGAAACAACATTAGTACAACTACTTCAAATACTACTTAAAGTACCCTGATGGTGTTCACGAAATGGTCCAAAGGTTGAGTGTGAAACGATGAACACTACACACCCTCAATGGTCTCCATCTTGGCAACATGGCTGGAACAGGATGGACCAGGTATTTTCAAAATTTGTTTGAAAATGGTGGGAAGGAAGGAGGACACATAATGGTGCAGATGGCCCCATAATGTCCTAGTCAGATGCTCCTGATATATTCAAGAACTTTTCCTGCAAGTCTCCCAGAAAAATGTCTGGGGGAAAAATGACAGCAAGAAAAAACAACTAAAAGAAATACACATATCTCAGTTTGAAAAAAAGAGGTTCCAGACACGTATAGGAGACGCCAATGAAGATGTAAACTTGGAAAGAGATCCGAGAGCGTTTGGCGTGCAGGGCCGACACCTGTGTAAACAAAAACACATGATTTCTGCAGTGGACTTTTTTCTGTCACGTCCTGCCTCCTGCGTGTTCCTGTTGTTGTGAACACGTCTGACCCGTAACTCCTGCTGTGTTCTTCAAGTGTGAAAGATAAACGCTGGAAAATGAGCTCAAGTCTAAAAGCTTCCACTCTAGATTGAAAGATATAATTAGAACTTTACGTAAGTTAAGTAAATTTATGAATTTCAAGAAAAATCTTAGTCCTGAAAGGATGATACACATGTGACTTTCCTGCTCTTCACGTGAACAGTGAAGAGATTGAGTAACTCCAGAGCTGCACATGGATCCAATCATGTGTATTTCTGGACCATGATGGATCTGGGTGTTTTCAGAGCTGAGCTGTAGCCGTGTCGAACGGGCCGACTCCACCTTTAACAGATGTGACGACATGATTCACTCTATAACTCAGTTTGACCTCTTTGTTTTATCACGTCCATTTAATAATGGACAATGGGATGTTGATCCGAACACTTATTCATTCTCTCCACCCCTTGGAGGACCAGTCTTCCCCCACTATCAAAGCTGTGTCCTGGTTATTAAGCTCTCTAGATACTGGGCCCAGTAGGAAATGATAAATCCGCAGTGACTGCTGATAACCCTCTTATTCCACTATCTTCACGAGGGGTGGAGAAAAAAGGGGGAATCGCTGGCCGCTCAGTGAAAAAAGACAGATATGGTACATGTCATTTTTTCCTAAGATGATAAACTTGTTTAACTCAACTGTACTTGACACTGCGCTGAAAATATGCATGAGTGAGCATGCATTATTAAAACGGGCGTTCAGGCAGCCCTAACGCGCAATAAGGGGAGGGGTCCTCTGTGTTAATCTTACAGACGTTCCCCTGCTGCTGACTGTGCATTTATCAAACGTTAGAAGTCTTATTTTATAATTATTTCCAGCATTTGCATATTTTACTGAAGACTTCAGAATACGGGAGGAGTCGTGACACCCTCTCGCTTTCATTCGGAGTATATCTGAACATAGATTAAAGAGAATGTGAATAAAGCGACATATTCATCTCTTTGTAAATGTCGACCGGGAATGAACTATTACATTTGAGGGGAAAACAGAAAAAAATAGATGCCTATTACCTCTAATGTTGCACCAGTCGACTGATGTGATTGGGGGTCTTCTCCTTTCTAATCTCACTAACAACAGGAAACAGATTGTGTTAATTGAGACGCAGATTCCTTGCATTTTGCAAATCTATAAACAGCTAGTTTTGAAATATCTATGGCAGTGTCATACATTAAATATAGCACAGAAATTGCTCCCTACATCTTCTCTCTCTCTCTCTCTCTCTTCTGTTCTTGACGCTCCCACCTCTTTATGCAGAAGAGATTACATCAGCACATTTGGAGAATTTATTAGGATCCGTGGGAAAGTTTTGACTGTCAAAGTAATCTCCCATAATTTCATAAAACCACTGAAGGGAATGTTGATCTGTTTTCTGCCTCCACTTTGATTTATATCACACATAAATTTCAATGGGAACAACATATTTCTGTGTCTGCTTTAAGTATTTGTAAATTGCAGCTGTTATGGATTGCAAATTGTGTTTTCTTTTTTTTTTTTTTACCCCACAGGCAGACAAGTTGAAACTCTGAATTGCAAATGTTGTGATTTGTGAGGATCTGACACTTTATCATCCCCACGTGTGTTTATCAGTCTGTCCACGGCTCCCTCTGAAAACTGACAAACCGCAGGCGGATTCGTGAAAAAGCCACTAATAAGCGTTTATCTGAATTGCCATTGTCGCCCCTCGTTAGTCGTCATTACAGTCAGCGACCGGCCGAGTGTCAGCGGATCTTTATTTCTCCGGAGCCACAGCGCAGGCCCTCGCGTTGCGCCGGAGCAAATCCAGGGAGAGAAGCGCACGTCAATAACAGTAAGCCAATTAAAATCACTCTTCATTTAAGCTGTGATCTCTATTGATTCGCCTTTCAATTCTCATCCATCACACCGGCAGACTGCCTTGAAGGGTCGGAGGGATAGACTGTCTGGCTGACTCAGTGTCTCGCACCAACCACCTGCAGCTTTTCAGAAAGACCCAGCCCGGTTACACAAGCTGTTCTGAAGACAAAACAAAACCCGGAGCCTTCGACGGTGAAAGCTCGAGGATTTGATTCTGTTGCAAAGCCACAGAGAGAACAAGGAGCTGAAATGTCGACTGAATACCAAAGCAAAAGGCGGAACACACAGTAAATAATAAATCTGGAGATGCACGTACAGCATATTATGAGCGATTAGGCTGTAAACTTTCCAAAACTAATCATTGCAAGTTTCAAGTTCGTAATACGAGCTTTAAAGTGCAGAATCAGTACAATTAGACTTTTTTCAGACATGAAAATGTCCAGAAAATTTGGTCTGAACATTTTCTGGAATTTGTTTTTCTCATATGAAGAACGCAGCACGTGATTTTACGGGACAGATGGGTTCACAACAACACAACCAGAACATTCAGGTGAGGGGTGGAGCCTGAGCAGAGCATTCATTAGGCAGGACAACACCAGGGTTCGTTCACCAAAAGCTCTCTAATCTCGTTGCCTTTACCAAGTGGACATCTTTGTCTGCATCTTCTACGTTATGGCATCTGTTTTTGCATTCTGTTTTTTGCATTTGTCCAACTTCAACTTCATCCGTCGCGTGTTAGAAACATCATCAACACGCCTACTCACTCGCTGTGACATTGTCCTGCTGTATTGACACATTCTCCAGACATTTTACTGCACCTCCGGAAAGTTTCACGAGGATCACCCGAGAAAAATGGATATTCAGAGAAATCACCTGACTTATAACAGTGGTTTACTTTGCACCGGGTTACATCCCCAGGGTAAATTATGCTACTCACCAAACCTGCTCCAGATCAGGATTTATGTTTGAGTTCAACATGAATAAATCCACCAGCTACTGACCAATCAGTCTTCTGGAAAGAAACGACATCACCGTTCCTAGAAGATCCCACAGAGCTCAGTGTGCGGATCATGGGAGGAAGGCAGCAGAGTTCAGACACCATCAGAGCCCCTTCGTCTTTCACTGATTCTTTTTCTATGATACAGATTCTCATCGGAGGGAATAACTTATCTGTCTGCGCTTCGTGAGCTGAAAAATTAGTATATTATATAATTGCGATCTATTAGCAGCCCAGTGACACTGGCTCGTTGACACATACCCTGAACAAATGTCGCCTCTTGGGAGCTGCCACCGGGGTCTGATGTGACGCCGCCCTCCACCCCCTCCATTAAGGGGTGACCCTCATAATTGCAGCTCCTTAGCAGGAGTGCACTGCTGTGGAGGCCGGCCCCCTCCTGTCGTCTTTATGTTGTTCTTAACCTCTTTGCTGCAGCGTTGTTGATTCCAATATGCATTTTGTAACTGATAACATCCTACGACCGATACTGATGAAGCACAGAGGCCTTGTACATGCAAGAACTTCTTAGAATGAGTCTATTACATTTATTTTTTATTTGCTTCCAAGTCTTTTACTTATGCATTCACACAGGCTGTGAGGTTTATATTTGCCAGCTGCCTCCTGCATGTGGCAGCTGAAACCGTTGCTTGTAGCCTGGATTATGTATTTAACTCTTTTGTTATTCCATTTTCATAGTTTGTCCTTGGATGAGAAATATACTGTTGTAAATATGCTGCTCTGCTGCCAGAAGAATTGTCCGTGTTGGTGATTGGTCATATGCACCAAACGGTTTAAGTGAACACAGTCATGGAGAGATGAGGAAACCCTGGTCCAGTTTATAACCACCATCCTGTGACTTGTGTTTGTCAGGCTCAGTGAAGCCACATGATGAATAGATATCCTGTATTTGTTGGAATTGCTTTTTAGTTCAGGACATACAGACTGTAAATAAAGATGGACGACGCGTCTCCACTTCCTCCTGTTGTTCAAAAATCAAGCTAAAAATATCGTGGATATGCAATTCCACCATCTTGCACTTTTGACGTGATTTGGCACCGAAGTCTGCACAGTTGTGATCGTGGTGTGGATCCACGGTACTGAGGTCCCACCAATACACATTTCACCATGTTTTTATAGCATCAAATAATTCATTAAAACCAAACTTACCATATAAATGACACTTGGACAAACATCAGTGTGATAAGAACTCCCTAAAATGGCAAAAAACAAATTTTGTCAAATGTATTAAACGTGTATACTCAGACTTTTTAGTTTGTCCTATCTACTAACATGGATGAGGCAGGGTTTACGAATTATACTGCCTCCAGCCACCAGGGGGATTTGGCTGTACTTATAAATCAGCAGAAGGGAAATAGTTGCTCAATACCTCCGAAAACTCGAAGAAATTAACTTCCACAAACAACTAATGTGAGCATTTTTTCATCTGTACAACCAAAACTACTCAGTGAAGTTTAGCGTTGATTTCTTCTCTTGTACAAAGTTCTGTGTCTCTATAGCAATGTCGCTGTATCTCCACCTTTTCTCTTGAAAGATAAGAGTCGGGTCATTTAAGCATTTGATCAGTCAACGCTGTCTGTGACAAAATACTCTCACAGTCCTCTTACTTTCAACCAATCATCAACAGATCCAGGTTTTTTTTTCTCGGAAACCATATCAGAGTCCAGTCTTTTCTTCACTCTGACCACGACCTGCGCTGACATGGGTTCAAAGCGAGTTTCTTCAGCGGCGTCAAAAATGCGTCACAAACAATCTGCTCGACGATCAGCTACGTGTGAAGGTCAGATAGAACCCGAGCACCGGCCCAGAGGCGAGGCTTTCGCTTCTCTTTCTTCCCCTTTTCCTCCTTCTGACTCCATCTCGCTCGCTTTTCAGGAGACAGAGGGGGTCAAGCAGCGGCGTGGGGCTGGCGGGGCAGCGGCGGCTTGACATGAATTGTAAATGAGTGAATAAAAGTGCGGATGCGAGCGTCCGTCCGCAGAGCACCGCTTCAGCCCTTTTTGCTTACTTTGATTTAATACTGTCTTGTAAGCATACCTAAATGTTAATAATCCCGCTGCTTGCAGATGCATTTCCACCAACGCTCTCTGTTTTCTTGCAGACTCAAAGGCCTTGAACTGTCAGTGTCTTCCCCCCCGAGCACATGCAGCACACTGTATCAACGTTCTGGTTCAGCAGCTTTGATAATAATCTGACCTCACCTGTTTGGTTGACTTGGGGAGTTATGACTTTCATCCTGCATGCTGTGTGAACACCAGAAAGTGGGTGTTAGTATTCATCGCGCCCTCCTTTATTTTACAGAGGTTATTTTTGTGACAACCATCCTCCTCTAATGCGGTGTCGTCTGACGCGGCTTCGTCTGGATGGGCGCCATTTTTTTTTTTACAAATCCCTGCCAGTTAACATTAAAAGCTGGCAAGAGATGGCACCTCCATTTTCATTATCCCCTGATAAAGAGCGGCCGCACAAACATCCAGGAACAACACGTGAAAAGGTCACAGCAGCAAGGTGACAAGCTGGCGATGACTGTGAACTCTGGAGGACAATAAAAATCCAAATAAACTGGATTTTTGCGATCAGTCATATAAATTATGTCTTGAAGAAACCTGCGGCCTCTATACATTATTACATGTAACTTTCATGAAATAATTATACACTGTAGATGGCGGCTCCTGTGTTTGATTTATTTATAGTGGCGTTTCAAGAGAACGTGCGTACAGCTGACAGACCTGAAGTAGGTTATATGTTCTTCTACACTTAATACACACAGAAAGTGTGGGCCACATCTGGCTCTGCCTCAGCCCCGGCTCCTGCCTGCAGGCTGTTTCCTTATCATGCCTCGTACACTGTGTTTTACAGCCCTGACAAGGCACCAGAGGTGGCAAGTACACGTATTCAGGTAGTGTATTTAAATATAGTTCTGAGGTACTTACTGATTTTCAAACACTATTTTCTTTTCCCCCCATTTCAGAGGAAATGTAACTCATAAATAATCTATAAATAAACTCTTACCATGACTACTTTTACTGTTCAGACTTCTCTAAACTTGACCTGTGATTAAAATCTTCTTTTACCAAAGTTAATAATCATAATGACACTCCAGGTACAAGACTTTTACTTATATTGAGATGCTTTTTATTGTGGTACTGACACATCACAGGAGTGAGACACTGGATGCTTTCGATGTGATCTTTATTCAGTTACAGTGCGGTAACAAATATTTCTTTTATATCAGAGAATGGATATTTTGCCTGCAGTTTAGTGAGAGCAGTTGGCTGAACATTTGTGTGAACATGTGTGTATCTGATCTCAATATGCAATATGATGATAAAGTGGCCAATCAGCCTTAGCGGAGGTGTGCGTCCTTCTAGTTGATATATGGAATGACTGCAATCCAGTGTTATTAATCATCAAATAAATTCAGTCAATCAAATATGTGGACATCTTAAATTATCTGGATCCTGCCGAAAAGCTGAGAAACAATTCCACTGAGCTTTTAAAGAAAGAAAATCTCTTCTGAGTTTAATCAAGAAAAAAAAAATCAAACACAATCAAGCAAAGCCTGCAGATGGAGCATTTCTTCCTCTGCCACATTCTTGGTAGGTTAGAGTTGCAAGCCGTGATGCCAACAGATGCCACAGTGGGATGACGGTCCTTGATGCTGCCGAAGCGTCACCATGGCAACGCTTTGCCTGTCGCACCCTCGTGTGTGTGCCAAGGAGGCCCATGGCAGCACTCGCTCTCCTCCTCGGCGCCGTGGCAGCCCCGGTGTTCCAGGCCACCACATTGTTTCGGCAATGATTAATTACCGTCCTGATGAAATGTGAAGGCTGTGGAAATGTCACCGGGATGACATGGGCTTGTCAGAGTGGGCCGGCAGGGAGGAGTGTATCACACACAGACATCTGGAAGGATATGCAGCGCCAGCCGCTCACTGCCTTTTCAAGGGAAAGACCTTATTATTACTTCAGCTGCTTTCTGTTGGATTTTTATGTAACTTCATTTCCAGCAACCTTATTATATCCTCACACAGGCTGATGTGCGCTGCCTGGATTTTAAACCTCGCCGCGGAGAAGCCAGGATCCTTCACCTGGTTCCCTCACCTCTTCACTTAATCAATTAAATGCAAACCCAATTAAAGTCGAACCAATTTATTACACAATGTCAGAGAGTGAGTGTCCTCTCCTATAACCCAACAATCAACATTAGCTCACGGTAAGTGAGCAGTAAACACCTGAAAGTAGTAATTATTACAATGCCTCCAAACACGCACGTGCTCACCCGTCTGCATTGTGCTGTCAGCGCACAATAACCTCTCACGCTGATGTACTGTAGGTTCAAGATGTCTGCGTAAATGTTTAATCCATTTGTGTTGGTGAAGAGAGCGGGGGAAGGTATCGCTTGATGAAAAACACAAATGACATACCAAATTTCCCTGATGAATTGGTCCATTTACTGAAATAAATTGAATTGATGCAAAGGATCCCAGAGGAGCAGAAAATTGTTCAGCTATGGATGAAAACCCTCTCGGAGCCACGGCACCTACAAGCGGTGCAGGCGTGTTTGTATTACACATCCGACTTGTAAAGATGTGCTGACAGCCCCCTGTTTATCCCACTTAATAAGAGCAGATAGCTTTTTTCTCTCTGAGCTAAAATGTTTGTTAATTAACTTGGGACAAAAACAGGAACAAATGCAATTATTTAAATGAGTGAATCTGATTCCTGGGTTATTATAGGGGAGCTGCCTGTGTTGAAATTTAAAGGACAGATTTGATTCACAGTTTGCTTGTTTACCTGTGAGTTTGAGCCCCTGTGCACAAGGTGAACCCCTCATTAAACACCAGATATCAATATAATGAAGGAAATAGTGAGTTATTATTGCAGTGAATTTGGACAATTGCACAATTACACAGCCTTGATCCCTATCTTTATATATATAGTCTTATACCTCATATATCTAGATTTTTATTTCTACTTTTATCATGTATGGTATTTTGTTTTTTTCATTTCATATTTTTATTCTTATTACATTTCCCCCTTGCACTTCTACTTCTTTGTGCTGCTGTGTGGGAATTGTAAATTTCCTCGACGGAGGATCGATAAAGGTACAGCTTATCTTATCTTATCTCTTCTTATCTTATCTTATCTTATCTTATCTTATCTTGAAACTTAGTTGATTCAAACTATCAGCTCATGTTAAACCGTATGTTTAAAAATGTTAATGATGCAATTTCATACTAGTTCCTAGTTAAGTATTGGCCTTTAAAAGTCACTTTCAAAGATCCACTCACATATGTTCAAGCCTGTGATTGAGACATCATCAGGGTTTATGGATTTAGATTTATTTTTTTTCTTAGTTTGGCAACAGCTAGTCAAACATCCATCTCTCATCATCGCCACTTTGAGATTCCAAAACATATGGCGAATCACCAGAATGGCTGCGTGAGCAGATGTTATTGGTTAATTGAAACGCATTTGATCTTGAATGATTAGTGTCCATCGGAGCATTTTGTTGCTTGGTGTCCTAATGATCGCGCTGCTGTGACAGCATGTTTCCTCACTCTGAGTTTATGGGCAACTTATCCACACGCCATTGCCTGTTCCAGATCACTGATGTCAGCACTGTAGGTCAATTTATGAGCATTATCAACTTATCTGGATGCACGGATAACAACAACATCGTTAATTCCGCGACATGCAGAATGTTTACTTCTTCTGTTTGCTGTCAGCAGTCGGACAAAATAAAAAGACGCAGGGCAGCAGATACAGACGGGTGACAAATGAAGGGGTAAACCTGCATAAAGTGTGTTAGTAAAGCTTAGGTGCCGCTAAAACAACTCCTTGGCATAGATTCTACAAGTCTCTGACGTACTGAACTGTACTGGAGGGATGCGACACCAATTCGTCCCTCATTTCGTATGTTGATGATGGTGGCAGAGAGAGAGAGAGAGCTGTATACGTTGGGAATCCTCCAGATGCTGCATTTCAAGACCAATTGCATCACAGCTGTGCAAGTTGGCTGTCCCATTTCAAAGGTTCCTTCAAACGAGGCCAAAACCTGCGTCCTTCCATTTCTGAGCCGCAAAGGATCCAATGGTTGGCTCCCTCTTAGGCCGACAGTGCGTCTGTGGCAAAGCTAGTTAGCAGGTTGCTGAGCTGCAGTAAGAGAAGCCACTTAAAGTCACAATTCAAGGGGCAGTACAAGCTGGTGTCGATGCAAAAAGGAAATCCTCCTGAGACCAGACCGTCTCATTTCTGTTAGGCATTCACCTTCGTAGACAGAGTTCTCTGAAGGATGCAGCCTTGGATTGAGACAGAGCTTTAGTCTGTTTGTTGAGTACTCACTGGTCGCTTTGGCCTGTCTACATGTGTTCTATCCCTGCTTTGTGCCATATGAATCAGGAAGTTTCAGGAACCAGTAAGCAGGTTATCCTGAGCAGTGTGTTTGTTGTGTTAAGGTGGACAGGGGGGGAAATAGGTCCTTATAAATAATAAATAAAAAGGAACGAGGAAGTATTTAAAAGTCCCAACTCAGGGGCTATATCCTTCTGAGGGCTCGGCCTACAGAGGCGAAGTCCAAAACAAGACAGTCTGGTCTATGGAGGATTTCCTGGTTTCTTGGCCTGTGGTTCATTCTCCTCCCACCTATTCATCAACTAACCTGTTTCCCATTCATCAATCAACTCACTCACCTGACTCAGTATAGAAGGACCAGCTCAAACAACACAACTCTACTACAACTTGGTCTTAACTTGTGGTTCTCTCGCTTTGGCTGAACACTGCTTCAACCTCGCTTATTTTTTAAAGGCAGTCTGTCCACCAGAACAATAACCGTATCTGCAGACAACCTGCAGGCATTGTAGTTGTTATTTAATTAATTGTTTTCAAGTGCTGCTATTGAGCAGCACTTGAGTTCAATTGAATACAAATCCTAACAGAGTAATACATTGGTCCAGAGTTTCCCATGTCGTTGTTCAGTCGGGTTGATCCAGTGACTGTAAAGGCCACAACATACGGTTCACATAAAATTCATACTCATCAAACCATTCAGTGACCCATCACGCCCTGTGAAAGGACAGGACAGGGGCATAATCATCCTGGAAGAGCCCAATCCTTCCGGGAGAGAAGTGTTTCATCCCAGGATAAAGGTGATCGCTCAGAACAACTCTCTATTGATTTACAGTTCAGAGAACAGAGCCACCAGATCCTCACTGGAGAGCAATCAGACCTGCGCTGGTGTCTTGGTGTACGCCACACATGCACTCGCCTGCTGGTCAGGAACATAGGACACGTGACCATATGACCTTTTTTTTCCACATCTGTCGACTAGGTGTTTTGCACCACTGAACTCTCAACTGTGCATTCATCTCTGTAATGGGGAATTCATGCACTGCAACCCTGATGTAATATCCCTCTCTATGCAATCGTCACCGGACCCTTCCTGCTGACACAGTCTGATTACGTCCTGCATTGACATTCTCACTCACCCGAGGAAGTGTTGCTCTTCCACCTCTCTGGATGTATCGCACTAATGCACGAGCAGCACGGTCCTCAAGGGGGTTGACTTTCTGATCCTGTTTCCTGACGTCTTTTCCATGGATCTAAGGCAGAGGTCACTTCAGTCACTCTTCCTTTGCAACACCTGCCAGCTGAGCACCTGTCACACCTTTATGGAAACATCTGCATTTGTTATGTTTTTCCACTCATTTATTCACTTTTTTTCCTTTTTCACTTGCCTGTATGTGGAATAGTATATATTTCCAACCGGGTTTAGGCAAAGTACAACGTGCTGCTCTCACTTTCCCTTCGCCTGCTCTTGCACCCACAGAGGAAATCGAAGGTCAGCTGTAGTTGAATTCCCAGGGACAAGGCAGGCGCTGGGTCAATGGAACAGTTAGACAGCTCTGTTCGACAAGCACCTCCCCAATCTACCTCTCAAACCTTTTTACATACTCGAGCTTATGCATTAACAGACTGTACTGACTTTTTATGCTCGGAGCATATCCAATATGTGATGTGGAGTTTGGCACTAAGTCATCTCTCTGACAGACTGAGAACTAGTTGATTACATTTAATGATTCTTCTAAACCTGGTAATTATGTGAAGGGAATACACCGCAAGAATCAAAGCCTTTAAAACTCAAGGTCTGAAAGTTTCTCTTCTCATTCTAAGATTCTTAAGTCATGTTGTTTCAAATTGAGTCAAGCAGTGGGTGATACTGGTTTGTAATTGAAAACATTAACCAACTTCAAATTTTTATTCTTTGGGTGAACCTTTATTTAAAAAAACAGCCTGAGCACTGGACCAGACACAAAACCATAAATTTAGTAGCAGATTCTCTTAGGCCATATTTAATAATTACACACCTTGTGATTTACTTTTAATGCAAATGTTCAGTGCCAATGCAGAAGAAAGTAAGGGTGTGGAGTCTAGACCGAGTCTTAGATCTTTTACTTAAAATTGCGATAATTTGGACATAATAATATTACACTTTGACCTTGTGTTTGTATATGATTACTTATTATTGTGTGTATGTACCATATTAGTGGTCATAGTGGAGCTATAAACTACTTTATGTACTGTTCTGTTTGGTCCTGTGGTTCTCAAATTAGGCATTCAGGCAAATCAGATCAAAGTTCTGATGTGTATTATGTATTAATGTATTTTTGTAGAATTTAAATCTTTTATGGTCAAACAAATTCAACTCCTTTGGGCTTTGACTTATTTATAATAAATTATATGACAAGTTTCGTAAGGAAATGTCTCTTTGGTGACTCTGCTAACAAGAAACATGACATCAGAAAACTGTATAAGCGTCATGCCAGACATGAAGCCTCCATTTGGTTTGACTTAATTGTGATAAAGTCGAGTGTTTTCATATAAAATGTGCAAAGTACCTCACTGACTAACCCATGACTCTGAAAAGATGAAGTCGACAGTGTTGTCGTCTCGTCTGGAAAGAACTCAAAGCTCAAACAGCGACACAGTATTTAGTAAGCTGGAGCAGACAGGTATTTTCTGGTGTAGGTTCTCATTAAGCCATTTAACTGACATAAGCAGCATATAACTTCCATCCATCCTTGGCTTTTTCATTTCTGGCAGCCACGATAAAGAGGGATAGTGCAATAAGAAAGTAAGAAAGACTACGACAAGACTAACAACCTCTATCAGGACCATTTGGCAGATTGCCTGCTGGGCGGGATATCATCAAAACTCTGAAATTTGCTTCTCAGTGTGAGATATAATCAAAAACCAAATTGCAATATCACAATTTATTCGTAAGTATCAACCCATTTTCAGCTGTTTGTCAGTCAGATATTGATTTCAAAGGCAAGCAGTCGGTTAACATCAAACTAATTGGTTTTTTTAAGGATAAAGTCAAATTATTCCTGCAGAGAACAACCTGCCACCAGCGCATACAAAGCCCACTGCTGTTACATTTTAATCACTCTCACTTCAAACCTTCTCCCGACATCAAAGATGGTATTTGGGGCAAAAGTCAGATAGTTACCCACAGAATCAGAGAGAGCGGGAGCTGATCTACAGGAGGAGGATTCCTGCAGAATGGTAATGTGCTGCTTCGCCTTCATATTGGCAGTGACCCTCTGCCCCTCGTGCTTTTGAAATGCTCATCTGATTGGGGAGGTCACGCAAAAAGAACCAGAAATGGGGGAAGAAGTTCGTCAAACACAGGTGATTATACAGGCGTCCTGTTTCATCTGCAAATGAGATAGTCTGCAGCAAGTGTGGTCTAGACTACTTCGGCTGCTTTTAGACATGCACTGAACTCCAAACGTTCTCCAGAGGCTTTATGTGTGATCGCAAATGTCCGACTGAGAGCCTCCGGACTTTCTGCGAACTTTCTCTGGCCAGGATCCTGGATCCGCAGAATGTCCAAAGGATCCGATTTGAGAACACAGCAGGATTCACCGCAAGTGAGTGGGTGTGTTGATGAGGTTTCAAACACGCAACAAATCTGAATTACTACGTTACTTTCTACCTCTGCCTGCTGAAACACCCCTCGCCTGACTTCTGTGCTGCTGTGAAAGCGTCTGAGCGGAGAATCCTGCCATGCTGTGCATTGCTTTAGCATGTCTCTTTTTAAAAAATTTACTTTAAACTGCAGTTTCTCTAAATCACGGGCATCAGCTCCTTCTCACCTTGCGTTTTTAAATAGTTTACTTCCAAAAAAATATGTTGTACACATAAAATTCGAACGTTATAAAGTTCATAATAAAGCAAACTATACTAAAATGCACCAATAAGCAAACATCAGCCCCGTCACCACGCTTCGCTGAACAAAACAACACAAGGGCAAAAAAAATGCAATCGTCCTTGGGCTTGTTTTTTGGGGGGGCTGGGCAGAGGGGCAACCTAAAGACTCAGAGAGTGTGTAATGAGGATTTTACTGCTCATGGGGAAAAGGAGGGAAACAGTAGTCTGCTGCCCCGGTGGCTTGTGCCGGAGATCAATGGTCATTAATCTTTCTAGAGAGGCTCCGGCTGCACTTTTTAGGGGGGAGAAGGATTGCTGACCCAAGTGCAGGACGTCTTTCTGGGTCCAACAAGCAAGGTTTTCTGTGTTTGGATGCCACAGCACTTCTCGTCGGTTTTGTCCAAGCTCCAAGCCGAGCTGGAGCCGGGGTGGACGCTCAGGAGTCGAATGCAGACGCAAATCATAAAAGTTGACAGACGAGAACTTCCTCCTCTTCTGCTTTTTGTGATTCTGCAGGAAAAGGTTAAGTGAATTTAGTAGGTAGGCATTGATTATGCATATCGACCACTTAAATCGCTTGACAGTACAAGTTGCATTCATTCACACACATATTCATACAGCACTTCTCTACGCAGCAATTTCTTTATCACACACTGTCAGCACAGCAGTCAGGGGCAATTTGGGTTCAGTACCTTGCACATCAGAAAGCAGTCTGGAGGTGCTCAGGATCGAACCACGACCTTCTGGTTAGTGGACGACTCGCTCTCTACCTCGACCACAGCCGCCAGTAAAGGCATGTATAGAATGTTACAGTCCAATAAACCAGTATATCTAAGACAGATGAGGGATTATGATGCGCTTTATGCTCTCATGTATTTTTATTTAAAAACATGTAAGTATTTATACACTAAAAAGGGAAAATTGTTGAACCAACTTTTAAAAAATTACTTCAGTTGGTAACACGCAAATGAATTAAGTTTGCTCAATTAAGATTAACAAGTTAAACTTAATTCATACATTTGATTTCTCATTTTCTGAAGTTGTTAAAGAATTTTCTCTTTTCTGTGTATATTGCAGTATTAACTGTAGCTTTTGAAGGTAATATTGACACAGTGAAAACCTACTGATTTCACTAAGGATAATAATTTAAATTAATTATTATGGTTTTTTTTATTATAATAATTTAGAAATAATTTCAATTTGAAACTTGTGGAGCATGAAAACACAAATATTTATGACCCAAAAATAATCTGATACTGATATTTTTTATTGGAAAATTACCAATAAACCACCTGGGGAGGAGAGAGCAGACCTCCCTACTGCTGTGAAAAACATTTGGAGGGTTCTTTTCATTTTGAAGTTGTGAAATTGAATGACATAAAAATATGGTTGAATAGTTTAATGAACCTGTATATCCAGTATAATATATAATCCCTGTGTGATTCAGCCGCCCACTCACAGTGTTCACAGAGCAGCAAATGTAACAGTATAAAGAATCATTGGCAGTCATCACATAAGACATGGCAATATTTTATACTGTCTTTCCAATATAAGTACAATATACTATAGGGTATTATAGTCTCCTGTATGTGACTGTATGTGACTCCTGTATGTGACTTTGTATTGGTAAAGTATGCAGGCGACTGTGACTGTCTTACTGTAATATAATAAATGACAAAATCGAAGAAGAGAGGATGTTTTCAGAGTTACAGATATGTTTCATTGTCTCTGATGGATCAACACAGGCTGATTGATGTGAATATCAGACGTTTATGGAAGACTCTGTGTCCTTCATCAGTCCTACACTGTACACACTCGTGTTTTGGCTGGGGTGCGCAGTGTAAAAGCACAAACCAGACATCACCAACAGGCACCGCGCTGCCTGACTGATGTCAAGGGCACTTAGTGACATGATACTAATAGAGGTTGGCACAGAGACATTAAAGATACAAACACATTTAGTTAAAAGGGCTTCAAGCATCTCATAGGGCAAAGCTGTAACTCTACGCCCAGACAGCAGCACTGCTGCTTTTGAGGAACCGAAATATGAGGAATTCAGACGGAGCAACTCGTCTACATACCTGCGATTCTTTGTGGCCTCTACACAGCCAAATATGGATTTTCATATATGTCTTGTGAGTTTTCCTACAAATGATAATTTACATTTTTTTCTTGAACAAGACAAAGGGGTCTTTCAAACCTTCCTTGTTTGGTCCAGTACAATGAGACCGTGGTCAGAAAACCTCCTGATGGACCCTATGCCACCAGATTTCTGCCAAATGATTCATAATTTTAGAGCTTTGGTTAAAGACTAGAATGTGTAATTGTGTGTATGATGTTTCTGGGATGGTGGTGGAGGTTTACACTAACGATAGATAGATAGATAGATAGATAGATAGATAGATAGATAGATAGATAGACAGACAGACAGACAGACAGACAGACAGACAGACAGACAGTGTGAGAACAACTTCCCACTGTCGCCATGTAAAGCACTAACATGATGAAGGCTCTACATGCATCGCAACCTTTTCTCCTCATCGTCAGTTTACTTTTTTCTCTGTGTTCCACTCTATTTTATACATTCACTCATTATTCACTATGTCTAATTAATGCTACACTTGAAATAAGGAAAGTGCAATTTAGCATCTCCTGCCCGTCCCTGTAGGCGAATCCATTTAAGTGAAATGTGAAATCCTCTTTGATGTAGAAATGTATTTTCATTGGAATCCAGGACTGTTGATGTGCAACACAACAGCTGACCCTCCCAAAAGGAGTTCACTCTGCTGCAGCCCCTGTAGCTATTTACAATCATTTCAGGTTTAGTCTTTTTATTTTTGTGGAGGTTTTAATTGGATGTTTTTGCACCTGCTCTTTGGACCAGTTGATATCTGCCTCACATGTTGATTAAATGAAGCAATGAATGTGGAGAATCCATCAGGAATAATGACACCATGTTTTCCTATAAGCACATTTGTTTAAAACTAACAGTTAGAATGGCACTTAGAGCACATACATCAGCCAAGCCCCAATAGTCCTGGTATGAAATCCAATTAAATTTACTACATCCAGATTTATATGGATCTGCACCAAAATGTACACACTCATAAATATCAGTCCCTTAAACATCTTAGATTTTTTTACATCAAGATCCATATAAACAAATGGCTCAAGTTTTGCATTTTGTCTAGCACCATGTTAATTTCAACCAGTAGTGATCATATTTGGATGGGGGGTGGAGCCTGACTAAGAGCTTAAGGACCCACCCACCTGAACCTGCGGGATCAGAATTTGAAAAATAAACGTCACGTTGTATTGAAGACGTGAAACTTTAGAATTAGACCATAAACTCCTTGTGAAAATGTTTACTGACGTTGAAGAAGTGTCATCTTCCCTTCGACTTTTATAAAAACAAACTTTATTTTGCAACCAGTGCACCCTCTGTTCGTCTGGCAAGAAAATACATATTTCAGGCACTTCCTCATTGGCTCCACCATCTCGACCCGGAGTCTATATTTTGCTCTGGAATGACAAGAAGTTGAAATATAAAGTAGCACAAAAGGAGGCTTATCCGATTAAATGTAACCAGTTCATTTTCATCACTGATGGAAAAAACTAAAACACAACAAAGTGCACAGTGACCATCACAGGACACATTACATCTCTGGGCACGTCCTCCCTCCGGAGAGTTCATTCACACCACAAAGACTGTTACACTTTTTCAATTAGAGAGTCCCACTCATTCCAGACCTGTACGAGCAAATATAATAACATCGAAATTAAGCTCTCAACTGAAAGACGAGGATAAGCAAACAGGCTTCTTGTTACTGCGAGACCAGAGCTTCACCCCGTGGCAGGCTGTGGTGGTTTAATATTTAATGATCTTCTCCGACTCCAGGAGCAAACCTTGGCAGACCACAACTGTGAAGAGCCCTGATTATATTTATTAATGCAACATTGTTTAAAGCTGGACTCTTTTAAAGCTCAGTGGCGTACCAGCAGTCGATGCGGTTATTCTGGCAAGGTTACCAGCTGTTTCTCATTCAAACCACTAATAGTGGGTCTATTTGTCTTTACAGGAAAATATTTTTCGTTTGTTTGTTTGTTTGTTTGAATTTGTGGTTGTTGTGTTCTTTTCTTGGCTCACAGCAGGCTAGTGAAGGACCCAGATGATCCAGGTCAGGGCCAGTTGAGCTGGACAAAAAAAAACACGGAATCACTGGGATCTCATCTGGTCGTCAGGGTGGACACATGAAGGACCTCAGCTGGATCTGAGCTGACCACAGCCTGCAGCCAGAGGAGAGACAGAAACACTCATTAGTTGTAAAACGAGTTAGTGTTCTGATGTTGTTTAACTGGAGCTCACTGTGGAGGCAGAAACCACAACCGAAAGCTGGAAAATGTCCAGAAAATTGGGTTCGGACAGTTTGCTTCGTACATGTGAAGAATGCAGCAGGAGATTGTCCAGGTCCGATACATTCACAACAACAGGAAACTCTCCAGAACATTTGTTTCGTTTGGCTAAATCGTGCAGGAGGCCGGACATGACGTATAAATTCCACGCTTGTGCATGTTTTTGTGCGTTTATTCGACATTGTGAGATAACATTGTGTCTTTGATATTTTCACAGATTTACAAGAGAATCATTTAAAAATCTGGCATATTTTGTGGCCTTATTTCTATAAGTGTGTGCTTCATTGAATTTAAGGGGAGTGTGAGGTATGCACTCTATCCGAGTGCTATTCTAGTATAATTCTTGTGTTCGTCGGGTGTTAGAAACATCATCAACACGGCCACTCTCTTGGTGTGAATTTTCTCTTCTTGCTGTTGTCTCACATGGGCTCACTTGGACATTTTACCAGAGCACTGGCAGGAAAAGTCTGCATAGAACCAGATGTCTGCTCATAGAAAAGCATGTGTAATAACTTACTAATATATACACTATTTAAACTAAACATGACTACCGTCTGCAGCTATAGAAGCAGAGAAATCGGAATGTGTATATTTATATGTAAATGTTGCCACATGTTAATGCTGCACATGTGTAAGTCTTTGAATCTTTATCTATATTTAAATGAGTGGATTAGCATATCTAAGGCTGTACCTTCGCCTGTAAAACGGAGCTAAATTGTTGTCAGAATACCGACAGTACATCTGCATTTTCTTCTATAGACGACAGTTTTCCTGTCGTTTTACCACCTAAAGAGCTGAAAATCCTATTAAATCCCTTTCACCATTCTTTATGTTGGTATTTGTGCCATCCCACATTTCCTGTCCTAAATTCCTGACAGACACTATTCCCAGTCATTAGGCTGACGCCAGCGAACAGGAAACGCCGCCGGCTTTGAGTCTCCCAGTGACAAAGTGGCAAAGGTATAAACTCTATTTACATGTAAACTCAGCCGGTGGACCGTGTTGCTTAAGTGCGCCAGCCCTTCAAACGACATCATTTAGTCTTTCCTGTCCCACGGTGCCACATGCAGCGTTCAGCATTAGCAGCAAAACTAATGTTTTATTGGCTTGTTTTTGGCTCACGCATCCTGACTCGAGCCCGTGGACATTTATCCACTAATGCTGGATGAGTCAGTGACTTCATTTTGTTTTATGTATCACACTGAGACTTCTATTTTTGTCCTTTACTCGTGTCTTTTTTGGCTCCACTTGTTTTGTTTATGTCATAAAACTATATTTTTAACTATATATTAAAAAGCTTGTGAAAAACGATAATATAATGAAATCTAAAGGACTAAATATTTCATCTTTACTTTAAAAAAGTAAAGCATTTACATCCCGGTTTTATGTTGCCTCTGGCTAAACTCAGAAAGAAAGGGAATTATGTTATGTAGATTGAAGCCACCGAGAGCCGTGTCTATCAAAACATTTGTCATCCAAACTAATCAAGACGAGGCAGCTACATTCATTAGCTCGCCTCCCTCCGTGCCCACTTGTCTTCAGACTTCAAGCTCCATTATTGTTATGGGATAGCTCGCTGACATTTGGCTACCACTCTGAAATGCCCAGAGTGCACCGTGAATGATCAGCCAGGTCGGACGTGCTTAATATACAAACATCGCCCGGGACTGTGCTCTGAATGGAGTTTCAGTGAATGAATCACATTGTGGAGGCATTGGCATGTTTTGTTTTTAACAGTGTATGGCAGAGATTTACAATTATTTTTGTTGTATCAAGAGAGTTTTATCAATCAAAATGTTATACTATCTTTTGATGCTTGCTAACTTATGGGACGCCGTTTTATTAAGTATCTCAATCTCTTATTCAACTTTACAAGTCTTTTCTTTTTATCTATAAGCACAAAACTAATTCCTGCCAATGTGTGTCAAACATAGACTGTATACAAAGATGGACGATATGTTTCCACTTCCTTCCACTATCCAGGGGCCACGGTAGACTTTGAATCACAATTTAGTCTCATTAAGTTTCACTCTGTTTTTATAACATCGAGTTAAAACCAAGCTTACAGGGAAAATGAAGATTTGAACATACATCAGTGTGATAAGAACTTCTTAAAATGACAGAGACAATCATTAAGATTGTACTTTGACTTTTTAGTTTGGACCCTGTCCCATCTGCTAACATGGAGGAGGCAGGGTTTATGACCTATTCTGGTGTAAATTAGGGGAGCAATCATGTCGTCCATCCACAGTCTATACAACACAATAGTTAACCAACAGAATTAATGTTCTGAATAATCTTACTCAAGAAGCAGATTTTTTCCCCTTTTATAAAGAAAATGTGATTTTTAGGAGTAGTAATCAAATTACTTGTAAAAAAAAAAATCATGTTTTTGCTCAGCTACTTATTTCGCAGTTCACATTTTCTCGCGACAGAATAATACGATATGTGCTGATATGGCCAGACGTGTTTCTTAGTGGATGGCTGACTAAACACAGCAGAATCTCCGAGGTGGGTGGGAAGCTGGTAAACAACAAGAATCTCCCCCTATGTTCTCGTTGTGGAGATGAAAGTAAGAGCCTCTGTCAAAATAAGGGAAGAGAGCCTGACGTTTTTCTTAGTAATGATAACTACAGGCAAGATGTGAAAGATTAATGAGAGGCCTCTGTCAGGGAAGGAATCACTCAAGGTAAAAAGCCAGTCATCACAGGCAGGACGAGTCTCTTGCCTTATTCCTATCCGCCTTTTTTTTTTACTTAACGTACCACCACCTCATTCCGTCTCTCAGTCTGCCGTTCTCTCTCTCTCTGTCAACACAACACACAAGATGACACGCTCCACAATGAAGACACAGCCTGCATGACTAATATACTGTACAGAAACATGTCCGGCACCTCATCATGTAGCCTTGCATGCAATCAAATCCTTGAATGGCGATTGGTGTTATCCTGCGAAGCAACAGACACCGAAAGGTCACCCACAAAAAAGTCCTAGACGGCGTGCAATGCTAAAAGGCTGACGTGACCTTCAGGCAGTGGCATTCTGGGAAGAGTGCCGTTATGATGTGGGGGTAATTGAAACACAGTGCCGTGATTAGAGGAGGTTTTAATTCATGACTTCGCGGAAGTGAAAGGTCGCGACAAAGCCGAGGTCGTTCGTTTTGATCCGGTGCCGGAGCATCACAGATGTTAAAGAATTATCCAAGTCGGACGCTCCAGTCGGTGAACCTGATTTAAAAAGTGTTTCCCATGAAAATGAACTAGTGTAGATGCAGGAAATCGTCCATCATCCCTTGATTTATAGTGTGAGATGGTTTTTAACCTTCATGGTATCACAGCTTACAAGATCAATAGTTCACAGCTTCCTCCTTAAGAGATAATCAATTTAAGCCTGGTTCACACTCTTCATGTTTGTTAATGTATTCACCCGCCCAGAGGCATATGCTCTAACGTGAGGTTAAGTAAGGAGACGCTACAGCAAAGTTTGTGTTTTCAAGATGGATCAGTAAGTTTCCAGAAGCAGGCGGAACCTTTTGCATTTGTCTGAAGAGGACAAATTAACAGTACGAGACCAAATTATTCAAGTTGAGATCATTTGTTGTAGTTTGCCCTTAAAAAACTGCATTTGGAAATGTACTGTATTTCACACCAGATCCATCATGTGAGACACGGTGGTCGTCATTGTGGTTGGATCGGGTCAGTGAGAGTCGAAACGTGGTTGTTTTTGTCGAGTGAGACTTCCCTAAATGAAAGAGACTGACTTTAAAACTTTATAAAGAGAGATTTATTGATGGCCCATCGGCCCACTGGGAGTCGTCTGATTCTCTGGGGCCCTGTCGACCTTGAACAATGTACAAAATGAAGTAAAACATATGCTAAACACAAGCCCAAATAAAACCAATATTTCCCAAACACTGTTTTTTATATTTCCGGGAGGGTTGGTCTTTTGTTTTCTCTGCTCTAAGCAATACATGAATTATTAATATTATTTTAAAGATATAATATGTAACAATTCTTACTTAAAGTGTCTAAATGAATAGACCTATGTTATATATTTTGAATAGATAAAAATGTAAAAAAGAAATCACTTAATCTGTTTGAAATGGAAATGAACTCTGACAACTTTCCAAAGTTTATTCCTCCAATGATTCCAGCCCAAACTATTGCAATGGTGACTAATACAAGGGCAAAATAACTTATAATATTAGCTTATATGCTGTCCTTCTTGGTATAGCTAATATCCACATGAATACTCCATTGCCTCAACACTCCTATAATCTTCAAAACTCAAGACTTTTTCATCTTTAAATGTCCAACCAGAAAGGAAAAAAAACCTGAGTACAAATCAAAGCCTCGATGAGTTGAACTACAAGGAAAGGCCGGTTTGCTCTGTTGCCGCTGACACCCGAGGTAATTGCCCTGCTCCACTGCTGAAATGTCACGGCTGCTCTTATCCCAGGTGGGCTATTCCATCAACTAATAAATGCCACTGCCCCTCTCACAGCGCCGACGCACGCTAATGTGATACAACACTCGTGAAAATCAAAGCATCGCCCACAACTCACCGCAGACGTAATTAGCGGCACTTATCAAGATCTAATTTGCTCACTGCTAATATGAGGACTAATTTGAATGTGGCTGGTGTCTTCATGCTCTTTGTAATCATACAGCATTAAGGGGATTAACAGGATTCTAAATAAGGCCGTTTGCCAGAGTCAATGTATTCATTTAATTTCTCGTAAACAAACAAGTATCGTCATTTAATTGTGTCAAGACGATAAAATCAACTTTGTTTGTTCAGGAATATCCTGCAACAGACAGACGTTTAAGTAAATAAACTGGCATGAAGCTTTTATAGAGCAAATTTCTGCACGTTGTTTCAACAAAGACAAGAAAACGACAGGTAATCACAGTCTAAGAGTAATTCGGGAAAAGTCCATCTACTGTAAAGACGTCACAATTTCCGTCCACGTGCAGAAAAACCGGCTCCAACTCATTGACTGTTTGGCTTTAATTTCAGCCAGCAATCATCAAAGACCTTATCTCATTTATATGGTAATAACACCTCTGATGTCGGCCCCGGCAGAGTGGATTGCGAGCTAAGCAGGGATGGCCTTTCGTCGCCGGGGCTCGTTCGCTTCACTCTCCTGCCCGACTGGGCTGACCGGTAAAGAGAGGTCAGTGTCTGAGGGGATCAAGCAGCAGCTCCAGCCCGTGTAGAGGGGGTGGAATTTAATTTACTGTGACGTATTGTTGGGAGCACTCATAGAGGTAATATGTAGTCTTTTGTTTTGGGATGTTGGCACAAGGGGGTAGCTTGACCTTCTGCTGCGTTTATTAGCAGCAGGGATTTTGTTTGTTATGTTGTAAATCGACGATGCTAATAGCAAAAATAACAAATGACAAACACATTTTTCTTGTTGCACGTTACAGAGTTGTGAGGACGGCTGAGAAAAAAAGTTTGGAGGTGGTGTTTATTTTTCCTTAACCTTTTCAAACCAAAAAATACAAGAGTTTGATTGAAATGGATTTCAATCACGTCAAACATTTTTTAACTTTGACAGTTTATGGGTGATTGGCTCTATGCCAGTGTTTCAGGTTGTGTTTGGATGAAATTGAGAATGAGCTGGTGGAGCTTAAATAGAGCTGGAACTAAGCATGTGACTAATGAGACGTGCTTACAGTCTTCCTGATTGGACTTAAGCTAAACTCCATAAGTGTGTTGCCTGCGCTAGCATAAGACGCAAACAGTAGCATGTCCAGCTAAATAGCTTAATACTAAGGCCACACAGCTGAATCTGTGGGAATATATTTTTGCGGGGTTAGCAGCAAATGTTTTAGGGAAGTGAGCAAAATCAGCGAAAGTCTCCACCTGAGAGAGAGACTGAGATAATGTGGTACTGAATGAATTCACCATCCACATGTTGTGATGTATTTAATGGCCTCACGGACCACGTGGCAGCTTTTGCTTCTTCGCAACCTCATCCGCTGTCACCATGTTTGTTGTTGTCAGAAACTCTCAACTCTGTGCTGCCCTCTAGTGGATGTTTTGCTTAACAACCACATCATATAAAGGATGCATTGGAAGAATGTGGGCATTGACAGTAACATCGTGAGAAAAAGACGCATTTCTTTTCGTAAATGACACTTCGACACACCAGTTAGCTTTCATCCGAAAAGCCTTTTATCGTTTATGAAAAATACTGTTATACTTAAATACCAACAATAGTCTTTAAAGTATGTAAGCGGAGCAGCCGAGCAGGGTTGTGTCAGAATTAAATATCAGCTTTATCATATTGTACACCAGTGTAGGACTGAATAGCTCCACGCTGTAATAAACTTTGTTCACAGCAGATATTTAACTTTTACTCAGAGCAGGAAAAGCACAAGAGAAACAGATTTGTTAACGATGGCTCAGTTCCATCAAGTGTCCCAGTGTCCCAGTGAGCCAGCACAATAACTAGGACTCAGTAACTCTTTTTAATGTTATCAATTACACCTGTACTTTGGCACAGCAAAATGTCTGCCGTGGGAAACGACTAGAGAAGGAGCAGTGCTTCAATAATCGGCAAGTAGGGGAAGCTGACGTTTTGGCCTGGGACATGCTCAGGCTTATCATACAGCTATCCAGTGGTTAAATGAGTCCCTTTCTCGTGATAAAAAGAAGCCAGGGTGAAACATCTAAAAGTCAGCTAGCGATTAAGCAACACATGGAGCTAACATTAGCATAATTTCAACATCAACATGTGTTTGCATATCTCTCTTTGACATCAAGGAGCCATTGTTTTTCGAAAGGCTGAACTCTTCAGGTATCACTACATTGGTGAATGGGGGCAGGACTTAGTGATTGATCATAAACCAATGGCATAAAATAATAATAATGACTACAATGTTAGAGCAGTCTCCTTAAATTCAATCAAGCTGCACTAAATCTCATCCACTCATAGAAATCAGTCCCCTAAATATGGCAAGATATCATCAAGATCCATGAATGATTCCCTGGTAAATATGCAAAAAATTCTAAAAATGCCCTATCTCACAATGTAAAAAAATAATAATAATCTCACGATCTGTCCCCTTGCCTAGATCTGCACCAAAATTGAATGAGTACTTTTTCGGCTCATGTCCCATCCTTCCAACAAGTTTTGTGGAAAACTGTTGATCTGTTGTGAGTTTGTGAGAACAGTCATATATACAGGATTATAAGCAGGTGGAGGAAATATGAAAAACGTCCTTTCTTTCAATGTTAAAGGAGTGAAAAAAGAATATTGCAGGATATGGATCCAGATCCACACCAAAAATGAATGGGTTCTTCCCTGACAAACACCACATCCTTCCACTAAGTCTGGAAATCCATTCAGTAGTTTGTGTGCAATCCTGGTGACGAACACAAACAAACCAACCAACAAGACTCCTTGGCAGAGGTCAAAATAAGAAATGTCCCTGTAGATTATTATGACTCATAACTGACACTATTCCAAAAATCTAATATCTTTCAACTCTGACACAAGAGCTTTTTAATTAAACCAAGCCTCCTGATTAAGTCATTTCTGGCTCCTCATCAGTATTCCAAGAAAATCTCTTGCAAGTGTTTCAGCTCAAAGTTTTTTTTTAAAGGAAATTGGGATATAATTCTTACCTTTTTACCCAGAATGCATTGAGAGAGACTTGGCAGGAATGGCCACCACATCTGAGGTGCCATTTGAATATTGACCCAAAGCAGATGATATCCATGTCAGGCCGTGATAGCTGCAGCTAATGGGGGGTCAGCCAGAGGTCGGGAGTAAGAGGGGACTGCGCTGCGAACCTGTGGGATGTGAGAGTAATGAGATTTGCCTAAATTATCCCTGAAAAATGAGTTCAGCTCTATTTTTTCAGTGTGGAGACTTTTCAGGGAAACAAGCCCTTTGACTGGGGGACGTGATAAACAATCTCTCCATCTGTCAGCTACGCTTTCGTGGCAAAAATGTTTGTGTCATCAGTGTATTTATAGCGAGAACGTTTTTTTCTCGCCGAGTGTCTGCTCCGAGCTTTGCACCGACACAGACTGCACTCTGTTTGATCTCTGTTTCCCTCTGTGTTCCCCGCATGTTGAAAAATCTGACCTGTCTTCCACACAGCAGCATGAGGACATTAATGAGGAGCACAGTATTGATTTTCTATGAAAACACTACACTGCTTTTGTTGCATTTCCTTAACCTTGGCTCCCGTGAACCCGGGGCTGTCCAATTCAATTTTTGTTTGTTGGATTTCTCATCTCTCTCTCTCAAGGGGAAATTCCATTAACTCTTTACTATGGTGCTTGGCGTATGTTGTTCCAGCCTTAGTTTAGTGGAATGTGAGACGGACAACGTGACTGAAGCCAAAAGTGAAGTCAAAGCATCTCGACCGCCATCTGGTGGCCGGCTGCAGTATAGGTCATAAATCCCGCCTCCTCCATGCTAATAGATGAGACATGAGTCGTGTCTCAATTCAGGGGCTGCATCCTTCGGAGAATTCGAGGAAGGAGGCGGTCTTCGTGGGCCGTGTAGACCAAATGAGATGGTCTCGTCCACAGAGGCTTCTCCAGCTCGTCTTATTGCTGTTGCCTAGCAACAGAGCTTAAGTTGGACACGCAGAGAAAGTTTAATGCCCACCGTGTTTTTTTGACGTATGTACAGTACCATTTGCTGTTCAGTTTAGTTGAAGCGTGATACTCAACCGTTGGACATCTTGTCCCTGGCCGGTGCCATTACTTCTTTAAAAAAAGGTTTCATCACTGAAGTGCAATGAATCCTGGGATAGGTTGAGCCAGGAAGGATCCACATCCAATAACATTTTCTCTAATATGTTTTTTCTAGTTTTAGGTAGTTCACCTGCATGTTTGTTTGAGCGCAAACTTTTCCAGTAATTTTGGTTTCAATCATTTATTTAATTCTATAAAAACTCATCATGTTTAACAGCTGAGACTGACTCGACTCCCCCCACCACAAATAGGCAAGATGGCAGCATTTGTATCCAGGATGATTTAGCTGATTTTCCTGGATAGCGGAAGGAAGTGAGACGTGTCGTCCATCTTTATATAGAGCCTTTGGTCAATGCTCAGAGGGAAAGATGTCATCCGCACATTTACAATTCCAAAACCTCTGTGTTCCAAGACTTGACAGATCTGTACTGTCAACTCTAAAACAACCCTCCGTTCCAAAGCTTGTGGCAAACAGACACCCACTCACAGATGAGTATCAACAGCCAGCGTTTCATGCTGCGTTTTAAGCTCGTTTGAGCTCAACTATCTTGGCAGGTCAACGCAGCGCTGTGAGCACCATCAGGCTTGTCACTGAGCTGAGGTTTTGGATGGTTGGAGGTCTGTTTAATAGGCGTAACATTTCTCCTCTGTCGGCCTGGCAGGTGGTTGAACTAACTCTGTGCCTCTGGATGCAGCTTAAAGTTAAGTCCTACGACCTGTTTGGCTTGTGTCGCTGCGACTGTTGTCTATCGCTCTGAGGACAGACTAGAAACTGTGTGACACGGACATGAAAAAATTCAACATCTAATAATACATCCCAACTTGAATTTCCAATGCTGTCAAAGCCCGGACCAAGTTTTTGTCTTTTTCTTTTTGATAGCCAAGGCTACACGACTACAATTCTCCAGCCCCCTGCCCAACCTGTAAACTCCTGATGTAAACTAGGTCGGTGCAAAGAGAGCGAGCGAGAGAGCGAGCGAGAGAGAGAGAGAGAGAGATAGGGGGGTGCTTCTGGGAGCATTGAATTATTCAGCCCAGTCCACTGAGCTCTGATAACACAAGCAGCACAACAGCAGCATATGAGCTCTGCGCAAGACAGCCGGAGAACCAATCACTTCATATGGGCAATACCTCACAACCCTGTTTGGAGTCCGAATTGGCTTCACTCGCTTTCTCCACAATCCGAGGAAGGTGAAAAGAGAGAAAGGCCACGAACGGCTGAGCGTTTAGAGCGGCTGCAGATCGAGGGCCTCTTGTGCTGACATTAAATAAAAACCCTTTCATAAACACACGTCATCACATTTCTTTCCAATTACACATAGCATCCAGATTTCTTAGACAAGAAAATATCATAGCGTGAAGAAACGCTGGAAATCTCCCTCCCCTCTGCTTGGCCCCCATCTAAACCCCATTGTCAGGCTTTGATCAGCATAACCTGCCATATGTCAGAGTATGTTTACTGCATTCCTATTATATGCAGAGGTTGTTAACTTTTACAACCTCTTTTGAATGACGGGGGAAGTGCACA
Organism: Hippoglossus stenolepis; assembly: GCF_022539355.2. Taxonomy (NCBI): domain Eukaryota; kingdom Metazoa; phylum Chordata; class Actinopteri; order Pleuronectiformes; family Pleuronectidae; genus Hippoglossus; species Hippoglossus stenolepis. Next base: position 9,715,534 of record NC_061492.1, read on the forward strand.
CGTCTTCACAAAAAACTGTTGAGAAAATCTCTTTTTTTTTTTTCTTCCCCCCCGTCCTCATCACGGACTTTCTGCCGTGTCTGCCAGATCCGAGTGAATTAGATGTGGATGCAGTCGAGCTCATAAATCTTACAAACACTGAGGTAACGTGTTTCAGACTTGCTTACCAGGTGTAATTTGTCAAGAATGGGTAACTCTATTCCACACAGAGCGCGCCCTTATGCTTCAGTGGCTCACTACAGCCGTCAGGGTTTGGTGTTCCGCGTGGCATCGCTGCATCAGGCCACGGCAGAGCTGTTATCAAGACAAGACAACGGAGGGTGTCTCAGAGGCAATATCACAACAACACAACATGCCATTATTCTTTATTTTGTGTTATCATACCGTGAATAATTATGAATAATTTAATGTTGCACAGGTTTACACATCAGTACAAATCTCCAAATCTATCAATTACTATATTTATATACTTTGAATTGTAATCCCTAAGTAGAAGAAAGCACATTTAATCAATCAGTTTACTTGGAGAGGAACATTGTATTTTTATTTCAGTGTATTTACTTTACACTTTGCTCATCAAATTTATAGTAAAAAATATATATAATTTAGGATATTGACAGGCACATGCCTAATGAACATTTTAAATACGTTATGCAAATGTTGTCTATATTTTTGTATTTTTATTTAGGCACCATTTTTTTTATTATCAACCTTACTCAGGCAATGGATCTGAACACTGCCACTGGGGCTGCAGATAATAATAAACTCCAAGGTAAGTCTGGTCCATTGACAGTATTTAAAGATGGACGACATGGCTGCTCTCCAAAAGTGGAGCCAATTACCACCTGGTGGCTGGCTGCAGCGTTGGTCATAAATCCTCTATGTAAATGGTTGGGACATGATGCTATAAGAATAGGGGCTAAACGTCGTGATTGACAGCTGAGACGGACTCACAATTGGTCGAGTGACTTTGTTGCTACTAGGGCTCCACCCCCTGATTGTCGCTGTGCAGACTCTGGCTCCAAATGTACAAGATCAGGGATATTTTAGCTGTATTTCTGGAGAGTGGGAAAAAGTGGAGACACGTCCATTTTTTATATACAGTCTGTGGTCTGGTCCAATATAATGAATAACAAAGTTTAATGGCAATATTACATATGCTCCTATGTCCATCACTATTTACAGCACTAATGTCCTCTGTGAGTCAATTAAGAGCTCATTGTCTAAAACAAGTTTTATGTCCTGCAGACAAACCTAATGACAAACATCTATAAAATGTATTTCTATTGACAGGAGGGTGTGTGAGGCAAGGTTTATGGATGCTGCAAATAACAATATGGTGGTAGCGTCGACTTTAACAGCATGTTAATTAGGAGAAACGTTTAGTCAATAATGCTGCTCTAAACATAATTGAGTAGATTCCCTCCCCCGAGTCCCGAGTCTGTGCGAGCTCCAGAATGTCACTCTCAGTTTCCTCAGTTCTAACAGATGCTGCTACATGATGCACAATTGCTCTGTTGCTGTTATGATTCAGTTGCACGATGTACAGGTGAAACGATTGGTATTCCCACCAGTTGTTAATAAGTTGTATTGCAGAGTCAAGCCATTTCCCTGAAGTATTAGAAGAATAAAAATCAATGTACAGGTTAAAAGGTTCATCAAATGTTTGCTTTAGAAAAACATGCAGCAGCTGGAGGTTAGACTTAACTCCAGGGTCATTTTTCACATTATATCCTGTATTTCCTTAAATTAACTAAGTTATCAAATAATGTGCTTTTAGGATGGGGTTGCTTTTAATTCAATTCATTTTTATTTGTATAGAAGGTCAAGACCTTGCTTTGGAAGCATTGCTGTGTTTTGTACTGTTAGTAGCTAATAATTGCAGTTTATATTTGATTATATTATATGTACTTATATTCAACAAACATCATTGCTGTGATTTTCTTGTATTTTATCTTTTGAAAATTATATATATATATACAGGACCTGTATACAATAATCTCACATCAAGGTCCTTTCACTAGCTTAAACATGAGCAAAATGCATCAAGTTCTTTATTAACTTAAAAGATTAAATAACAAATGAATTTAGTTCTTTCAATTTCAAGTTCTCAACTGTGTTTACATAACTAAGCTTTATTCATTTGTGTGTTAAAGTAATGTTTTAAGTTGATTCAACTAATTTCTTTTTTCATCAAAGAGTCAGTAAAGACTGTAACATTCATAACTCAGATATTCTGTTACGGTGCGGTTTATTCAGATGTAAAAGACAGGGGACTTCCAGCATAAACAAACAGGCACACAACTGTCAGGTTGGAAATGCTGCTAAATTCTGATTGGTGCACTGAAGTATGTGACACCGTTTTCCAACTTCAGACCACTGAGAAGAGGAAAAACTAAAAACAAATACACTGAATTTCTTTTGTCGAAAAATTGTTTGGCATTAAATTGTGCTTCATGCAGAGGCTGACTGAGGAAACTATGTTTCAAACCAAAGTATAAATTCTACTGGGATTGTCCTCACACTGACCTGTGACTTTAATTTGCTGAATTCTCTCTACAAGATGAAATTAATTTAATTTCTGCTTTCAGTTGGCAGTTTAAAGAAATATCCAGCAGACGAGTTAAAGTTTCTTTGTAGGCGGCCGCTGCGGGAAGACATGTTAAAATGTGAGCTGCAGACACCTTCACCTCCTCCACACCTCTGCCACTACTTTCTCAGTCTTACTCCACACACACACACACACACACACACACACATAATTCCCTCCCGCTCTCTTTTTGCTCAAGTTTGAATCTTTCCTCCTCGCCCGCCCTTTCTGTCACACACACACATTTTCTGTCACAGGAACAGCTTGTGATCCAAACCCCTCTCCTGTTCTCTTCAGCTACATAAATGCCACATACTGTTGGAGTCCTAAACAGTATTTTTAGACCGGCACAGACAGGGCCGATAATGATGCCAGCCATCAACAGTGCCATTACATAACAAGGAGGGAAGAGAAAGGGGGGAGCAACCGCATGGCACTTTTTCCCCTTGTCTGTCAGGCTCACTTCAGGACATGTTGGAGCTTACAAACACTGAGCTGTGTTACTGTACGTCATGTAGGGCATCCACTGTTGTTGTTGTGGGAAGCAACACACTGTGAAAAGTGATCTTTCTGCAAACCCGTCACATGCTCTGTTGTCTGGCAACAGAAACCAACATGGACGTTACTTTTTGGTTCCGTCACCTATGGATGTTTTATTTTCACAAATCAGTTTTAAAGAAATTGATTTTTTTGAACACAACCTTTGAAAAGCTGCTGCAGAAGGTTCCCGAATCCACATCAATTTGAAAGAACTTGCCGTAGCTGCTAACCCACCAAGACTTTATCAATTAAATAGTGAGGATTTTAGTGCAGCTGTCCATTCAACGTCACCTGTGGCCTGTCAGACATCAGACCGGTGCAGCTTTTCTTCTGGACCCCCTGTACTTTTCCTCCACCTTCAAAATGTTTTGAAAGAGAAATACCAAGGGAAGGAATCAGTTCAAGTTTTCTGCGTGTTGCTCTGACAGAGAGTAAAAGAGAATAGACAGAAAATCACTGACTAAAACCGTCTGAGGTGCTGTTCAGCAGCTTGTTGTGTCGTTGTAGGGACACTATCTTAGCAGAATGTCTTGCTCTATGTATTTATTTAGTTTAATTTGAACCATTTCATTTATGATCAAGATAATTATGATTGTTTGAATTTAATAATAGGTTTCTTTGGATGTGATGATACATCTAGAGTGCAGCATGCTCATAATGACAATGTTTAGCTGGTGTAATGTTACTTGGTTTGCAGGTTAGACAAAATTAAATGTTGGCCTGGTGGTGGCGCTAGAGGAGAAATGAAGGGATCAAGTAAATTATGACGATTCATCCTCAGGGACATTCCAGGTTGCAATCCACAGAGTAGCTGTGGAGATATTTCACTCAAAACCACAATTTACTGGTGTTGCCATAAGAATAGTCAGGGGATCGGCTGATCCTCTGGAGAACATGAATGTCTGTACATAACTTCATGGCAATGTTACCCAGTAGGTTTCCGCCCCTTAACGTCATACCACTCGCATAGTCATAGTTAAAAAGAAGCAAAACTTGTTTGTAAATATATTCAACTCATCTTGAAACATTCGTATCCAGTATTTTATGTTTTTTAAGGTTTTTAAATTGTTTCCAACACACTATTGCAAACGCACAAAGTCACTCACAGCAGCAACATAAGGGATTTCTGGAGACAGGGTGCGCTACGGCTTTATCATCGCATATTGCTTCCACGTCAGCGCTGGAGCCAGGGCTTGACTGAGGCAATGCTTCACAGGAACTTGCTCTAATCCACATGACACACTGTCTGCCAAAGGGGGTATCTGGAATTCCTGCAGAAAAAAAGGCCCTAAACAAAGGAGAGGCATTTAAAACAGAGTGCTGTGAGGGCAGAAGCAGGTTAGCACATGGCCTGTGGGGAAAACACTGGTGAAATGAGCCCGAGGAGTGAACCCTGATTTACTGCCAGGTTACGAGTTTGGATAAAAATAGAGGCGAAAGCATAAATAATGGGCCACACAAATAAAATGCAAGTAGAGGAAAAGTTAATCAGTAGAGCAGACCTGACACTTCCAATCTGACACATTAGGATGCTGACGAACAAGCCAAGTATAATGCAAGGATTGATTGCTGTGAGTTTCTCTCCAAATGAAGCCTCTTACCTAGTAGGTAATTAGGAAGTGAGCAGATGCTGGTATTGAGCGCTCTGAGTGCCGGAGAGAGGCAGTAATTGTTTTCTGTTGATTACATGGCCTTTTGACAGAAAAATGGGTCACTGCAGTGGTGACCACAACCTTGGTTGAGTAGAGCTTCCACTACACGTTGTTACAACAAATACGTCAGCAAGTGAAAGTGTGGGGAAGTGGATGGAAATCCAATCAAAGGCCTGAGACTGTTCTTCGGGTTCACCTTCGATCCAAAGGTTTTATTTGTGGTAAATTCAACGGTTATAGCCCCTAGAAGGTGAGGACAGTGCTTGTTAGTTGAAATTTAAAATAATAACAATGTGAAAGGAGTTGCTCCCAGTGATGAAGCTGTGAATCATCACCTCAATCTGCAGCTTCCCGTAGCTTTACAGAGCTTCATATAACAAGTTACAGCTCACTGCTTCACTGTGTGTGGGCTCCCTCTGCCCTCATAGTGTTGTTTTCAGCCACAAGAAATGTCTAGAAATATATATTTTACATCATATTTTACCACCAATTATCAGACAGCCACTGTTGGCAAGTTCTTGGTGAATCTAGTGGAGCTTTTAGCAGCTAAACAACCATATATTTCCTTCATTAGAATGTAGAGACCAAACATGGAGCTAGAAGAGAGTAAACACTGGATCTATTTATCTATTTTTACATATACGTCAGTTTATTGATTGCCAGTCCTCATTGGCTGCCAGCAGTTACAGTTGTTAAGGTTCCTCTCAGGTCATTGGTTTTTAATTTAAATTTTGAATTGGTTTTACATAAGTCAAGATGTTTTACAAATTGTTTAACATACTGTGAAGTGTTGCTTCTATGTTATAAAAAAAATAGAAACACTATAAAAATACTTAATATTTTAGCATAAACAAAACCTCATAGAAGCATTTTGATTCAAATTGGCTTAGCAGATCTGTCCTCACATATTCATCATACAAATTAAAGTCATCGTTGAAGAGTGTCCCTGTTGTCCTGTAGGAGAACCCTTCAGTTTCTCTATTGGCTGAAATCAATAGGGAAGATTCAGTGTAATGTACTTGTATTGAACACTGGCGCCATCTCCTGGTGACATTAACACTCCCTTCACCACATGCTGTGAATCATGAGGCAGGTCAGAACCTTATATCTGCTACAACAAACTGTAAGTCTCAATGAGAGATGTATAAAGTAGCCTATGTCATTGTTCGTGTGATGACAGGGAACAAAAGATTTGCGGTGCGAGGTCACAAGTTCGTCTCTGTGACGTAGTTTCAACGTCAACACAACGGCAAAGGCCTTAATTTACATTTGGTAATCTAGCAGATTAAGAGGGATAGCTCAAAGATAAATAGGGCTGCCCCCGGTTCTCTTTCTACGGGTGAACTCCTCTTGGCTGTACTGAATGTTGCCCCGACAACCTTATGTCACTGTGTCAGAGTTACAATATCCCTCTGTCTCCGCTCCGCTCATCTGTTCGGTCGCTCAGGTCTCGATGGATCTTCTCTCTGAAGATGTTTGTGTTTTGTAGTTCAGTATGTAAATGTTACGTTGTTTTTGTGGCTGGTAAATTTGTAAAAGAGAAAGGAACTATATCCTCCAATTCACACACACACACACACACACACACACTCTCTCTCTCTCTCTCTCTCTCTCTCTCTCTCTCTCTCTCTCTCTCTCTCTCTCACACACACTCTTTATGACAGGTTTTACGCTGCATGCATTCATGTACTGACTGATCGAATATCTCTTACTTTGATCATCTTTAAATTAAGCCTGGTGGTTTTATGAACAGATTCAATTAGTTATCATTAGTTTAAAAAGTTTTAATGTTCAACAAGTGATTGAACACATTTTTACTGTATTGTTAAACTCATACGACCTTTATCCACTAGAACAAAAGTTGGTTTCAACAGTAACATAGACACTAAAGAAAAATACATATTTCTTGTTAAAGTTAACCAAGAATTAACATTTTACATATTCTTATGTTATTTATATACTGGTTCGTCAAAATGTGTGTGTGTGTGTGTGTGTGTGTGTGTGTGTGTGTGTGTGTTCCTGTACTTATATCTTTGTAAGGACTATTTTAAGCATAGACCCTGAGGACACTTTTTGAAAGTGAGGACATTTTGACCGGTCCTCACTTTTTCAGAGGGCTGTTTGAGGGTTAAGACTTAGTTTTAGGGTTAGGTTTAGAATTAGGGTTAGGTTAGGGTAAGGGGCTAGGCAATGTATTATGTCAATGAGTGTCCTCACTAAGATAGAAGTAAAACCATGTGTGTGTGTGTGTGTCTTTTCCCTCTTGACCCTGTCGCGCTGCATGTTTGTGTACCTGACAGACTAAGAGGCCCAGACAGTTTTACTGGAATGCCTATGCCCAGTGGGCAGCTGTCTTGTTAAATACTCTCCAGAGATTTGGTTTCACCGGACGTACAGGAGAAACGTTTTTTGGCTCCAAAGCGGCCACTAAAGTTTGATCTGTTGCCTTTTAAGCGGAGCAGTTGAGTCATGATAATTAATCTGACTCATGCTCTCCTGCTGTTAGGAGGAAATAAAAGTATCCACAGCCCACTAATCATTGTACAGAAAACAATATGATTCAAATAGTTGTTGAAGATATGATGCAAAACACAAAACCCGACGGTCGTACAGAGCTTTCACTGAGTCTTTCAAGCCTCGGCCCATGCTGGAGGAATATTCTTGCAGCGGGGAGAAACTCAGAGAAACCACAGATATGTAGAGAGCTGGGCTGTGGCCTTCGTCCTGCAGCAGATCCTCCTCCCCCTCGTCTGGAAGCTGTTGAGTTCTTCTCCAGATGTGGCCGCCTGATCTTTTTAATGATACACTGGCGCAGGCAGAGCGTGACAGAAATGGGGGCCGAGAAAACAACACAAACAAGGCTGCAGGAGAAGCGGTGAGGCAAGCTCGCTCGTGTGCTTGAACTTTTATGTACAAGCTATAATGAGCAATTCAACTTTCAACTATAAGTGGGATTTATTGCACTTATGGAGGGGGGGGGGGGACTGCAGGATACAATTATCCAGTTATTGCACAAACAGGAGGCTGTTATCCAAGATGATTCCATCCTTGACACACATGTAACTGCAGATGAGAGTTGCTGCAAAACAGCTACTTTTGTAGTTTCACATGAACATGTTCCGCTTCAGCATGTCAAGGAGAAGAAGCCTTGACTTTTCCTCTTTGATGACAACATAACATCCACAAATGTTCTCTAAAACTCAGCCAGTAAAGCAGGAATGTTCTTGATGGGACATCTGGATCTTGCAGGCTGAGCCGCCCCCCCCCTCTACAGTTAGAAACTTGCCGGTTGCTCAACCAGCAGGTGTCTTTGACTTGGTCATCCTCCAGAGAGAACAGGTTGCACAGCTGTCTGCCGCACACACAAATGTTTGCACTCACATGCGAGGGAAAGAGGGGCGAAGGACCTGCTTAATGAACGATGGCAAACAAGGTCTTTGCTCGGGTTGGACTCTGGGGTTTCTTGTTGGGACAGCTCTGGCAGGGAGATGCCCCTGCTCCGTCTTTTGTACGTGCAAGTGGACCAGACAAAAGCTTATTGAGGAATCTCTGGGAAGCCCGGGCTGTTGGAAAGGAATGCCCCCTCTGTCTTGTGACTCAGTGCTTCAGTCTTAATCAGTCACCGGAGGGGCTGGTGAGCTGGGGGCCTCTCGGGCCCCGGGCGGGCGGACAGGAACTCACTCACTCTTGACCTCTCTTGGCACAATAAAACGTGTTAGCTGTGCACAGACGGGCAAAAGGCTGGTGATTGTTGCTGATAAATCAAACTAACTGCCCCTATTAGCCTTTTCATCCTCATACTGTCTCAATCCTTATGTAACCTCTTTGTCAGGCCAGGGAATGACTACGGATCTTGTTTCAGTTTTCTTTTCTTCAAACAGAAATCATTAAAACTCACATGAGAGACTCAACAGTCCCGCTTCGACAGAGAAAGTTGCTTTTGTTCAGTAGAAATAATGGAAACATAAAGGGTGAGTGTTTCCCACTATATGAAGGCGGAGTTTTCTCCCTGAGGTCCTGAGCCAAACTGGTGTTATGTAACTGATTCACCGCTTCTCATCCTGATGTTGAGTTACTCCAAAGTTTACAGCCAGTCAGAGCATTGGAATAATGTCACCAGAGCTCAGTTCTGCAGATGAGGAGAAGAGGAGTTTAGGGAAATTGGCCTTTAGAGCTGATTTCTAGCCAAAGATCTGTCTCACTAATTGAGAACTGACCTTAAACACAGCCAAGGATCAAGTTATTGTTGGTTAATATTCAACTCTGGCAGCTTCTCGCTGTGCCTGAAGGGGGATTTGGAAATGGCACTTTAGATTTTGGGAGCAGCCAGACACACTGAACATGGGCAGCGGTCCGAGCCGAGGGAAGAAAGTCGCTCCTGCGTGTATCAGCGAGGTGAACGTGACCAAAACAACCGCCGGGGTCCCGTCACCCAAACAGGACAGCCGCATATTCAAGCCCCTGAAGATCCACGCGGTTTTACGCAACGCGCGCAACCGTGCGCAACCGGACTGCCACAGCCAGGGGCCCGACTCCGACTTCTCCGGGGAGGACGAGGACATCGATGCAGAGCTGGACACGGTCCTCGCGGACTATGAGGAGCGAGAGAGGATCACGGCGAAGAAACAACCTCCCAAGAAGACTTTTATGAAATCCAAAACGTACGGACTGTGCCACCTCGGCCGGGAGGACACGGAGGACGAAGTGAGCGCGGCTCCTCGGCTCAGCGCGTCTGGAGGAGCCGAGGAGCCACGTGTCCCCCGCGGAGGATCTGAAGATGTAAACAAGAGGAGCAATGATGCCTTCACACACTTAAAAAAACCCACAGTGTGCACCAGTCAGCACAATGTAAGGACTTTTATTTTTCTAGTATTTTGATTGTGTTTATTATTGGAATACGCACAACTTCTAAGATTTTAATCCCAGTTTGTCTGTTTTTGAATTTTAAATTTTAAATGAACAACGTTCCTGGATAAACGATCAGGTTGTTTTCTTTCTGTCTCTGGTTTATGTCAGTCCTCTTCCTCCTCCTCTTCCTCCTCACGGGGCTTTTTGAAAAGAGGGTCTCCGCTGGACTCTGTGCCCACATCAGAAAAACAATCGTAAGTAGAAAAACTCTGATCAATAATTAAATGATGGAGCTCAGTGGAGTTGTAAAAACCGAGCAGGGCCCAGATCGAGTTTAACTCAGAGGGATCCAAATACCAAGTCTTTGTTGTCAGTGCAGATCAGATTAGTCAGATGTCTGCAAACAGGACAGAAACAAGCAAGAGCGTTGCTGTGTTGGAGCTGGGTGTGAAAACTGGAAGCACGACTGTGAAATATGAAATTTATAAAGCCTTGACCACAAAAACATGTATTTCATACCACAGGCCTTTTCTCCACGATGCCTTTCTTACCATATCCAGTGGGGAATCTTCATTTGATTGTTTAAATGTTGTTTAACTCAATAAATGAGGCCATATCTGGTTTGAAAGATAACAAATATGTCATTTAGATTCCCTATCCTTATTCGGCATCCTGTTGACATGCTTCCAAACTCTCCCCAGGACTTTTGGCAGCTGCCACAGCTCTTCTCTCACCATGCCAGTCATCCTGTACGATGGATCTGAAGAGAAGCTGATGGACACTATTGAGCGAGAGTTTAGTTGACCCCCCCTCCCCCCCAGCTGATGAGCTACTGTCCCTGGGATTATGTCTTTATATGGGATACAACAGTTTGAGAGAGGGGACCAGGGTTGATTCAGACAAACTCCCTGCGACACGGGGAAGGCTACACTTCACTGTATTCATGCAGGGTCTTAAGTCTTACTTAACAACAAGAGACAGTGTAATTCCAGAGTTAATACAGCAGCAGCCTGAGCAGATGGCAGGAGGTTTTTCCTCTCAGACACCAGAGCTGTGGACTGACAGAGGCCTGCTTGGTTTGTTGTCTGCAGTGGTGAGGTTTCACCCTCTCAGTCCTGCCGACCTCCCACAGAGCATGCACCTTATTACTTAACCTTACTTTAACTTGTCTGTTAATAGGTGAAGGAGTGAACGCAGACATTTCTCTAATAGCCGGAGCTGCACTTTCTGCACATTTCGGCACATTCTTAAGGGCGTTATATATGCAAAGATAACATTTTCCACCAGCAGCACATCATAAGGTTATATGTTCTCATGAGTGGCAGCAACCGTGCAGAGGTATGAGCTGACATCGTTTATTTAAGGTTTCCTTCCTGACCACAGTTCTTGCTTTTCTCCACCCTGGAGAAGAAGGAATGTGTGGCAACACAGAGACTTTGAGTCAGACCCAGGTTGACACATTCAAGCATAAGGGCCTGCTGCCGCCTAGTGGTGGAACCGAGTAGCTGACATGCATGAAAGATTCTGTAAATTCTTCATCAACAAAACTTGTCACTGTTCGAGGAAAAGTACATTTCAAACAGGAGGATTTTGTAATTTTTTGGTTTATATTGCAATTAAAAATGGACTAGATCATGTGATCGTGGTGGAGAGAAACTGTGTCTGTGTGTGCGTCCGTGTGTGTGTGTGTGTCCTTTCCAAAAATGCACATCAGGCAAAACCAAACTTCCCACTGTGTTATTTGATCATCACAGTCATCACATGAACACAATAAACAATAACATATAACACTATAAAATATTTTAAACTACTACCCTGCAGTGTGAGATAGATATTCTCACTGAAGGGGAGAACCATTCATAAATAAAAATTGTAACGATATTGCATTGTTGTTGGCATTTAGGTGAATGTTGGTCGTTTAGGTCAGTTTTTGCTTCTTTGAAGTCCTGTAGAACGACATCCTCTTCTTTACTGCTGCCAGGAGTTTAGGAGGCAGGAGTGGAAACTGGTTTCTGAGTATCTCATGGCTCTTCACGTTCTTTGCAATGAAATCCTCACAGATCCTGTCAAAAGATTTAAAAAAAACAGACGTCATTATTACATCATTGGATTATTTATAACATGAGCTATAAATAAAGAGCCAGCTATTTTTAGCTTTTTGCCAGAGCAGGAGAAGTACAGGTGCAACTATAACATCGTTAAAAGTAAAATTGTCTTTTTCATGAAAGAAAAAATACAGAAAAAAAATTACCTGAATAGAGGATACGGCTGCATCTGGAAAACGAGTGCATCATTGCAGTGACCCTGAAGCGAAATATAACGTAATAAGGTTTGATTTGAGACAATGAATAGTGAACACAGTTTGTTAAAGGGAGATACTTTTTTTTTTAATTTACAGGGTTTTTGAGTATTGATTTATTTTTGATATTGTTGATTTGAATGGTAAAGAATACAACCTGCATAAAATGTGCATCAAAAACGTTTAATTGTCTCTTAACATAGTTTTGTGCCTGTGCTCATGTGAAGTCAGAAAGGCTTTCGATATTTGTTTTTGTTGAGAAAACAGCAACTTAATTTCTCGGGACGATTTTTCCAAAAGTGTGAAAAATTTCGAAATTTTTTCCCATCTGTTTTTTTAAGGTTGTGTTGTTTTTCTCTCAGTGATACTCACAGTATCAACAAGGAGGATGTAGTCACAACTTCCACCAAACACAATGACGTCAGAGTCTTTCCCTGGACACGCTGTGTGCCACAACCTGGAGTCGGAGAAAACGGAAAAGACACAAACTTAAAATCTGCTCATATTCTTACAAAAAGACCATCTTACCATCTGTCAACAAGCGATAAATAAACCAGACAGCACATTCATAAATGCACCGTGACAACAAAGTACTGAAGTGTTGCTACCTTGGCTTATCCTTATAGGGATGTTCGACTTCTCTCCATGTTTTGGTTTCAACATCAAGCAGCCACCCGTCACCTGATGGAGGAAAGTGGTTTTTTTTTTTAAACAACGGAAGAGAGGCAATAAACATAAAAAAACAAACAGGTGCATTTTCTTACTCATTGGTTTGCAGTCCAAGCTGAGACCCCCGAACAGGAACAAGGTGCTGTCTGATACCGCTGTGAGTGTGTGCCACGACCTGCCCACCGGAGCATTGGACACCGGATGTCTGGAAAACATGTTTTACACGATGTTGTCAAGGAAAAACTTGGCAAAAACATAATACACACCATACATTTAAAAACAAGTTAGAATGAGAAAATAAATAATAATAAATAAGCCAGTACGGGATGGAAATGTCTCATGATTTAATAGTTTCCTTGGTTACACTACACACTCACATTTCTGACCAGGTCCATGATTCAAAGTCCAGACAGTGAATGTCAGTTGTTCTGGTTTCCTGTATTTAAACAAAGTACAGTTACAAATGGCAGACTTTGACGTTTTGTGTGTATCAATAACTGAATGCAGATAAGAGAGAAGAAGTCAGTAGCATGTAGAGATCTCACCATGACTCTGCCTCCACACACGTATCCTCTGTGACCAGCGGTGGCGCAGGCGTGGGCAGCCCTGGGGGCGGGAGCACGGCCCTGCCACACACAAGCTGTCATTAGAAATCCTGTAGCGTATTTCATTTCATTTTTATTTTTATATAAAATACTGCTTACTCCTCTGTGTCGTACATAAATGTTGCGAAACCAAATCATTGCATACAAGCATGTGACTGACTTACATGGGTTTGTGGTTCACTCCAACCCTCTTGCCTGGGGTCAAATATATGAACCTCATTGTTCCATCCCCAGAAGACGTCCTCCACCTGACAACAACAACAACAACAAGAGAGCTACGTGATACGAGGGAGAACAATTTGATTTGTACCATTTTCTTATCGAGGCCAATAAAACCAAAATGTTACCCAAGCTGCTTCATCTACAATGAAGCTTCTGTTCCTGCTGTCGACATCAGTCAGGAGTTTGTGACCATATCCTCCAAAGTAGATTAACCTGGATTATGATGAAAGAAAGATAATCAGAATTTAAAGTGGAATAACCATAACAAATACACAAATAGAAATACACAACTTTATTATTTTGAAATTACTTGAAAATAGAAAAATATGGGGGAACAAAATATTGAAAAAGAAAAGACATGAATTAATACTGAGCTCCCTAAAACTGACATGTATCAAACTGTTTCCAATCTGTGAGGTATTAGACACGTTACCAATTATTGGATTTAAGCATTAGCTGATGAACTTTACAGTGCTATTTTCCAACAGTACTGGAATCACCGATCTGTTGAAGTTGACGTCCTCGCTCTGCTTACCGTCCTTTATAAACCCAGCAGGAGAATTTGTCTCGAGGTGACGGAGCGGAGCCCGTCTCGTGGACCATCTTCCTCCACCTGTATTTACCGTCTGTCAGGTTGACACAGTAGAGCTGTTGGGAGGCAAACACAGCCGTGACCTCTGGGAGACAGCAGCGTTTATATACATCTGTTTCTGTTTTTGCAATTTATTTTGGAGGACAGAACAAGTTAGAGGCTAAACTTTAAATATGCTTTAAAATGTTGACAACAACTTTAGAGAAAAAGCTACTGACACATACCTTAGTGTAAACAAATTGCAATATTCATTCATTAACCACAAATAAATACATATTTAAAAACATGTTCATCAAAATCGAGGTGAGTCGGGCAGAGCACCAGTTACCAGCCTCACCTCATTGGTCTGTCTGTTGTCGTCACACCCTCCAAATATGTACATGTGTCCATTGAGGGAGCAGCCGCAGCTCCCAGACATGGAGGGAGGCACGTCGCCTGTCATGTGAAACACTCTCCTTCAAAAACAAGACAAAAAATATATAAGATACACGACGACTCAGATTCACACATGCCGTCACACAGTTTCCAACAATAGAGGCGACAGCAGAACGCTCTGATGGTGATGCTTTTTCTTACCAGACACCTTGTTGTAAGTCATACACCCAGATTTCATCGCTGGGTAGGAAAACTTCATCATTAGCAATTGACTGTAGAGAAAGAAATG